>NC_138102.1:55615866-55788366 GCF_964146895.1 Miniopterus schreibersii
TTCTTGGGGACTCTTAGCAGAAATAGTCTGAACCTATTGCTGAGGATAGAATGCCTTTCTGAGTTTCACTATCATTTACAGAGAAGATGGAAGACTGGGCATGATCTATGTCATAAATATAGTCTCACGATCAAGGGGACAATTTTTGAAGGCCATTAGCACTGCATTCTCCAAATCAGTGTTTTCCCTCCTTTATGTTTTCCCTCCTAAAAGAAAATAAAAATCAAGGCAGGTAGGCAGCTTAAGGGCAATGTATCTCCTTAACCACAAGATTTAAACTTTATGCATCACTTAGAAAAGTATTTGGCACAGAGTTAGCTGCTCAAGAATATTAGGTCCCTTTGTCTACTGAGAAAGAAATTAGGAATTTATGGCTCTATATAGGAACAGAAGTCTTATGAAAATCAAGGGAGAGATTGTAGTTTTTCTTTGCATTGCAATTTATTCATTTATTCTTGAAGATTTTTGTTTTGTTTTAATCATCTAATTATTTTTATATGTATTTTCAGTTCATATTATCTTTGCTAGGATCCAATTTGATGAAAAACAACATTGGATTATTATTCTATGAAAAACTCTGATAAGAGATGTGTGCTGATTCCAGAGTATCCTCTGAAAATTACTCAGAGACACAGGACAATACATGTTTTGTTGTTGATTTTGAGTTTTCAGTGGGGATCCTAAGTCCTTCACATTCCAACATAACCAGTTTATGCTGTATCCCATCTTAAATGTAGCATTCAGTTTAGATAGCAGTCAAAAGGGGAGAGAAATCTATTTCAGTAATATTGGAGACAGCCTCTTTTTTTTTCTTCCCATTAATTCCTATCTATTCCTCAAGGGTCTCTAATCTCTTATTTCATATATATGTCTCATTCTGCTATGATCCCTGTTATCCTGAGAGCCTTCATAGGCTTGGAATAATTGCTAGTGATGCAAATAGCTGAGCTTTTAATCCCCTCAAAATGCCTACTTAATGTCTAAATTGAATCCTACTTTTGGCTTTAAATAGCCAGAGCTCTAGGTTTCCTTATTAGAGATCAATTGGCTTATTATCATTTCTTTTCTCTATAAGGTGTAGAAGATACAATGAGAAACTTTAAAGTTAGAATTTAGATTAAAGTTTGTATTTTCTCTTTTCACAAAATTTTGTCTTGTTACAACATTCATGTAGGAAACACTCATGGACTGAACACTATCAGTGTTCCAGGAATCAAGTGCATAGTTGGACATGAAAGAAACCTACTCTTATTGCTTTAGACCATTCCCCAAAGGAAGGTATTTATTTACTAGGGAATAATTTTAAGATGAAAGTTCAAAATCATTATAATGATATTATCAATAGTCAATAAGAAATTATCAACACACGTATTTTTTCCTACCTATTATTTATGGCTAATAGTTTAAAGTCTCCACCACTAAGTGAAGAAATTTATAGCATGTATGAATTTTACTCAGATAATTAAAGATGGGTTATATTTTCTTATTGTCATATAACAGGTTTATTTGTGTAAAAGGATACTTTTTTAATACTTCATGTACAGTTTTGCAGTGTGTAAAGTGGAAAAAAGAACTGGGCAAAAATCAGTGGTTTTTCCATAAACATCAATAAGTTTTTAAAAGCATATTAAGCTAAAGGATGTTAAATGCTTTAAAAACTCCATGGATACAGCAACAATTCATTTTTAGAACACATCGAATTAACATAATTACAATTAATTGCAAAACAAATTTCAGGGTTGTTTTTAAATGAAAAATTAAACTTTTAACATCATATAAAAATGTCACTGAAATTCCAAGTGGAATATTTTTGCTTTTACATTGTTTTCATTTAATTTTGATGGAAGACCTCTGTTTAATTACAGCAAATAATTGATATATTATCATAATAATATAATGTACAATGCTGTAAATAAATTAGTATTTCAAAAATGTAATCTATAGAATAAGATAGTATACAAATTGCAAATCCAGGGTGCTTCTTGTAAAGAAAAAAATTAATTAAGCTCTTACATAGTCAAGTAATGCATTTTACTTGATATTTTCTAACATCTACCTTTTACTGAAGGTATTGTATAGTTTATTAGCATAACTATATATTAAAGTAGCCATGCCAGTTTTTTTAAAAATCATAATCATGAAGAGGAATTAAGTGAGACATAAAAGAAAGTTTGAGTCAGTAAAAAGTAGTTTTAGACAACTATAAAAATACTTCATTGTATTAAATGATATTCAGTATCACCTAAAGAAGCAATCATTCTTTGCTTAGAATAGTGTTAGCTAGTGAATCCTTTGCATCTAGTTGCAAAGCATTCTAAACTAAAATTTCCATAGAACCATTAAATATCAAGTTTTTAAATACAGTTGTTAATAAACTCCATTATCCACAAATATTGGTACCATAATGTTCACTTATTACTTATAAAAGTATTTCTAAGGAAATAATGTAGTTCAGGATTACAGAGTATTATTTCTTTCTACTTAATGAAAAATGCCATGAAATACAATAATTTATATTTAACAGAATTTAAAAAACAGGGCATTTTCTTTCTAATATATGTATTAAAATATATGTGTATAAAGAAAAAGTTTATGAGATTACTAGATTACTGGATAATCAACCACAAAAATTTTTATTCCTCTTAGTGATCATTTAAATCATTGCCTTAAAGAATTATTCCAATTTATCTTAGGGAATATTCTAGTCATTGATTAGTGAGTCGTTGATTAGTGAGTTTGCTAAATATGATATTTTTATGGTAGAGCAAATATCTTAATTTGTCTAACATAAATTTAAGCAAAACAAAGCTTGCAAAATATTATAATGTTCATAGCTCTATAAGATTTCAAAATAATTTTTATTATATCATAAGAATTATTATATTGCACAGAATGAAAAGAATATAGATCTTTAGATATGTAGTATCAGTTTCATTTATTAGTGATAGTTATGGTGATATATGCTTCTGTGATAACCCACATATAATATCTGTCCTAAGAATGACATGACCAAAGGCATTTGTAATTATATTTACTTCTAAAAGATTATGGTTTATAGTTAAAACAAAAGAGGCATCCTGTCATTTTCTAAACCCGTTAAATGTGACAGAATCTATTTTTCTGCCAACTTGTGAGGACCAGGCAGAGAGCAAATTTGCTGTGGTCAGCTAAGTGTAACCACTGAGCAGGAAAGTGAATTTAATAATGCATTATTGTTCTTCACTGAAGGTGAACTGTTACAGTGCCTTTGTTATAGCAGACTTTGCCTCTGCTTAGGTTTCCAGATGCTCTGTAGATTACCTGATTAAAATCTCTAATGCATGATAAAATGTACCAGGTATACTTTTATATTAACATAAATGCATCCATTTTAGGGTCATAATACTGAATCTAATTGGAAATATATTCCAATTATATTGCCTTGTGAACTCATTATAAATAAGCATTTGCTATTCAATATAGAATAAATGACATGGAAGCACAAATTCATAAAGCTTATCTTTGACTGATGGTGAACTTTATAGATACTGGAAAAAATTCTAATATTTTATGATGTAATTAAGAATATGATCTCACATCGTGTTTATTTATTTTGCATATTCTAAAGCAAACTGAAACACAGAAGACTATTGAAAATAGGTTCAGTTGCTTTAAAACTACATTTTTAAATTATCTTTCTTTTCCCATTCTAACATCTTTTGATTCTTTCTCTTATGAATACATTGATTAATGGTAAAATTGAGAAAATTTTAGCTCACATTTAGTTGAAAAATTCACTGTAAAGACATAGAGCTTGTTATAGCTTTCTTTCTCCATTTTACCCAAATTTAATTAATCAGAACATAAAATACGTGTAAAAAATAATCTCAAGAGAATTAGAAAAAAGTGTTCACTTTACTTAGGAAAGAAAAATTAATGGGAAATTTGTTTGAATAGTTTACCTATTGTAAATTCTTATATTGATAGAGGGTCCTATTATTATGATTTTATAAAAATATTTCAGATTGTAGGCCTCTGTTAGCCAAACATATTGTGGATTCACAGTTGAGGATCAAACAGCTAATTTTGAATTTATTTCTCAGAAATTTTGCTTTCTTTTAGTGAACTTTTTGAAAGAAATCTTTTTTGTAATCCATAGCTGAAAGGGTGCATACAACCTAATGTCTGATGTCACTCCTGGGCTTCATGATAAAGAGGTAAAGGAGAGCATTTTTCTGAATACCAGGAGCACCTCAGTGAATATCACTATGGGCCGTAGAACATTCAAGCTCAAGAGACAGTAACAAATCTGGAGTTGACTAAATAAATAAATAAATAAAAATAACAGTAGACCTAGTGTGAAAATGTTTTTATAGAACAGTGAAGGAGAAAATTATTTCTTTCCTTTTAATGGATAGAGTGCCCTGGCCAGTGTGGGTCAGTGGATAGAGCTTTGGCCTGTGCAAGGAAGGTCATGGGTACGATTCCTGATCTCTGGTCAAGGCACTTGTGGGAGGCAACCAACCGATGGATCTCTCTCACATCAATGTCTCTCTCTCTCTCTCTCTTCCCCTTCTTCCCCTCCTTTAAAAGTCAATGGAAAAAATATTCCTTCATGAGGATTAACCAAACAAACAAACAGACAGACAAAAAGCAGATAGAGCTGTGTGAGTATGGAAGAACCATAAAAATTTCAGCTACACTTGTACTTTGATATATAGATATTAAGCATTTTAATGCTATTCAATTGATTACGATAGAATATATAATCTCAACTGTGCAATGTTGAGGGGGAAAAAATGAATTATATTATGGTGGTAAGCATGAATATCAAATTACTGCCTTAAACAACTTAAACTTTTTAATTATCTTGTTAACCAAGCTCATCTCTTTATTTAAAAGGACAGAAAATATTTTTTAAAAATTGAAATGCAACAAAAATGCAGTGTTTTACCTGACTCTGAAATCTTGCTTCAAAAAAATAAGTAAAAAGTCAATCTCTGTAGGTGAGATAGGTGACAAACATTTGAGACTGAAGTCACTTTTAAAGATTCTTTTCAAAAACTACATAGTATTGCTTGCACTTCCTAAAAATCTTTAGAAACTCTTGCAGGTTGATGTTCAGTGATCTCATGGGAAAATTCCTGAGAAGACAGGACTGTTTCAGACTGTTGATTTTATTAACAAGTGATCCCCAGATCTAGTGTTAAGGAAAGCCGCCCTATTATCCCAATTCTTCTAGCCCATCTTCAAAGATACATCCTTCCTTGTTAGGTCTTTAGGAGCCACTTTCACTCTGGATATTAGAAGTCCTCTTTAGCCCACTGTAGCATTTACAGATTCCTCATTGCTTTATGGGATTATGTGTTGTTGTTTTTAATAATATCAGGGAACTAAAGGTTACCATAGTGAGAAATGTATGAACTCTGTACCATTCAAACTAAATCTTTAGTTACTTTATTCCGTAAATATGGTTTGGGAGTGTCTAACTTGCTACAGGTGTTGTGTGATTCTGTGTAAATGGGGTGTCAGTGTTTTCCTCCTAGTTCAGAAGTTCCAACTGTGCCCTGCACAGTCCTTTTCCTTGCTCAGAATTATTCTATACATGAGGCAAACCTTCCAAGGTCTCTTTGGTCACTCCTGCTTCTCCAAACACTACAAACAAAATCACTTTTGCATGAAGTAATCCTCCTTAGAGGAAAGCAAACAAAACACAAGCAAACAAAACCTCATAGAACTACACTAGAGTATCACCTTCGTAATGAAATGATGAAATTAAAGATGGCCTTAGACATTTTATCTTTCAACTTCAAATAATTAGGTTTTTAAACTTAGTATCATTTTGCGGTGTGGAATGACTAAAAGCAGTGGCCTGTGGTGGGTGGGGCATCTAGCTTTAAAGGTCAAGAAACAATAGTGTAATGTGAGATCCAGTTTATGGACAATTATATTTGCAGGTCTAGAGAAGTAGGAAAGGGTTCAGTGAAAATTCAGAAGCTGGCATATCTGATGCATAAAATACATTAGATATTTTGTGGGTTATATTTAAACTCATAGGGAAAATGTCAGTACAGCTTATATATCTATGAATTCAGTACAAAAAAATTTGTGGAAAAAGAGTATGTATGTGAAATACATGTATATTTACTTTTAGATGCATATCTATAAAATAGCAGATGTCTATTGAGCAGCTAGTCTACATCGGGCATCATACCAGATAATGGAGGTACAAAAAGGAACAGGGCACCTCAAGGAGCAAAATTCCTAATAGGAAATCCAAACATGAGACAGAATTGAAGCATAGTGTGGTAAATCTAACAGTCACAATTTATTCAAGATCGCATTGAAAATGAATGATTGATTATGAAGGAGTCACTGAAAACTTTATCGTCTCTCAATAGAGCTGGACATTGTGATAACATAGACATTTATGAAATTTCTTTTATTCTCCCCACTCCTCCTCTACATTTTTCCCAAGAACTATTCATTGAAGTCTGAGGACCAGTCTCTGTGCTAGCTGCTGGGGGCATAATGCTGAAGAAGATAAAACAAATAAATATAAAACTCCCTGTTCTCACGGCATTTATAATCTTACAGAAATCAACAATGAAAAAGTAAACAATGAATGGGGAGGCCAACACATGAAAGAATATTAGATGGTGTTTTGGGTTATGAGCAATACAAATAGGGTAATGTGATAGAGACAGGGTAGGTAGGGAGTCATGTGATGGCCCCAAGAGGCCTCTCTGGAGTAGCACTTGAACTGAGACATGAATGATGACAAGACAGGGTTAGCCATGGAAGTCTGGGAGGAGGTAGGGAAGATATTTTTAGAAAAGGGACCTGCAAGTATGTAGCCCTGAAGGAGGAATGCATTTCTGACATAAAACCTGGTGGTTGAAGTGTAAGCATTAGTCAGGCAAGCTGGGAACAAGCCATGGAGGTAGAGAGCGACCAGACCATGGAGGTCTTTGTACTCTGTGATAAGAAGCTTGCACTTTATGAGCATCCATTTAGGATTTTAACCAGGGGAATATGGTTCAGATTGGCTTTTGTTGCAAGTATATGGCATGTTTAATGGGGTGGGGAGCTAAAACTGAAGAACTACTTAAACGACTGTTAAAGAGTGTAGGTGAGAAATGATGGTGGCTTTGACAAAGGTGTTGAAAATTAGAGAGCAATGGATTGTGGCCGAGTGAATTTGCTAATGGAGAGAAGGGTGATAGAAAAAGAGCAGCTGAGGGTGTCTCTTGCATTGGGTTATGAGCAATTTTTGAAGTCCACCATGGTTACCTCTTTTAGCCCACCATGCAGGTTAGTGCCCACAGAGACGAAACCCTCAGTGTTGAGTAAATGCATACCTTAATGTGTAAGCCGGCTTTGAGGAATGAAGTTTGTCCCACGACTATAGTAAAAGTAAAATACTTACATTCATAGCTACTTGGCTGAAGATGCAATGAAAGCACAGCAAAAATGCCAGTAATTATTGAGAAGTGTCTTTTTTCTCTCCATTATACCTGTTTTCCTGAAGACACTGCATCCAGGTCAGCAATAGTTCTAAGTGCTTACATCCAAGCTTTAGGGTTTTGAGAGAAGAGGCCTCTCAAGATATTTCACTAGGAGACTTAGGCAGATGAGATCACAGAATTCCATGAACTAATCCTTTAACCCAAATAGTTCTATCATTAAGTATAAAATTACACTTGAAAAAATATTTTTCCTGCTAAAAATATTTGAAAACAATGAATATGTTTTATGCATGTATCAATTTTTATATCTAAACTTTTAAGTGTTTTAAATATTGACATTTCTGAATACATTTATTAATTTTAAGCTTTTAAATTAGACTCTCAGTTGAATTATTTTTTAAAGGGATTATAAGTTTACTTAGATCTATATTTGTTAAGTTTTTACTAGAATAAAGTTTAGGAAGATCAAATCAATACATTTCTCTTAATCATTTACTCTTGAAGTGAGAATAACCAAACTTCTTTACAAATAAAACAAATATGGACATTAGTCATCAGAGAAATAATACTATAATGACTATGTTTAACCATTTTCTAAGGCAATTTTGGTGCAAAATTTTCACTCCTTGTTTCTCAAAAAAACTGTCCAACAAACTATAATGTGTGCATTTAAATATACGTTTTCCCTTTAGTTTAGTCAACTTGAGAGCCAATGTTTAGCCATTGGTCAAAACATTTTTTAAAATGTCTTGAGATAATTTATTGAATCTTCAGAGTATTTATACAAATACTTTTGATCATCAGAAAATTTCACTAAGTTTTGCATAGCTGGGAAATTATCAAAGTATATGAAGATTGGTGATTTTGACTTTAATAAAGTGAATAAAATAAATGCATAAACAAGCTAAGTGATACGAGTGTTCATGACAAACTTTTTTATGGGGAGTACACTCAGCATCGAAACTCTGACTTGGGGCTGGGGGAGATAGTCATCGGAGTTAATTTTAAACTTTCGTAATTCACAGAATCTCTGAAGGAATTTACCAGGTTTAGAAAATAAGGCAAATTTACTGTTTTACTTTCTATATGAAATTTGTTAAGTATATCTCATTTTATGATCAAAATTTAAAAATCACTTTCACTCTTGGATTTCTAATTACTTAGTTAATCAAAACATTCAAATTAAAAATTGAAAATCTTAGTAGTATGTTATTTGGAAGTTCTTAAGCACACTACAAATCATTTGAGACTTAATTTTTGTAAAGAAAATCTGCATGACATGTGCCACTTATATGTCTATAATGACTAAAAAACAACATCTAGGAGAAAACTTATTTAAGGTTATTTTATACCAAGTTTTAATCAGTATCATACATTAAATATTATTAGTGTGATAATAAAATATTAAATATTGATAATATATCAATTAAAAGTAAACTTTGTTTTCTAAATATAATTTTTATACATTACATAATTAACTGAATTACATAAAACATTTTATACTTACGACAAGATATTTAAGCAGCATAGAGATGCTCAGATATGTTAAGTATTGTTCTGGGAGTTAAGGACTAGACACTTTTTCCAAGCGATATTTAGCTTGTCGTTCCTCACCTCTTTTAGATGAAAAGAAAGTTATTTAGAATGTATTTAGATAATTCATCTAGAATTTCAGCATCATTATTTGTATTGAAAAAATCATATAGCTATACCATAGACAGAAACAAAACTAAAGACACAATTTGATTTTAGTGGGTTCATTTAGCGATAAATTTAAACTTAAAAAAAGCCTTTCAAATAGCATATATACCATTAAAAGAGTTATGACATCATTATTTTCATGATAGTATATGACAATGGAATTAATTTTTTTATCATTATAAATATTACTTCATCTTTAGTAATCCTCTGCCTCTTTTAGAAGTTTGTTTTCTAGTCTAAGATTTATAATAGTATTTTATATTTTATTTTAAATTCTAGATATCTCTTAATTTTTTTTCCTTCCATGCAGCTGCAATTCCTGACTTTGGGGGTCATCAAAATATTGTTTGCTCCTTAGAAGCTAAAAGATCTGGTGTTGATATTTTGGTTAATTTTAGAAGTAGAACTACAATATGATTCAATATTTTTCTTTTTCTCTATAATTTATGTAGATATTATTAAGGCAATAAATATTACTTAATTATTTCAAATCCTCAGCAAAGTAAACACAGTTAAATTAGCAAAGATAATTAGAACTTAACATAATAACTATTTTTAAAAGATTCTAGTCCTGTCTTTGTTGCTGTTGATGTTTGTATTTTTCCGTTAATTATGTGCTCCATGTTTAGTATACCTTCAGTCGCTCCAGAAAGTAAACAATAATAAAAATATAAATCAACATAAAAAATGTTGCCTTTCATTGAGAGAACATTTCAAAGATTTTTTATCAGTTGTTCATTTTCCCCTGTCAGATGTTGAAATCGTTCACTACCCTTCATATTGCACAGAAATGCGGGTCTGCTGATACTGTCTTCTTGTAGCTAAGCTGTGAAGAAGTGGAAATTTCATTTTGTAAAGGCAGTTATCATGAAGAGTGCGCAGGCCTAGGTTATTGGTCCTTATTTAGCAGACCCTAAGATAAGATATCTAATTTCCTGACCAAGCTCCCAGGGTGTTTATGTGAGCCTCTCTGTATCGCTGGGGGTGGGGTGAGGAGAGAGAGAAGGGGTTCTTGTTGACATGCCAATAAAAACCACACAGGCTGATACTCTTTCTCAGTACTCTTTTATTCTGGATACCAATACTTTTTTTTTTTTTTTTTTAAATGAGTGAGAGGGAGGGAGGGGGAGACAGAAAAAGAGGGGGGAAAGAGACAGAGAGAGAGGCAGAGGGACAGAGACCTAATAAGTACATGGCCATGGAGAATTTCATAATACTAGAGAGACAGAGAGAGAAAGAATGTCTTATTTCTTGTATAAAATGTTGAAAAAGTGTTAAAAAGTTCCTTAAAATAATTTTAATTAGATTATTTAAAATGGCATATTAAAATTTAATATAGGTTTCAGATAACTGTGGTCAAGTCTTTATAATGATTTCAATGTCATAGTGTTTGAGCCTAATTAAGAGTTCTGAGAAAAGTAAGCAAATAAGGGATGGACAAGTTTTGAGTTCTCTCCTAGAGATTTAAGTTTCACTGTCATATTTCTTTTCCTTTTTTCACGGTGATTTTTAGATTTGAAATAAAAAGAATTTCATATGAGGTTTTTTTTTTAATCCCTTGAAAGCTGACCTCCAAATGGACTCATGAGGGAAATAAAGGAAAAATTACTCAGTGCAATTAGTAGAAAGTAGAGAATAAAAAAAACCTTATAAAATATTCTTTGAAAAGAGCCTTTCAGTGACTCACAGTTTCCATTATTTTCTCCTAGCCATTCAAAAAATGTTATTGACAAACTCCTTATGTGTGTGTTTTTTTAATATTTTAAATGTCCAAAGGTGGGGTATGAGTATCTGAAAAATTTAACTAATTTAAAAATTTAATAAATATTTTTCTTTACTCTTTTTTCCTCTCTTCCCAGCATATCTAAAATTAAAACAAATTCTTAAACTGAAAGGAACTGTATGTCTTTTCTCAAACTCTCTTGCAAGGTTTGATTTTAATAATATATTCTAATAATACAATATGTTTGAAAACTGCAAAGAATTATTGCCAGTTTATCTTTGAAAATGGTAAAAATCTAAAGGCTTACAAATTGTCAATATTGAAACCAAGGACTTTATTATTATTTGATTATCATAGGTCTTATAAAAGTAATTTAATGACATGATTAGCTTGTTTTCTGCTTTCTAAATGAAAGAGGACAATGAACATTATAATAATAAAAGCAATAATTTATTGAGTGCCTACTATGTGCCAAGCACAATATGCATTTGCATTTATACCAATATATTTCTTTTTCAACTATATAAAATATATATTATTATATTCATTGTAAGAGTAAGGCCTATAATCTCAGGTTGCTATAACAGGCATTCAAAAGAGGTCTTTGACTCATGAACCTGTGTTTTCCATTTTTCCATCCTGTTTTGAGTATAACACCTCTGAGAACAAACAAGCACACAAAATGGTAAAACATAACAAAATACTGAAAACCATTAGAAATTTAACTTATATTTTTTCTAATATTAGCTTTGCATATATTTATATATGGGGCCTGATTATTAATCCATTCCTTTCTTCCTATGTATTAATATTTCAAGAGTTAACAATCTGAGTCCTATTCCTGAATTTATTTTAAAAATTGATTATTTCATTATACAATATAACTAACCAAGGGTTTCACTGTGTTCGCCTCGTATGAGATTGCAGAGTTTTAGAATGCACGCTGGAAGTCCTCAGCATGTTTTTATCTCAGTGATCTGCCGTTCGAGTTCTCGGCCCTCCCACGTTTATGCGTGCAAGGACATCTCCTCTTTACTTACCGTATTTTAAACCCCTTCCTGTACTTTTCTTCATTAGAAGCATGTGAACACACAATGTATTTAACGTTCGATTATATTCTGAAGTAATTTAAGTAAATTCAACAATTTATTGTATACATGCATAATAAATATAACATATTTACTGATACCTAAAATCCAGAGAAAACTAATTCTTGGTTAAACTAAATAACTCTTCTAGAAAAGCTATAGAAGCAGCCTCTCCTAATAAAGTGATATCTAAATGTACCTATTGACAAGAGGCCTATTATTTATTATCTAACTAGAAGAAAGTCCATACTTAAATTATAAAACTTATCTAAACATAATTATCTTAGTTTTTGTGGTTATTATATATATATTTTTATGTCACTTCCCATCTCCTGCCGCCTCTGCCTGTTGTCTACACCTCCTCTTCATCATAAGGGAGGAAAAAATTTGGAAATGATCATATAAAGCCAACCTGGGAATTATCTTTAGAAATTATTTTATTTTTCTTTTATTAGGTGGGGAAAAAAAATAAAGATGAAATGAAAATTATTTTTACAAATGAAAGTTATGATTTGTCTTTGCCTTTTTGCATTTACTTATTCAATAAATATTTCTTGAATATCAATTATTTGACATAATGTGATGCCAAATATTACTTTCTAATATTAAGGATTTGATTTTTTTTTACTACAAGATGATCAAAAAATGTGATTTGCTTGTTGTCTCTTTTCCTCTACAAAAGAATTAAAGATCTTTAAATTACCGAAGAAGACATGAGACTGAGAAGGTAGGTCAAGTCGGCATAGTACGGACAGCTAGCTACCCTTAGAAGGGGCTTCGAGCTTAGCTCTTCCCCTAAGAGGTTATCTTCAACATTTTTTCGTTTTCTGAAAAAAATGTAACCTCTTTTAAAACTTCAAGAAATTTTTAAAAATTCATTTGACTTTGTACAAAGAATTAGGGCAACTTTCAGTTATTAATAAAGAAGAGATATATGTTTTAAAGCAAAACATATGTTTCAAAACCATCCTTCTTGCAAAGTAAGTTAGAAAATTATAGAACAAGCAACAAAGAGCACACAGGAACAATGGTCAAAACATATTTTTCCCTTTCTGCAAGTGCAGCCATGTCCCAGAATTGATATATTGTATAGCACTAAGGGAGCTTTATTGTTGTTCCAGATCCTTCTCTAAGTAGTAAAATAAATAACATTAATCTTCCCTCAGTGTTCCAAGGCATATAGATCCAAAAAAGCATTACATATTTTCAACAATTGTGTTGTGTTGCTCATTTAAACTTCTACTGTTTCATTTTTCCATCTGCAACATTTAGTTTCTTTGTATTTATCTCACGTAGTATACTTTAATTTTATTTAAAATATCTTTCAAAATACGTACAAGGGAGAAAGAGCCAACGTAATACAAATATTGTTTTTAACTACCACCTAAGCAATTCCACAGAAAAGATCTATATATGGAAATATTTTTCTTGGAGTATTTATAAATGGAAGTTTATTAATGTGACTCTAATTGCTTACTCTCTAATGGCCATTTTGCTCAAATACTGGACCCCAAATTTTGTTTTCCAAATGTTTGTTTTCTGCAGTAACAAATACTTTGGATCTTATCTTCGGAAAGAATGTAAATTATTTACAAGCAGAATGTAGACTGTTTGAAACTTTATAATCCCAAATAATGTGTTTAAGGAATCATGATTGGCTGAATTTGCATTTAAAATGAATGGGAATATACAGCTAGATTACACTCTTTGACAAAATAATATATCATAGAGTTTTCTTAAATCTTTAATAAATATATTCTGAAGTCTTTTTTTAGCAGCAAAGCCTAGGAGAGAGAATACAGACCCGGAGGCAGGTGGATCTGGCTCAGAACCCCAACTGCTGCACAAATGAATGGTGTGCTAATAGAGCAATACAAACATCCAAGTCAAAATTTGTTTGAAGCACTACATGAAAACACTTAACAAAATTAGCACAGCTTTTGGCAAGTAGTAAGTGCTTTATTTATTTCTCACCCTCTATTTCCATATTCCCAATTTTACTTGTGGTCATATAAATTCATATTATCAGTCATCTATTATAATAAAATAGTCTCTTATTAGCTGTGTGATTACCAACTAAGAAAATTCACTAGGTCTGAGAATATATAAGAATGTACATGCTGACAGTAATGACATTAATTTGAATATTTAAAAAATATTAATACTAACCACTACCATTTATGGAACATTTAGTGTGGGTCAGTCACAGCTTTGAATATCATCTCTAATCTTCAGGTGACTTACTTGCAATGTGAATTTTATTATCCTTACTCTACAGATGAGGCTCTGGGAGGTTGAATGACTTGCTCAGGTTGACACAACTATTCTGCAGGGCAACTGAAATTGGAATCAAGTATTCTGTTTCTAAAATCTGCTTTTTCCTGAAACAAACTTATTCCTTGAGAAAGGACATACCACGAGGTTGATGAAATTAAGATAAATAGGTGATGTATTATTAGAATTCTAAATCCCAGACTCATCATCTGTATCTGCTTTTTAATACTTAAAATAGTCCCTGGTATAATCACTGAGTTGCTCTAAACAAGTTGCTCTGTTGTTGTGTCTGAATGAAGTCTCTACCAGAACTGATCTTTGGAAAACACAGCGCTTAATCTCTCTGTGCTTAATCTCCTTGAAAACCTTAATTGAAAACACTGGGTTATTCTTTTTCATGAAATTCTTTTATCAGCTCTACAATTTATAATGTCTAAATTCACAAAGAACTAATGGTAAACCATCTACATTTTTATACTTGAATCATGTATGCCTCATCTTCACTTATTTGATTATACGCATAAGATCTCAGGGATTCTTTTCAAACATGTTAACAAATATACCAAAGGCAGTGCAGAGGCTTTTATCATTTTTTTCATTAGTAACTTCCATTTTCATGTTGTTTAATTTTTCACTACTTTCTTCATCCAGAAAAATAAGTAAAAGCCAGTGTCGCCTTTTGAAATGGAAAAATTGTTTCAAATCATTGGCAAAGCTTAATGACTTCTGACTGCTGAGATATGTTAATTTAAGCCAGACCAAATGTTCCTCAGCTGCAAATATTTGGTGGTGTTCACTGGGAACGGGCAAGATTTATGAGGGCCCAGTGGCAGAGACTGTGCTCACATGCCTCTCATTGTAATCGTTTCCCGTATTCCATGATGAAGGTCGTTAGGAAAGAAAACATCAACTTTTCAGGGAGTAGTCACTTAGACTCAAATAAGATGCTATTTCACTCTGATTTACTGTGGCATCCTCATGCCGTCTAAGTTATCAAAGCCCTTTCAACTTTCCTACCCTAATTCTGAGAACATATAATCTGTGACTTTTCAAGGTGCTCTGAAATTGCAAAGCAGAAAAAGGAAATGCTTTGGTTTCGGTAATTTGTAACTATAAGGTATTTAATGGCAGCTCAGAAGTGTTATTTTATCAGTTATATGTAATGTGTATATATATATATATATATCCACTTGTATTACATCTTTTAACATTTTAAAGTCTTCCACAAATTAGTTGAGTGGCACGTTCAATAGTAACCAAAGATTTTAATCTGTTTTAAGTGGATTTTACAAACATAGTTGAAGTAAACTCACTCTCAAAACAACGAACAGTGTTAAATTCATGTACATATTTATTTATAATGATGAAATGGCTGTTAACTGTTTAGAAGTATAAACGAAGGAGAGTGTTTTTAATAACTCATGAAGATATCTCAAAGATGCTATAAGGAATCTAATACCAGATGACCGTAATAGTCAATGTTTAAGCTTTCCATGGAAGAATTGGACCTTAGGCAGATTCTAAACCTGAAAGTAATAGCTAGCCCCAGAAGACATCACTGAGAAGACAGGATTTTGATTCAAAGGAAATCTTGGATGTCCGACACGAATTACCAACAAATGGTTTTGTAATACTAGTACAAACCACCATGTTCTAACACAACATTAAATGTTTACAGCAAGTCTCCTTTATGATAGTCATTACACAGATTTACATGATCATGGTAGAACAATATTTCCTTCAAAACTATCACATTAAAAGCTAAATTATAATCTAGGCTCTATATGCTAGTAATGTGCCAGGCACTAGGTGAAGTTGACATGTACTGAGTTGCATAGTCCTAAATGACTTTTGGAGACAGGTGACTTTATTATTTTCCACATTTTATAGATAAAGAAGTAAAGATGCATAAAGCATCTGGAGTCAATATTTGAGACCTTAAACTGAATCTGATATTACTTTTCAACTTAGGTTGTCTTTTGGGAAATACAGTATGTCAACAATTATTTGCTTCCATTTAAATATGATAAGAAAATGGAACTGCTAATGATGACAGAAAAGACTTTATGTATTTATTCAACTGCCTTATCGCATCTTCTGAAATTTCTCCATATAAAGGCTCAATTGGTAAAATATACAGTGCTTAAAAAAGATGAAAGTATTTGCATTTTTCTTGTGTTTTAGCATGTAATAGCATAACGCCAGCTATGTATTGTTAAAAGGGTCAGCCTCTGCATTATTCCATATCGAACTCCTTAATTATGTATCTCCGTATAATAAAAGGAAAAGTGCTGACAGAATGCAGAAGAAAAATCTAAATTCTTTTCTTGCAATAAATGTGACACAGATTGTATAAAGCAATATTTTTGCCCTTGAAATGTTTAGAAGTATTGACATTCTGTCCACTAAATTGTCAGCTTGTCTTTAAGGTTAGAGCTTCTATGTTCTTAGCATTTAACAGACTGACATTGATCTTTTGGTCCTTTAAACTCATATACCACCAGCAAGCAGGACTTGATTTTGTAGCAAGGCATTTAAAATGTTACCCTTGATGATGATATCTCATAATATCCATCTATTATGCTAGGAGTTCTGCATTGAGTTTCTGCCCTTTAAGGATGATTTCAAATATATAATCAATCTTAAAGTTTTTGATAAACTTAATATTAAAAAAAAATAGGCTTAGGCATTAAGAGACAATTACTTGGATAATAAAATACAGATCCAAAGCAAAAGACAGTGTCTTGTTGGTTCTAGTCCTACACATACCTCAGCAACCATTTGTATAAGGATGTTCCCATTGCTTACGATCAACGTTTTGCTTTGAGTATTTAGGTTTTTGTTTTGAGTGTTTAGGGAGTGCTCGTGTCCTCAACAAATTTTCCATGCTTAATGGAAATATCTCCAAGGAAAAAGCAGGTAAACTTTCATTAGTTATCTTTTAAAGCGCATCAGAGAAAAACATAACTTGTAGCATTTTAAACAGTATTTATCAATTCTTGACAACATCTGGACTTTCCAGGTAATATTTTCATTGTTCCATTAGTTGGTTAAAGAATCACAAGTAATGGCAGTGGGATTTTTTTCTCCTTTTTAATTTCTTTGACTCCTTCCACCCACAGGCTCTGCACAAGGCAGTAAATAGTCCATTTTTGTTAATGAAGCTTCCCTCATACAGCTGGGATTGTTTAATATTTTACGAGTGTTACTTTGTTTTGCTCTCAACGATCTCAGGCAGTTAAGGATTTATGAATCGTGTTTTTCTCAGCCCATCTGCGGTTTCCTATCTTCCCTGGCCTTGAGAATATGTTTAAATTTATTAAAGCGAAGCAAAGGCTCATTATTTCAAAGGAGAGCCAAAGTGACACAGTGAATTGGTTATTAATGGAAAGGCACTGCCATAGGGCGATTGAAATTTAATGATATCCTACAAGAAAAAAATGAGGGTGTCACTTTCCAAAAAGTCATGCTAAATGCCAGCCTTTTTAAGGTCCTGCCGCTAATTTTATGCCTGCACACAGTAATGTTTTCAAAAGCGTTTAGGAAACACGGACCAGTGACTGTACTGATTATCCTTTTCACCTTCGCGCCTGTTCCAAATGGGTTTGTGCAGTGAGCGATTTAATCTCTAAATATAGGGAACGTTAAAAAAAAAATAACATTGCTGTTTTTCACAAGCTAAGGGCCTTTTGCAATCCTCCAGAGATGGACTTGCAAATATGCTATCTCCATATGCTCTCGGTAAGCTCGCAAACTGGCGGATCACCAAAAGGGAGAAAAAAATCAATCCCTTGATTTTTATTTCTGTCATTCAAAAGATGTTTTAATGTCATCGTTTATAAACTGTATTTATTAATATTCAGATACCATTCCATTTGAGCTACAAAATGGGACTCGGAGTAATTTTAAGTTTTCCTTATTTAACTTAGGCCCTTTATCGAATTACAGTGCTGAAGCACCAAAGTACCACTTCTTCACCTCGCCCCATTTAATGCAAACCAGAGACACGTATCTATTAGCAAGAACTCGCTGTTGATACATTGAGCCCTTCCTTTTAGAGTTGGAAGGGCTCAGTGATTTCCTGTACTAATTGAAATACCCATAAATTGTTTTTAAAGTTATTTCAAATTCCTATAGAAGAAAAAAAAAAACTGTTGACATGATACTATACCAATTATGCTTCAGGACATTAGATCGTATTCCATAAAGATTCCTGAAAACATACTTTTTTTTTTTTTTACATTTTTTTCCTTTATTTGAATTATTTTGCCTGTGTAATCATTGTGATCCTAATGCTTTTACCTCTGTATCTCTTTCAGATATGTTGTTGACATTAGAAGAGGGTTGACCTGGTACATTCCAGAAAAATGGCACAATTGAGATTTAGGGTTCTTGTTCAGTTAGACTTAACATCCAGCAGTTTAAGCTATAAGTTCATTATATGAAGTACATGTGAGCATTTCTAATGTAAGAACTGCAATAGGTCCAGTTTTTAGACATCTTCACTTGCTACTGCTGAATATAAATTAAAATGTAAATGGTGCATTTGATAAGCACTGTAGTAACATATAATTTTCTCATACTGCATACAGTAATATTAAATTGCCTACTGGTGCCAAATACACTTTGGGATGTAGGATTGTATGAGTTCTTTGCCCCGTTCTATGGCAAAATAATGTTATCTGAGAATTTCTGAAATTAATTTTTAAAAATTAAAGTACACTCAATTCAATATTATGTTAACAAGGTTTTATAACTTGTCATCACACATTGGGGAGCTTTTCATTTATTCCAGGTCAGAGTGTGAATCTGAGTAGATGAGAAAAATGGTCGAAACCCAAGCAACAGTAATGCATCTTGTAGGGGGGAAAAATTGCTTGGAAAAGGGTGTCAGGGATCCACAATTTAAGTTTCTCTGGGCCCTTCCTCTCTTTTAACGTGAAACATATTCTGTAATCTTTCTAACAAAGACATAAACACTTCAGCTACATATATTTTGATTGTTTCACGACAGTTTACTGGAGGCTGAGCAATGACAGATTTCTTCATTGTCTTTTTGCCAAAATTTGTCCTTTAAGTCATTTTTGTTGACTGCCCCTTTTAGCAGTTCACCTCACAATGAGAGAGAAGACAATTAATGGGAGGGTGATTTATCACTGCCAAAAACTGTCAAGGACTTCAGTTGTAGCTGGAGAAAAAGCAATTTCACATTATGGCATTTCATTCTGAATACATTGTATTTACAGCTCACAGTTTTATTTTCAGAGCCTATTATCAGGTGAAACAGTTGCATCTGAAATGTTGTTTGTGACATAGGTGACCTGTTAGGATTTGATAAGTATTTACGCCAGAGCACAAGGGGCTCACACATCTGCTGTTGGCAGAAGCAATGGAAAAAAATAACCTGGAAATGAGGCGTTTGATTTTTCTGGTTCCTACACTCGAGCATCTGTTGCTATAATTAAGTGGCATTCAGTAATTGCAGAGCAATGGTGAAATAAACATATGCATTCTTGCCAGCTTTTAGGATTTGGTGTCCTTACAGTAGGAGGCATACGCAAAGTGACTTCAGTAAGAACAAAGGGTTTTGTAGCAAAGTTGAACAATTAACTTTTGGGTAGAAGGGAAAAAGAATTTGGGGTCAGAAAATAATTTCATTGGAAAGTGTGATAGTATACAGCTCTAGAAGAAGGAATCCCTGCAACATTCAACCTTTGGAATGAACTTTCCCTCTGTAGAAATGTCAAAACGGGTTAAACACCATTCCTATGTAAGTTATATCATGGGGGGATGAAAGAATAATAAAAACATGATTATTAGTAATCCTAATGGTACTGTGCCATGGAAAAAAGTTCACAGTGAAGCTCATTTAATAGGATGAAGCTTTTACGTATTGGTTGGGCAAGTGGTAAGAAATCAGTATGGTTGCATTGGAGCTTGACTTTGAAAAGGAATGTGATGGATTATTGGGGGCTAAAGTAGTGCTCTCATCAAAGGAGTGAGAAAGCGATTCTCAAAGGGTGGACTGGGGTGAGTGATAGGAAGGGCTGTAAGGGAACCTGAAGCACTTTTTTGAATTACAATCCACCAGCTTCACCCCTGTTCTCCAGGCACTTCTGAGATTCATATTTCAATGTGAAGGTAACAGTTTGGAAAAGCTCCCAGGATACCTCCCAGGGTGTTTTCATTCCCAATAGCTTTTTAGAGAACGTCTTGCCTATGAAATAAATAATCATTTATATCAGCAAAGTGCTCTGCTTATGAATACTGTATATATTTACTAAAATTCTCTGGTTAATACATTTTATGTTCCATTAATTATTGAGAACAATCCAGATTCGGACACACAGTAGAGCAATTTGGATTTGGTTGGTGTACTGGAGTAGTTAGCAGTTTCCTGGAAATGTCACATGACAGATTCTATTGTGCTATAAATACCTACAAAACAATGACTTTTGAAATGAAGAGAAGAGGTGAGCTTCAAGCTCTCTTGAAATCAAAGTATTAGAATGTGTTTGCTCCGTCTCAGATGGATTTCGTCATTCACAGTAAGGACAGTATGGTGGCTAAAGACAGATTAAGCTGAGTAGTGAGGCCCCTCTTCCTCGGTAGCCCTTGGAGAGGGAATGTGAGGCTCAGTGTCCTGCAGGGGCTGACTGCCTATGTGATTTGGCATTTTTATCTGACACTTTGGCATCAGGTGATTACTTAAAGATCTGGGTGAAGAAAAGACTTGAGGAGTCAACCATGAAGAGATGAAAATGACGGATTATGGTTTCAGAGTGTCGAGAAATGTGTGTCTGTTGAGAGGAGAGCATACATGAGCGACGGTTTCCTTGAGTTTGAAAGATTAAAAGGTCATCATTTGATTTCTCTGTTTGTTTTGTTTTTTCTTCAAGAGGTAGCTTTAATGTATGTTTTAAAATAGGTTTAAAATTTTCATTTAACTTATATCAAATATAAGGAAATTTAGAGTTGTAATAAGCCCATATGCGTTTATATGTTTATACCTATACGTCTCACCTAATCTAGATTCATGTTGAAGTATCATTCTAAGTACTACAGCTACAATAATCATTCAGACCTCACAGTAACTTTGGAGGCAGTCACATTACTAGTATACTCTCCTTTCTATAGATGAGGGTAACAAGGCAGAGCTCACGGTTATGGGGCTCGTAGGTGGCAGGCGGGTCTGAGGACTGAGACCCAGCAGTTTGCCTCCGGAGTCCGTGCTCTTAACCGTGGTGCCATTCATCTAACATATGTTCTGTGGGCCCCTAGAAACCAGAGCTTTGCAGTGACATAGCTTCAATGGATAGATGCTTTACAAGTGGGCAATGTAGTATGTGAGTATATACATCTACAAATAATCTTTTGTGCCTGTATTTCTGCTTGCCAATTTATTTCCTTACCTAATTCCCTTAATGCTACGATATTATTGGAATCAACGCTATGATAATATTGATTTTAAGTTTCCCTCCTTACTTCCTCCAAATGCATGGATCTCTGCTATACTATTTGATATCAGAGACAAACTCATATTGCTAACTCAATTTCTTTTCAGTTCTGTTCCCCTTGGATGAACTATTCCCTGACATACAGGGTGTCCCAACAAAATGCATATACACTTTAACAGCTGATAGCTCGATTTTGAAAATGAAATTTCTTTTAATAAGCACTGCCTTTATAATTATTCAAAGTTTGTGTATACATTTTTGGGACACCCTATATGTTCCCTGATTTTTATATATAATTGATTAACATAGTTTTTTCATGTGTATAGTCCAATTTTTATTTTCTTCATTTAAACTATTTTTCTTATAATGAATATTTTTTCTACCATTTTCTTTTTTGTGTGTTCATACTAGATTCTTGGAACCCTGTAAACTTGTCCATTTGAACTTATATATTACCTCCTTTAATTGTCCCTCAAGTCTTTTTTATTTCATCTTCCCTAAATTCGCATTCACAGTTTTGGGGACCAGTATCAGCTTATCTGTACTTCTTCCACCTTGGTGGTCTGAAATAATTGCAATGAGCTATTTTACAAAAACCATATGGATTCATCTGTTCTTCCATCTCCATGAGGTTGTGATGTGGCCAGAGCACAGCATTATCACATTAATTCTTACAATAATCTTCTGAAGTTAATACCACTTTATCTTCATTCTAATAATGAGGAAATTGAGGTGTAGAGAGTATTAATAGATTGTTTGAGATGCAGAGCTTGAGAATGACATAATCAGGAAGAAATCTAAGTTTGACCCCCTCTAGCACCTTTTCTCTCTAAAGTGCTTTATATTACATTTAGCTTTATTTCAATATGTTGCTAATATCCTATCCTTACATGGAAATAGTAAAAAGAAGATAAGTAATGGTAAAGTGGTAGCCAGATAAATTTACTTGCTTAGGGAGATATCAATTCCTGTTCAAATATTTAATCCTGCATATACCCGTATACTTTGTTGGCTAGGACCAAACATTTGAAAAATAAATCATCTAAAACATTAGGGTAAAATGTATGTAGTCCTCAGATATCTTTCTTTTGTCAATTTTGAATATTATTGGCATTTCTTTAACTAAAACTTTAAAATGTGTCGTTTTATACTTATGTTAATTCTAGAAAGTTTGTTAATAAAAATATTAAAATATGAACAGGAATAATATTTCCTTCAGTGAAATTACTATAGACCGTAAAGTATCATGGTTGAAAGCATGAACTATAGATTCAGAGAAACTTAGATTCCACTTCCAAATCAATATTATAGTGAGTATATTATTAAATTATGATGGTTACTTAGCTACATTAATCCTTGTTTTCCAAATATGAAAAATGGCAATAATAAGAACCTACTTCAGGGAGAGGTTGCAATAATAATTGAATAATATACAGATAGGGTAACTATTGTTCTTATCATCTTCCCTCATCCTCAAATCATCTCTGAAACAGGTAGCCACAAATTCACCCACAGCTTACATTCCAAAAATTCACTTGTGAGTTGTTTCAAAGTTGAAACATCCCTTTCCCTCATCGAATAACATCATAAATATAAGTTAGAGCCAATCAGCTCGTTAGTGATGCTTTACAAATTTGTTATGGGTTAAATAGGCTCCATGAAAAAACCAGAGCTAGACTAGTTAAAACAATTATAATGAAAGATGTTACTAATCCTATTGTGTAGAACAAGAGTCAGCAAACTTTGTCTGTAAAGGGCTAGGAAGTAAATATGGTAGCTTTTTGGGGCCAGGTGATCCCTGTCACAACTACTCAGCTCTGCTTTTGTAGTGGGAAAGCAGTCACAGATTATATATAAATGAACAATTACTGCTCTATCCCAATAAAACTTTATGGACATTGAAATTTAAATTTCATGTACTTTTCAGGTGTCACAAAATATTATTCCTGTTTTTATTTCATTTTTTCAATCACTTCCAAATGGAAAAATTATTCTCTGCTCACAAGCTATACAAAAACAAGGGGTAAGATGAATTTGGCCTTGGGTCAGTAATAGTCAGCCTACCTCTGACCTGAAATATGATTTTATCTCTTCTGAAAGTTTTCCTTAAAACATTTTACTCCTGGCACCTTTGTCAGCCTTTCACCTCTCAGAGATCTAACCGATTCTAAAAATTGAACGTTGTTTTCATGAAAAGTTCAAAGACACATAGACAAAAACAGAGTGTTGATAGCATGGAACTGGAGTCAGAGGCTGGGTGCAAGAGCAGCATTACAATTCACCAGTGTCCTGTTTGGTGCAAACCAGAGATACACTCCAAGTCCAGACTTCTCATTTTGAAAGCAGGGGGATGTTATACCTTATAAGGGTTGCTGTAAGGAGCACGTAAAATAATATTTTAATTGATTGTAAATTAAGGAACACTGTAGAATTTTGAGATATGAGTATAAGGTCCTCGTGATGCTTTTCAGCATCTGTGCTGTGGATTCCTGTGTTAGTGTACCAGGAATGCCAGAACTTAATACCACAGACTAGGTGGCTTAAACAACAGAAATTTATTTTCTCATAGTTCTGGGGGCTGGAATTCCAAAATCAAGTGTTGGTAGGTTTGGTTTTTCTTCCAGCTTCTCTCCTTGGCGTGCAGACATTCTGCCTTCTCTGACTGTGTCCTGACACGGCCTTTCCTCTGGGTTCTGGCATCCCTGGTGTCTCTTCCTCTTCTTATAATGACACCAGTCCTGTTGGATAGGGCCTTATGAACTTATTCAACCTTACTTACCTCCTTAAAGGCCTTATCTCCAAATATAGTGGCATTGGGGATTTAGGCTTCAACACATGAATTTGGGGAGACATAATTCAGTGCATAACAGTCCCATATTAATGATTAAATTGTCCATAAAAAATAAGTTACTGAGCTAAGTCCCCTTAGATATAAGGCAGAATACAGCTTCTCACAGAGCATAGGCTATGTTATGGTAAGGATGCATTTTTAAATATTTTCTTTAAAAATTCAATGTCTGGGTTCTTTCAATCTGTGATAAATCTAAATAGATTTTTATTATATTGAACTTTTGTTGTACTATTTTTTTTTTTTTTTTTTTTTGCATTTGGTATAGGAAAATAAAGTACCAAGAAGTAAAATTAATTTGCTTTATAGAGATTGATTTTTGACCTGTGAGTAAGGTTAAAACAGCAAAAGCTTTTAACTCTAGGAATAATGAGTAGTGATTCAGGACTTCTGGCTGTGTTTATGAAGAAAACTTTTGCCAAGGTATACAGTATTGTTTTCCCTAATGCCCTCCACTCCTTATTACTTTTCTTCACTGAAGATCAGATTATTTATTTTCTAAATGTTTGTTTGCTATCTATCATGTAGACCTTTTTGTTTGCCTTTAGTTGATTAAGTCATGTGTCAAATTCTATTCATGGCATTGCTCTTGGTGGAGGGAAACAGATTGCTTTGGGAATCATCAACCTTGAGGGAATTTACATAGTGCTATTTTGATACTCTACAAAAAATGTCTAAATCCTGATTGTGCTCCACCACTACTCCTGTGAATTAATCCTCTGATATTTCAGAATGTTTCTGTTTTTCATAGACAGATACATTTCATGTTAATTTAATCAATATGTATTTGGTTTCTAAAAGAAACATGGCAAAAGATAATGTAGTTTTGAAAATCTAGAAGTCCTACAGAAAATATAGACTGACAGGTGTTTAATGGATGCACATTTATAATCAAGCCCCTGTTGACAACCATTGCTTGAAGAGTCAGTTAGATAGTTAATTTCCAAATTCTCTTAAGCCAAAAAGTGGCTATTGCTTTAATTTTGTCAATAACATGTGGATTCATGTTATGGGATGCAGTTTGCTAAGAACCTAGTGGAGGCCATAGGAGTAATTTTAATTGAGATTTTTACAACCATTTGATAACACTGTTTTGATCACTATAGTTAGGGCAGGATTCCAACAGTGGCCATAAAACCTGTGACTAATCCACTGAGTCACCCAGTCCCTGTCATATATTGTTTAATGGCCCATGCTGCCAGGAATTATTACCACTTTCTAGTGATAATTTTTAAAGAGAGAAACTTTGTGGACACAAAAGATGATTATAAGTTGAAAACTTATGTCTGTAAAGGCAGTTACTAAAACATGTCCTCACTAAGTGTATGATTGCGTTTACTCATTTATTTATAATGACTGCTCAGACTCTTAAATCATATATATAAATATATGTTTGTGTATATATGTATATATGATACTGATGAATATTCTAACTTTCTTTGGTTAATGTTTGCAAGGCACTTACAGATGCTAGAATAATCTCTAATGTTTTTGCTCAATCTGCTCTGGAGATGGATGAAATAAATAGTTTAAACTAATTAATGTAACACCAGCTGTTACAAGTGCTTGGCAGACGTCTGTGCGTTTTGATGGGCAGGGAGCGGCTGTTGTACTTGACTTTATTTTAGTACAATGTTGATCACAGTGTAAGCTGGAATAAATGACAAGCCAAAAGAAGGAACAGAGGATGAATTCCATGTAATGCAAAATAAATTCCATCTTCCTCTCTAAAAATATATTACTCTTTAAAGCTGAAGGATAGAGAGATTGTTATGTTGCCTGTCAAGGCATAAGGCCTTTGATAGCTACTGAATTAAACGTGCCCAATAATTCTATGCTGCAAATAAAAAGCTGCTAAAATACAGGTATGTGATCTTGGACACTGTCCTTGGTTTTTCCAAAGGACCTATTAGAGTTGCAGGTATGCAGTGTCAGCTAGATGTTTGAGACTCTTTCTGGTAATTAAATGCCTTTAGAAGAAGAAAAAAGAGATTGTAGTCATCTGGAAAAGATTGGGAAATTATTGTAATTATATTATTTTAGCAAGTGGAAAGGAGATACTGGGTTTTATGGCTTGGTGATTATGCATGTTATTATTTTTAAGTTTCTGCAGGGTACTTGACTATACTTCTTATATATCTGATTTCTTCATGGGGAAAAAATAAAAAATAAAAAACCCCAAGCAGAGATCACCCATTACAATGATCTCCTTGTGAGGAGAGTTTTATTTGTGATTCTACAATGGAGCAAAGTGCCTCTGGCCATATCCTGATAGTTTCCATAAGACTTAGGAAGTTTAAATAGCTTTCTGATTTCTTTTTGGAAGTTGGAGGGCAGAATCTTTGTGCTCTGACAGAGAAACAGTGGTTATCTCAGTGTGTGCCAGCATTAAGATAGCAGTGTCATTGTGCAGATTGTTACCCCGTGAATTTGTCTAATAAGTTATTACAACGTGTGCTGAGCAGATGGCAAGTGTGCTCCTGAAAGAATTGATGGATGGGATATGATGTCATCAATGAGATGACAAGGTTCACAAGGTACTTGACCTCCAAGAATAAGTCCTAACTGGTTAGAATTCTAAATGGTGAACTTTGGTGACACTAACTAAATGGGAAATATGTGCAATTTGTATTTCTTTATGGTGGTGTTTACCCCCTTCTCTGAACTCCACATAATGGGATTTTGTCCCTGAAGACTTAGAGATATTGTTGAAGGGTTGCACCCTGTAACCTTCTGAGGATTTCAAATACAAATCCACACATCTAAACTTTAACAAAATCACAGTGAATGTTATTTATGAAGTCAGGTTCAGAGCTTTCCCTTTTTTATATGTATATATGCAGAAAGAACTTAGTTAAGACATCCCATTAATTTTAACATTATCACAAAATAACAAAATGCTGACTCCGTGAAAATATTCAGTGCATAAAATTAAACTTTTATATTTTCATTAAAATATGCTTCTATATTTACTGGCCTAAAATAAGCTGTCAGATATCCTGATGTTGTCTTTATACTTTAATTATGACTTACTTGCACTTACAGGTGACAAACCTAAACACATTAACATTTTTATTTCAATATTATCATTTTAAAATTTCAAATGACTTCAGAATCTATTCTATATCAAATATGTGATAGGATTTCAGAATTTACACTCACCTGGCAGAAAGCATTCTGGACAGAAATCATAAGAAGTACTATTACAGTTATGGGGACTCAGAGGGAATGCGGGCAAAACATGACACTAGGATATGGGCATTGTGTGAAATCAAATGAAAAACAACCACCCAACTATTTGTAACTGTTTTGTGGAGAAAGTGTTGACTGAGTAAAAGACATGTCCTAGAAAAAAACATTGTACATGTATTAAGAAAGTACAAAACATCAAAGCATAAACTCCTTCTGAATATCCTCACATCAAATTTTATATATAAGCTGACAAGAATGGTAAGGTCTAACAAAAATGCATTGCCATAAGTGTGGTGGGCAGCATTATTTTTTGTTTATTTAAAATAGATTTTTTTAAAAATGAGACAAGTATCTTTTTTGAGGAGGTGAAAGAAATGTACACATATAACTGTGTCTAGCATAAAGGTATACGTGTTTTTGTGGCATATTCTGGAAGGGTTGTTAAGCACTTGGAATAGCAATTTGATTATAAAATATATTCATATATGTCAATACTATCAGGTGTTAAAGGGAAAACATAGAGGTAATATATATAGCTCAAAAGTTAATGAAATTTTTAAAATAGTAACTTTATCAACTGAATGAATTTACAGTCAGATAAATTACTCCATGAAGTTCATTCATTTGATAACTTCATATGAATTTGTAGCAGCAGTAGAAGATGAGGAAATGTAGTATTTTAATTTATTCCATATTTTTATATGTATTCCAACTGTAAATAAAGTGTTGAGAGTTACTTAGTTACTTGAAGTTGACAGCAGAAGTTTAGCCAATGGTTGCAAATATTATAACAATGACTTAATTTTAGAGCAATTACTATGGTAATATAGATTATAATTTAGATTCAGTCTTATCTCTTTGGATATATCAAAGCCTATATGTTTAAACCAGTTCTAAACTTTATAAGCTTACACTATCATGTGCTAATATTGCCTAGATGATTAGCATAATTAAACAGTATTCTGTCAATGTATATCAAGTGATCAAAAGAGCTTATGAAATTATTTGATAAATTATTCAAATGAATTTGCTATTTTTAATATAAATGAAATAACAGAAACCATATCTCATACCACATTGACACTCAGTATTGATTATATGGCTAAACCATTTTCAAGGGCTGACTTTACTTAATCCGATCTCTCTTTCTGTCTGAGGCAGATAAAATATTAATACGAGGTAAATGAGTGCTCAGTGAACTTGCCATATGGCCCCTGTGGAGTACAGAGGGGCCTGGGCAGCCTATGGACTTGCCATATGGGCCTAGAGGGAAAAAGTAAGTATTACACAGAGAACAAATCTACCATATGGACTGGGCGGAGCACTTGAGACTCTAAATACTTCCTTATACTGGGACATTTTCACAAAAGCATAAAAAACACATAAATAATACATTATACAAAAACCATTGAAAATGGATCAATTGTTTAGATTTAATATGATGCTTTCAAGCAACGTCCAGAGCATATAAATAATCATGGTTTACTTTGAAATGGCAAAGAGGATCATCAATCATTTACCCCTGACATTTTTACATTGCATTTAACATCTGTTCCATAATAGCAGGGTACAGTAATATACTTAACATCATATTGCACACTGAACCTAAACAAATAAAAATAACACTAAATTAGACTTTCTGAAAGTTTGCCTTGCTTCTACTAATATTTTAGCAAATACTGAATTATCTGCCTTTTTCATCATTTGAATTTTTGGTAATTATATAGAGCAGATGAAATTAAGCAAATGGCAAAAGCAATTTTCTTGGGACAATCAAACCTCATTAATTTGGTTTCTGCTAATATGGAATTTATGATAATTCAGCTTGGGTTTGATAAAGTTTACCTTTGTACTAGATATAAAGAAAAGATTTGCTAAGCCAATTATTAGTATAAACAAGATTACATTGAACATGTTTAACCCACTTAAGAAACCATACTTTTAAAGGATTTTAGCACATTAATTGAATGCAAATATATACTACTAATAACAAATGAGTCTAATTTGGTCTTTGAAACAGGTCTTGTAGTACCTGTATTTGTTAGCAGATGGTTCCAATTACTGTATATACTTTTAAGCCTGTGCATATTTCTTCGCAGTGTTCTATTTCTTACACTTTTGCTAAATTTAAGCATAGCCATTTCCACTAATTGCTATCTGATTTTATTTTCCAAAGTGTCTATGTTTCTGTTTTTGTTTTGTTTTTTCTAAGATGTATAATCTTTAAAAAATAAGGTTACCTTTCTAGATTTTCTTTATAAGCATAATTCTGCTGCAGGTTTCTTAAATAGGATTTTTATAATTGAAACAATAAAAGGTGTATATGAATCAATGCAGAAACAACATTTTAGCAAATGTGGCTACATTTGAAATTATTTTTCAAGTTCTATGCAAATTTTTATGGCCAGTTTACACATGAAAACAAACATTTTTTCATACAGGATTTTGATATGGTAAGGATCTGATAACTTTAGATTTTATTTAGTCTGTCAGAATAAAATTAGCCAAATCTTTGGATGTTATTGGTCTACAAGACCAAATATTTGTGTTTCCTGACAGCATCAGTGGTCTTTATTCAATCCTCATAGCTGGCATTGGTTTTCTCCTCTCTGTTTTGTTTTTGCTCTTTGGATTTTTTTTCTTTTGTGTTAGTTTTCCTTCTGTCTCTCTAGAGTAGAGATTTTCAACCAGTGTGCAGCAAAACTTTTTAAAACATACAATACCTAACTATTTAGTCAGAGGCATTGCCGTCTTTTCCCTTAGATTGCCCAATAAAAAAATGACAACAGCCAGCGCAACAGCCATCCAGTGTGAACAGATCAAAGTTATACCTACTTCTTGTCAGATCAGCAAAATATGCATTTTTGGTGTGCTGCAGAATTTTAGTAATTAGTTTATGTGTGCCATGAGATGGAAAAGGTACAAAATCGCTACTCTAGAGGGAGACCAGAGCATCTCCCTCTATTCCATTAACCTTTCTTTTTCTATGGATGCTTGTTAACTTATGTGACAAATCAAACAGAAAAGCACAGTATACCAAATTCAAAGAACCTGCAGGTATGAGGACCATGATGCAGAAACACTAAGCATTAGTTGGGATGCCAAAACAGGTGGGTGGCAAAGAAAGTTCCAGCAGGTGTCAGGTGGTGAATGAAGGCCTGTAAGTGGTAGGCAAAAGTGAAATTTGGGGGCGTGTGGGTATATTTGAATGTATTGGGGAACACCAGATCATGGAGAATTGGCTTCTGGGCTGGATTTCTAAGAACAAAAATGCAAAATGGGAGAAATAAGAACTATAAAGCCAAGGGAAAGGGAAACCAAAACATTGATCATGGAGCCAAGGCATAGGTTCTGGCACAGGATGGGCCTCAGTAATATCTGGAATAAATCCTGCAGGGAAACAAGGCAGGAGTGCAGCTACTAGCAGCAGGGTCCCAAGGCCAGAGCAGATCAGTAAACACAAATTGATACTGAGTTTTGTTTGTTCAGTCTCCTAGCTTGGTATGCCTTATGATATTCCTTCTGCTGATACTAAAGATTGGTGTCAGTAATTGCTGACTATTGAATCTCTAGTTAGGGCCGAGATGGCTTGTGTATCGAGGCATGTAGAAGAAGGGAAGGAAATCATTACAATTCTAGATTTGTATCTATAAGAAGCCAGCAAGATTTGTTCACTTTCTTTTTTCTATTTGTTTGTAGTTTCTCAATTATTTTCGTGTTTACAGAGCAAGTAAGAATTCTTGCCTCAATGCCTTTGGCAAGTAACATAAATCTTTATTTCAAAGAGAATACAATCAAGCACTTACATTCGTTCTACTCCATAACTTGCTGTATCTGTGAGGGTCTTTTTTCTAATTTTTGTAGTTTTTCCTGGCTCTCCAGCATACAAACTAAGACTTTCTATTTGATTTCCATTTCTTCCTGTTTCACAGTTTAGTGAAATTCCTGTGAATTTCTTGCTAGTAGCTCTAGAACTGGAGTCCCTAATGAGCTGATTATAAGGCTTCAAAGAGTAGTTTTCTAAATGGTCTCCCACCACTATACATATATATCTTCTGTACTCATATGACCTCATTGCTCACTCAAGATTTTCTAGAATTCTTGTTAAAGCAAGGATTAAGGCTGGTAATGAGCTTTTCTCACTATTCTTTGTTACTGTCAACATCATTCCTCCAAGAACACTGTGGGATTTAGAACCACACAAGTTCTTGTGATAGGAAAAAAATTTGATTGATGGGTGATATAAATGTGATTTCAAATTCCAGTTCTGTCCTTGATTAATTTTGGAACATTAGGAAAATTACTCAATCTCTTCAAGATTCAGTTTCTTTCATGGTGATAAAGGAAAATACTATACATATTTTGTGAGACTCACATAAAATAATGCATTCAAAGGTCTAGTACATTGATATAATAAAAGCATTTTACTGCAATATTTTTTATAATAGTAAACATTTTGAAACCAACTGAATGCTCTAATGGAGGAATAAATAAAAAAAATGTAGCATGGCCATTTAATGTAATCCCATATAGCATTTCAAATGAATAAATAGTTGGTCTATCTGCACCAACTTAGATAAGTCTCAAAAACATAATAAATGTTAGAAAATGGTATTAGTAATATCATGTTACTTATATAAATTTAACCCCAAAATATTTTAACTTTACTCATGATTACTCACACAAATACTGACAGATCTACCTAGGTCAATATAGCTATATATTATCTATTGATATATGGACTAGAATGAAACACTACAAATTCACCATTTTAGTTGACTCTTAGAAGAAAGGGAATAGAATGGGACTGAGATTAAACAAGATGATAGAAAGTGTAGCTGTCGAATTGGGTAATTAAGTGTTTGTTTTTCTGGACATGTTAATTTCAAGAAGCCTGTTCAATATACCAGTGGAGACACAAGTCCAGAGATGAGGGCAGTTTAGGCAAAAGGTCTGAGCTAAAAATATAAATTTGGAGCCATCTACCTATAGACGATATTTAAGGGTCTGAATGATATCACGGGGGATTAGGTATAGCAAAGAAACAAGGTCAGAGGTACCCTCTAATGTTTTGAGCAAAAAAAGATTAGATACAAAAGAAGAGCAATAAAGATACTAAGAAGAAGCTGCAGATGAGATTTAGGGTGAAAAAGAGAGAACAGTGTCCTGAAAGATGAGTTTTAAGAATGAGTTTTAAGAATGGAAGAATGAATGATCAACATGTCAAAGGCTGCTGGCAAGTCAAGTATGGGGAGATCTGAGAATTGATTCTCAGATTTGTCAATATAGATGAGTTATTTTTGATAAAAGTAGCTTTACTAGAAAGGTAGGAATGAAAAATTGACTAGGCAGGGGAGAAGATGAGATTACAGACTGTATAAACTGGAAAAGGAATGTGGAAAATAGGGACAGTAATTAGAAGCAAGGGAGTTTTGTTTTTAGATTAAAAGGGAGATATATTACAAAATGACTATATGCAACTAGAACTATTTAGTAAAAAGATGGAAAGTCTGTAAAGAGAGGGCACACTTGCAAGAGTGATATCCTAATTATTTAGTAAACTTGGGACAATGAAGAGAATTACTTAACATCATCATTAATTTTTGGAAAAGCTAGATCTAGAATCCAGATCAAAAGACTTAGAGAAAATGTAAACCAGTTCTCCCCCTCCAAATTTTGAAACTCCATATTTAGGATGGTGATAAGCTCAAATTGCAGTCAAGTAACCAAATTACAATATAACTTTTAGCACATTTTCATTTAAGTATATATGGCATGTATTCAAAATGATAGTAAGAAGTACAATAACTTTTCTTTATCTTTCCATGAGAAAATATAAATAGTGAGAATAACCATCCTGAGAGCCCAAGATAGATGAATAGATAGGAAGAAAAGTCTTGGCCATCCTAACTGAATTCAGGCCACGTGAATTATGTTCTAAGATACCTGGACTGAATTTATAGCTGAATTTGCTGGTCCACAGATAAGTAAGTGATCAATGAGTAAAACAAGCTTATGCAGTTTCTTTAAATGGATAGAGGCACATTTCACAGATTGTGTAAGGAGCACCTTTATAATGACCCTGAGGAAAAATCTAAAATCGTTCCTTAAAAGAATTTCTTAGAAAACAAGAAAGTAACCACTAAAACTGATATGGGCTCACATTCTTTCAATCTAGCCTCATTTCTTTTCCTATCCGGGAAATGTAGGAGTAATAGAATGAAGAAATTTCAGTAAACATTTGTAGGTAAGGTTGTTTTTTATGTTTAACTGTTAACAAAAATTGGTGATAGAAGAAAGTGTGTTAACATTTGAAGGACCACATCTACAGTAGGAGAGCCTAGAACCTTGATAAAAGGTTTGAGACGATATTTCTAGAAAGACCAACTTCTAGTTCGACTGATTTGCCAATTGAATTAATTGGCAAAATGAAATGTATTCCTATTTCAGGGTTGATTTCGTTTTCTAAAAGATCTCCAATGAAATTTATGGTTAAGTTGAACAGTTGTAAAAATACTTTTGTGAAGGAAATAACTTCCTTAAGAATGACATTTTTGAAGGTATTGTTATGCTAAACAACATTGTAAAATCTCTGTGGAGAATTTCTATGATACAAGTTATAAGGCTGAGTTTAGAATGATTGTAACAGAAACAACGAGGACACTATATTTCTGCTGATTCTCAAGTAAAAGGAAGAAAGTCCAAGATAAATTTGCCCTTGTAACATCTGTCCGGGGTCAAGGTAGGAGGAGGACGTATCAGAATCTTTAGAACTATGTGTGAGTTTGAAAATGCATATGAATCTATTTTAGCTTGTTTATTTTTGTTATGGTATTTCTTTAAATTATATAATGTAAAATAACATTAAAGGGCAATGTGAGATTTTATATTTATCAAGAGAGTGCAGGAGCAAAACCTGCATGTTTGGTTTACTTGTTCAAATAAGTACTTTCCAATAAAAAACATAAAGTACATGAGCTAAAATGGAAAATCTCCAGGTTCTACCTGGTTCAAGAAGTTTTGTGAAATCTTACTATATGAGGAGAAGGAATATGTAATGAAAGATAATTTATTATGTCAAATAAATAATAAGTTCACCTAAAGCTTTTGGTGATAGTTTTTAATGTAAATTAGTAATCTAAACATAGAATAGTTATTGGTTAACTAAAGATAGAATTCTACATACTTATATAACTATACAGATGCATATATATCTATGTACTTGTATAACTATGTGTGTTTATGTAAACAGTCCTTTGTATATGCACATTCATACATATGGCATATTTTCTTTTACTTTTTTTCAACTACATTACCTCTTATTTGGTGATGTTATCTATAGTATATAATTTATCTAACTCCTTAATACTCTATTGAGAAGATTCATTAACTAATATATGTGTTTTTAAATTTGAGATTTCTGAAAGTAAATGCACAGAAATAGCCTGAAATAAATAGTTTTATTTTTAAATATATTTTATACATTTTTTCCCACTGTACACATTTTTCTTGAGAGCCTAGTAAGTACAAGGTACCACTCAAGGTATAGGGGACAGAATAGCCATGAATACAGAGAGGAATTTTGTTCTTAAGGAACAAAATTTTGTAATTAGAAGACAACGAAGAAATATGCAAGAGGACATCAAGTAGCAACGATGCTCGCTTGATTTGAGCTGAATACCCCAGAGGGATGAATAGTCACATGGTCACACAAGGGTCAAATAGTTTTACATTCTCGTGAGACATACATGATTAGAAAGAAGGGCCTTTCCTGCAAGATAATCAGCTATGCCCAGCTGATCCTAAACATTGTGTGCCACAGCCTTATGTCCAGGTTTACAGGAGTTCATGCAAATCTGGTCCCCTTAATTCTCTAACGTCTAATAGTCATTCTCCTCACACTCACTGGGTCTCACCCATTCTGCCCTTCTTCAGTTCCCTTAACACACATCCTCTTTCCAGGTAAGATTCTTCTTCTTCTTTTTTTTTTTTTTTTTTAATGTTTTTATTGATTTCAGAGAGAGGAAAGAGAGGGAGAGAGAGAGATAGAAACATCAGTGATGAGAGAGTCGTTGAGCAACTTCCTTCTGCATGCTCCCTATTAGGGGCTGAGCCCAAAACCGGGGCATGTGCCCTGACCAGGAATCGAACCATGACCTGGTCAGGGAGTTTCATAGGTCAACGCTTATCCACTGTATCGTGCTGGCTGGGCACAGCTGAAGATTCTTGATTGACGCTATATCTTCTAACTTGAATGCATAACTTATTCATGATTAAAATAATTCCCCAAATTAATCTGAGGCACCCATGCCATTAGGCATATAGAATAGAAAGTAAAAGATAACAGGAAATACTTTAGTGGAAAAATTGCTTAATAGGTTTTTTAATTTGAATTTTTAAAGTAATTTAAAATTTCAAACAAGTAGTATTTCAACTTAATATGAAAAATAGATGATAAAGAAAAACTTAAGCCAGATTTCTCATTTTTGTATTCAATTTTTTGACTTTTTTTCGAGCCAACATATGTGGTTTTTGAAAATATAACACATTAAAAAGCTAATAACAATTTTATAAATCTGACAATATCATCCTTTTTCTTTGCAGCAAAGAACAAGTAGTTATAAATTGGAAATCAGAATTTAAAAACCCTACTATAGTAAAGGTCCAGGAATTTGCAGAATATTTTTATGTTCTGAGGGTTTCAAAATAACAGCTGTGCTGATCAAGAATCCCCTTCTCGCCAAGAGAAGAATGCTGACAATGACATAAACATACACTCTCAACTTTTTATATTTCCCTAAATCCTAAAAATTAGTGCTCTCCTTTGCATTTTTATACGACATTATAAGAAAGCAGTTAGTTTTCAAGGAAGAAGTCATAAAATCTCAATAGGTAAAGGGGATATAAAGGTCACTTAGTTTAACCTCCTATCGATTTCTAGTTTTTATAATATTCATGACAGGATGCTCATCAAACTTTGTATGGGCATACTCTGTCGTGGCAAATCTATGACACTGCTTTTGGAGAGATGAATCAAATCTGACTGTTTTCTACACATACTTACTAGTTCCTTTTCTGCACTGGGTAGCCCCATGTATATTCAATTAATTTTATTTATTTGGGAATTTAAAAAATAGAATTTTAAATAAAGTAAATAATTTTATTTGCTGGATTTACATTTCTAAAACGGCAACCCAAACTGAAAGTATTTTTTAAATACTTTCTCATTCAGACTCAACTAATTAAAATAGAACCTAACCTCTGTTAAAATTTATCTTTCTTAATTAGAACAATGAACTTAACAAATTAAGTAGTTTTGGAAATACATTATATCATATATTCAGCCGATCAATGATAACAATGTATTGCATGTCTGGCATTGAGGTTACACAGCTAAATAAGATGGGCAGAGTTCCTTCGCTCAGGTTTTCATGTCATACATACTTAAGGAACAAACCTCTAAAGAAATGTGTTTATTGATAATTTTCAATGAATTTTATCATCTGAAATAGTAGTCCTGATACAATGTATTAGTGATTGGTAATTATGGATGGGAGGGGAAAATGAATTGTTCCAAGCTAGTGAAGCTGACCATGTAGGAGAGTATTAGTGTCACCTCAAGTATCACCTTAGGAGACTTTTCACATTCACGTGCCACATTCCTGGTCTCAAGGGATTGTGGTAAGGTAAGCTGGGTGTGTAGGGGCCTATTAAAACACACTTGTAGCTTTGAAGGAGTCATTATGCTGAATAAATTATAAGACTTACATGCACTGATTTATCTAGACCTACAAGCTGCTGTTTAGCTTAGGGCAGTGTCCCAGCAGCTAGGTGCATGGTGTCTTATCTGGGCAGCGTAGCAACCAGGGACTGTGGGAGCTCCCTGTGCGAGAAGGGTACACACTAAGGGAGTCGGGAGGAGTGAGGTCTGAGACTGAGAAAGGGCGATTTAGAAAACCAAATCAAGTCCTTACTGTGGAAAGTGAATTCACGGCTAGGGTTACACAATGAGGAAATTCAGGGGAAGTTAAATTAGTAAAAGTACAGAGACAGTTTGTGGCAATATCTATGGTTTAATTATAGCTGATAAATGGGTGAGGCGTGACACCTGCTTCTTCTGAAGTGACTGTCTTAGACAACAATTTTTTTTAATTTTAGGGATCTTTAAGTAAGCCTTGCTCTTTTACCTTATGCTATGCATAGGTTAATTAGATTCAATATTTCTCACTGGGAAAGTATAGACCTTGTTAGTATGTATGGCATTAGGGACAGACATAGTGAGGAAATTTGCAGGGAGATAAATACCTGTGTGGGCTACTTAAAGTTAGAGTTGATATTAAATGTCTATTATACTCATGGATGGATTTCTCTAGTACCATGTGGAGATAATCTGGAATTTCATTTCTAAGATAGATACCTTTGCTCAAAAATGAATAACTGGAAGTGTGGCGATGGAAGTAAACAACTTGGGGAAATCTTGGCTGCTTAGGATGATCATTAGCTAGGTTTTAAGGAGTAAGTTAAGCTTTGATTAAGGCTGAGGAGTGACAGAAACAGACCCATAGATACAGAGGACAGACTTATGGTTTCCAGATATGAAGGTGGTTGGGGGGTTGGGTGAAAAAGGTAAAGGGATCTAGAAGTACAGATTGGTAGCCACAGACTACCCATGGGGATGTAAAGTACAGCACAGGGAATATAGAATAATATTGTAATAACTGAATGGTGTCAGATGGGTACTGGATATATCAGGGGGAACACTTTATAAAGGGTATGATTGTTTGACTTCTATGCTGTACACCTGAAACTAATACAAAATAATATTGAATATACACTGTAATTGAAAAAATTTTAAAATTTAAAAAAAGAAGAATGAGAGGCGTAAAATAGAAATGTCTGCTTTTTCTACTCTAAGATAAAATAATTATAAAGTTATTTAATTTTTTTGGAATGCATGTTTCCATACACATCCGAAAACACATATTTAATACATTTTTCAAATCCTTATAGAAATTTGTATATTACTCCTTGAGGGTTAAAGTTTCATAGGCTCTAGAACAAGGCTAGTGGGTTTGAATCTGGCTCCTTTCCTTACCAGCCAAATTATCTTGGCAAGTTAATTAAGTTATTTTACCTCTATCTACTCATGTGTAAAAGAAATATAACATAGTAACAATCTAACAGGATTGTGAGGATTAAATGAGTTAATACACGTAAAGTGCTCAGATCATTGCTTTGCACACACAGAAAGCACTCAATATGTGCTAGTTATTTGGACGATAATGATGATCATCATCCTGCCAATGCCTCTTTTAATTTTTCCCCCCATTGATTTTTTGCAGAGAGTGGGAGGAAAGGAAAGAGGGGAGGAGAGAGAGAGAGAAACATCTATGCGAGAGAGTCACATCCATTGGCTGCGTCCCCATATGCCCCGACCTGGGCCAAGGATGGAGCTGCCACCAAGGTGTGTGCCCTTGACCGGAAATCAAACCCACAACCCTTTGGTGCGCGGGCTGACCCGTGAACCCCTGTGCAATGCTGGCCAGGGCTGCCTCTGACTTTCTGAAAGAAGAATGAGTTAACAGACTTTTACTTAGTAGCATTAATTATGCTAAAAACCTTTTACTACAGAAAATTTCAAATAATTGGAAAGCTAGAATGGGCTAATGCAGCGCCCATAGACCTACCATTGATTAAGCTTTAACAATGATCGTCTCAAGCCCAGACTTGCTTCATAAGTCTCTCCACCCATCTCTCCTTTCCCCGATTATCTTGAAGCCCATACCAAACATACTTTGTTGAACATGTAAATATTTTTTTATTTTCAGTGTGTATCTCTTAAAGATAAGGACTCTTTTCCTTAACTCACCGTACATTACCATGATCACTCCTAAGATCCCTTAGTAGTTATTAAATATCCTGCCAGGCTTCACATTTCTCCAAGTGTCATATATGCATGTATGTTTGTGGGTCCCCATATCCTTGGAATCGTTCAAAATGTTGTTCTCCCTCTGTATTTTCTCTAAATTGATATTATAACTGTTAATAAAAAAAAAAAGAAATGGAAACAGACAATAGTGTAGTGAAGGCTTGGGGCAGGGTGTGGGTACGTGGTAGAGGGGGTCACTGGGGGAAAAAGGGGACATCTGTAACACTTTCAACAATAAAGGTAAATTTTTAAAAAAGAAAATTTACAGACATTTGGAAAACATTGGGTCAATCACTTTTGGGCTCATTTCATTTGAAAAATTAATTTCTACCAAATGATTTCCAAAGATATCTGACACTTTGTATAATTTCATGATGATTTTTAGTCTAAAACTCATATGCACATCAGAGTTTAAATATTCCACAATGCCAAAGCTATTTTATATTTCCAGGGGATAACTGTAGAACTGTGCTACTTTATTCACTTAGCAATAAAGTTCATTTTCAGTTTGGAGACTCATAAATGAAACCGAAGTGTGCAGAAGTGACAAGAAATCAAGATAGCAAACTATGGCACCCTGTGAGGGTGCCCAGTGTTTCTCCTCAATTTCTCTTTGCTTCCAAAGTAATATTAATTTTGAAAAGGCCTTGGATTTATGTGACAACTCCTTTCCCCCGCCCCCTGAAAATTCTCAAAGCACATTTCAGAAACTCATTTTTGGCAGATGTAAATTTAAGTAAATTGGCCAAGGTCACAGCACAATAAGGGCAGAGTTATCAAGGGAATGCAGTTTCCTGCTTTTTCCACCATCCATGAAATTAGAGTAACTCCACCCCTTAAAATGAAAGGGTCTACTTTTTTTTTCTCTCTCTCCCTCTCTGAAATTATAAACTATGATTTGGAAATGTTTTTTTACCATTAACTCAGGCTCTCAAAAGTGGTCTTTTAGGACTGTGAAATGTTTGTGTGTGCATTACTTCAATGACTATTACTGCATATATTACAACCTACACAATTTGCTTTAAACGGAGAGTGCATTTTTTGTTTGAGCTGAACCATCAGATTTTCTTTTCATGCACTCTGACATGATGAAGCTATCTGTAAGAACAAAAGTAGTTCACTTTCCATGGGCAAGCACAGACTGTAAAGTAGATTATTAAAGTACACAGAAATAGAAAATTAGATCAGAAGTGATGTTTTACTGTGAGGTCTTCTTTGGGCTTTATAAAATAAGAAAGAACTAACCTTGTTCTATTTTTGAGTCCTTAAAAAAAAAAACCCTCATAGCAGGCATATCACCTTTAATTAGGTTTCTGCTTTGGGGAAGCATTTTACCAGCCCCCTTTCATTTATTTTTAATGATGTTATCACTAACAGGCAAACAGTCCCTTAATAAAACAAAAACAGTTTCTATATAAAGCCTGGTGTACATGTCCTGAGTCAGTCATCTAAAAACAAATGTTATGATTGTTTCCTTTGTGCTCTTAGAACCCTTAATGGCCCTACTGTGCAGATATGCAAAACATCAACCTAGTAAATAGAACCGTGTCTGTTATGCAGCTTTCAGTAAATGCTTTCCCAGACTCACTTGTAATATCAGCAGCGAGGTTAAATCTACAGGGCCGTGGCAAAGACAGAAAGGTCAGTTAAGTGGATCTTTTCGGTCTAAGCTACACACCAGCTCTTTCATAAACACTTATGACTTATGACTTGAGAAACAAGCCACCCAAAATGTTTGAAAGATAAATCAATGCGTGTGTGTTTGTGTGTGTGTGTGTGTTTAATGATTAGTGTCATTCCACTTTTGCCAAGCAATTCCAAGTGGTGGGAGGGAAAAAAATATTCACAGATATCTGTATACTTTAGTTCCATCTTCTTAGGTGCCAAGGGCAGTGATGAGTTTGCTGCCAAGGCAATGTCTGAAAATATTCAATATATAGCTTGATTTAGAGTTCCCCTCATGCATAGATGTTCAAAATATAAATGGCAGAATGGCCAGAATTTAAAGATTGTATTTTGAGAATAATGGTAGGAAATAGGCTTTCTCTTTAAAAATACAAAATTTTTCTAGGGCACTTTGGGGTCCTGTTTTCCTTGAGCTGTTACCCCATGTGTAAATTTTCCCCAATATCCAATGCCCTTTGCCATGAGGATTTTAGTTTTCTTTTTTACTCTCCTCTCAACTTGCATGGGCTAAATATAATCTCTTCTTTTTCTAAATAAGCACTTGGTGCCATTGGAATCAATCTTTTGGCACCTAACATGATTGAGATTATAATTGCATACATTTTAAAAATCCTCTTCCTAGAGCTTCCTTCTAACCCAAGATAATGTCTGTGAAATTGCCTTGTAATCAATACTGTGGTTTTCCAATAGAAAGCATTTTTAGTTTTGCTATCAGGAATGTGGTGTAACCTCAGGGTGAGCAGAGACTACCATATCCTTCTTATTTCTGCATTTTGCACTCCTCTGGCCTTTGCCTCTTCTCATCTCATTCACATATTCTTTCAACAGAAATTAATAAGTCCTTCCTCTATGTTAGGGAGCTGAGACTATTTCTTCTTGTAAGGCACAGCCCCTAACTTTCATCATCAACTCAGAGGTAAAGTATCCCAAAGTTAAGAACCGTAGATAAAGGAGAAAATTGCATATGTGTGTAATAAATACTTTATTCATTAAATTAGATAGACCTGTGAGTTTGGTATATTTTTAGCACACCTCCAGCAGGAGGCACTTACAAGTGTTCTCCTTTCCATATTAAAGATTTTCCTTCATTCACCAAAACTCAAAATTCGGAGTTCTAACATTGCTTTATTTAAGGAGATCCATGAAACCTCTGAAGTGTTTTTACACTCTTCACAGTCCATTTTTCCAAAATCTGTACCAGTTTGTTTTTATGTAAGTCAACTTACCCATTTTCTTTAGGTCCTGCTGCCTGAAGAGAAATTGATAAAGTAATTAATAATCTTGCCCTTTCTCCTTAATCCTATAATTAACTTTACCTGTTAACTGATAACTCAAAATTAGTTTATATAGGTAACTGTAGTAATATATAGCAATAATTTGATTATCAATATACTTTATTATCACAAGCTTCAGAGATAAATAATAGAAACCAGATGATCTGTGCAAGACCAGGATTGGCACATTGAAGCCCAAGTTTGCAAAAGGAAATTTGTTATAAATTTAATTAGCTTTTAAATTATTAATACTTTACATTTATTAGCATTTTACATTTTACAAAGCAGTTTTCCATAAATAATCTAAGTGGATATAAGTATAATTCTATGAGTCCGTAATCATCTCTTTAATAAATAAGTCAAATGAGTTTCACAGAACATCAGAGAAGGATTCTTTGCTCTATTGTTTGCTAGTACTTGGTAAGCCAGAACTTGAACTCACACTTTCTGAATCTACCCTGGTTTGCTTTCATTTTTCCAGTTATCACATTCAATGTGGTAGCTGTAGCACATTATGGTGACAATTTTATAAAAATTTCTGAGTAATTTTGAGTCCAGAGTTTGAAAAATAGGTTTAAAATTAAACATAAAAAATAAGCTTTAGCCCATGAAACCCCTGAGGATTTTATAAGAATTGGAATAGATACATGAAAGTCATGCAAATAAATGTTAATGTATATTTTGGAATTCCTTATTTTGTGAAAAGATGAAAATAGAACGGGAGAAAATTACGTGACCATTTCCTGATCTTCTTAGTAGGTCTTTTGATGTAATAAACTGCATCAGAGACAAAAACATACACACACACACATACACACACAAATTTGAAAGAGAATATATAATTCAAATCCAAAGGGATTAGTTATGAATATAACAACTGAATTTGATTTTATTAACAGGAAAGAAAACATTTTAAAGTAGAGGCCCATTTTTTTTTTTAAAACATTGTTCCTTAGGATATCCTGCTAAATTGTTATGTGTGATAAGATTGAAGGGAAAAGCTTGTTTTACAGAGTCATCAATCTTACTGATAGCCATTTATTGATAAGTGGCTTTAAAAACGAGTAAAATCCTGAAATGAAGTGATGAGAAGAATGAAATAATATTCTTTTATACTTCATTGATTTTGGATTTTTAAGACTATTTTCTTTTCTCCCATTTATGCTTTTTCTTTATATTATCTATTATTCTAATTGATGTTAACAGATTACACATTGTTATAACCACCACTATATTTATTATGTAATTATTAATATGTTAATCAGTAGATATTTGTCTAGAAATTATTTATTAGATTGTGATATGTGCTGTCCTGTTTTTCTTATGAAAACCACTGTAGTTTCCTGTAACTAAATTAAAATGCAAAAATGTTTTAAAGTTAACAATCATTCTTACTTTGGAATTTACAAATAATTAGAACTCTTGAGCACTGACATAACTACTATTCCCATATGACGTGGAATACTTAGCAAAAAAGAATAGTACCCTAGTTAATGCAGCTTTCAAAATGCTAACTTTATTCCCAGATCGATGCACCTTTCACTGCACTTAATTTGCCATTCCAGGTGTTGGGAATGCTTGTCGTATAGAAAACTGAAGTATTTTCTAATTTAATAAAATGAAACAAGATGATTTAAGGATTCTCATAAAATTAAGTTTGTAAACCTAAGTCATCAATAACTTGCTCTGAAATTTTGTGTTAGTGTGAATCATTCTTTTTCAAATATCACTTAGATATTCATAATTCTTTGGAATGTGTAATTAAGAGTATAATGACATTTCTTATTTCAAAGAGACTCATTACCACTCATTAGTCAATATTGATGAGATCTCCACTTAAATAATTTTTAGGAATTTTTATAAGAAATAATAGAGAATGTGGAATTATAGATTTGAGTGATACTAAAATTTGTCTCATTCAACCTGCTGGTTTTTTAAAAATGAGAAAATTGAAGCTTGAAGTTGTTACATTTCCAAAGTAGCTGAAATTAACTGGATATGAAGTCATTTCTTTAATATATACCAAAGTATTAAAAAATTGTTACATATTGTTTTAGTTTTCTACAATTGTGTAATAAATTACACCAAAATGTAGTAGCTTAAACAAGTAAACATATATAATCTCACAGTTTCCATGGATCAAGAATCTGGGTGCAAATTAACTGGGTGCCTCTGGTTTAAGTCCTCTCATGAAGTTGCAGTTATGCTGGCAGCTGGGGCTGCAGTTCATTTAAAGGCTCAGTTGGGACAAAAAGAAAACATAGTGCATATGTACAATGGAATAGAACTCAGACCTAAGAAAAGATGAAATACTGCCACTTGTGACAACATGGATGCATCTTGAGAATGTCATGCTAAGCAAAAAAATTCAGATGGAAAAAGTCAAGAACTATACAATTTCACTCATATGTGGACTATATGAGTTCAAGTAACAAATCAACAAACCAGGCAAACAAACAAACACTCGTAGACACAGACAACAGAATGTTGGTTACCAAAGAGAAATGGACTGGTGGGGAGTGAAGGAAAAAGGGAAGCAAATATATGGTGGCAGAAGGAGATCTGACTTTGGGTGGTAAACACACAATGCAATATACAAATGATGCATTACAGAATTGTAAAGTTGAAACATAAGTTTATTAACCAATGCCACTCCACTACATTTAATTAAAAAATTAAAAAAAAAACACAAAACTAAAGGCTCAGCTGTGCAGGGGGAATCTGCTCTCGGGCCAAATCACATGGGTTTGGACAGGCCTCAGTCACTTGTCATGAGTACCTTCACAGAGCTGTCTCATGACCTGACAGTTGGCTTCCACAGGGACAAGAAATGCAAGAGAAAGAGAGGGAAAGAGATTTGGAAACTACTCACTTTTTATAACCGAATCTCAGCAAGGACATCCCATCACATTTGGTTTACTCTCTTTGTGAGGTCTAACTCAGCCTAAGGGGGAAGTTCTGAACAGAGTACGCATAATAGTTGGGAGGAATCATGAGGGGCCCTATTAGGGCTACTACATGCCTACTACAAGCCCAGAAAAAATAGTCCCCAAGTACTTGTCCTGTAAATTAAAATATTTATGTATTACTTAACTCTTTACACTAAAACATCTCACAGATAATGAAAAATGGAATGTGGACTATTGATTAAATAATAATATTCTATGTATGTGATTCTTGTTAATTTTATATTGTGGATGATTATGCCGTTGCACTTGTGAAATGTGCAGTGAAGTCTTAAGGACTGAAAAGGGAAGATGGTTCATACCTACATACACACAGAACAAGAGAGGCAGAGAGAAGACAAAGATAATTTAAAAGCAAATGTGGCAAAATGTAAAAATTGGTGATTTAAGGTAAAGTGTTGAAATAGTTTCCTAGGGTGGTTGTAACAAATGCCCACAATCTTGGTGGCTTAAAGCAATGGAAATTTATTTTCTCACAGTTCTGGAGACCAGGAGTATAAAATCAGGGTGTCAGCAGGAACGAGCTTATCTCCAAGAGGCTATGAAAGAGAATCTATTCTTTACCCCTTCTAGCTTCTGGTGGTTGTCAGTATTCTTTGGCTGTGGCTGCAAAATTTTGATCTCTGTTTCTGTTGTCTCTTTGCCTCCTCATCATCTCTGTGGACCCCCCTGTCTCTCTCAAATCTCCCTCTGATTTCCTCTTTTAAAAACACTTGTTGTTGGATTTAGGGTGCATCCTAAAACCAGGATGATCTCTCTATCTCAAGATCCTTAACTTAGTTACATCTGTGAAACCTTGTTTTACAAATAAGCAAGCATTACTAGATTCCAGGGATTAGACATGGACATATATTTTGAGGGCCTACCACTCAACCGGCTACAGGGTATAAAGGAATTACTTGCACAATTCTTGCAACTTTTCCATAAGTTTAACATTATTTAGGAGCAAAATATTAAAGAACAAAAAGTAGATTACATTGTCAAATGTTATAATCAAAGATCATAGCATCTGACAAGCCAACTTTCTTTTAAAGATAAAAGTTTAAAAAACATGTACAATATACAAAATTGGAATAAGGTGTTTTGTGAATTTGTGCTTCATCATCATTCATTGTTTGAAGTCAATGGAGATTATGTGATGTCAAAACTCTGTTCCACATTGTCTGGTCTCTCAAACTTTTGCTTTAATCTTCTTAGAACATTTAGGATATCAAAAGTCACTTTTATTTTAAAAGTAAGAACCATATTCTCAATTTTACTCTTTGTAGGAAGACTAAACGAGACTTTCTATGATGTTAATTGCCACAAGATGACAACTTTTTCTAAGATAGTAGGGTCTTGAAGCCCCCTAAATATTTGTCTTTTGTTTGTTTGATCTTTGATTAGTTTGTTTTCTTTTAAAAAATGTATGTTGATCTTAAGAATTACCCTTTAAAATTTTTTAAGCAGTCACCCTGCCTTAAATTTGATTGTTTCTTAAAGTGACCATATATAGTATCTCTACTATGTAAAATGATAAATAAATGAATACAATCAAGTAAGTTTATACCAAATAATAATCATCTATTCACATATAGCTGAAAGCATGTGAACCAATACAAGCATTCCATTGAAGCAATGGTTTGTGTGTGCATGATGAAACATGCATGCACACACACACTCACACACACACCTCAACACAGAACAATTTTAATCTTATACTGGGGAAAAATGAGTAGCAATGGAATGAGGCTGGAAGAGAAAATGCTTTGCTAACTATATAATTAAGTGTTTAATGATTGGGATTGGTCACTCTAGAAATGCTTCTTGAAGCTTGCAGACTCTGTTTTATTCAGCATTCTATCCCCAGTGTCTAGTACATTATTTATGTTAAGTAAATATTAGCTACATGAATGCATGTATCATGAATGATTTAATTAATTAATTCGCACAACAAGCAAACATAGTCAAGCATAAATGTATTGAAGTTTAAATAATCATGGGGATGATGGAACTTCTAATTAAACATGTATATGTGAATGTGTGTGTACCCATACGTATGATGCTTTTTTCTTGGACAACCTTGAAGAATTGTGGAGTCGCAGGCTAAAGCTGAGTGCGATCTCAGGTGGTCATCTGGTTCTATGCCTTTCTTCAGGAGACAAGCAATTATTATCTCCATGATCTATTAAGCCACATTTTCCTTAGCATGTGACAGCTAAGGTGGTGCTGATCAAAAAATATTGCTTTTCATTCTTAAACAATTTCACATGCACATAGATGTTTAACCAGTGCTTTTTCAGAGATATTATGAGAAAACACTAGCAGCCTTGGTCTGGAGGAGTAATTTATGACAGTGAGGTAAATGGTGTCCAAGATCACCTTGATCACATTAGCCATGCACTGCTGTCTTTCTTTAACCCTGTTGACAAATGGAATAAAAAAAGAAAATAACACAATGAATCCTATTTCAGCTGCTCACTCCATTTCTCCCTCTAGTACCTGCTGCCTTAGATCATCTGTCAGTAAGTTAACAGAGGAGAGACTAGAAGGAGAAACTGCAGAGGAGTGAGTGAGTGAGTGAGTGAGTGAGTGAGTGAGTGAGTGAGTGAGTGAGGAGTGTGGTTAATAGAAGACCTTGTGTCCATTGCTCCCCTCCCCAGCCTTTCTTCCCTTTTAGTTCATTAACTAGAAATGTGGAAAGGTGTGGGAGATGAATTTAACTTGTTCTGACACGAGTTACAGACAGCGAAGTGTGGCAACTTCCATAGTATTTCTGCCCTAGGGAGAGGTAATTGGAAAATGTGTTGTATGGTTAGGTGAAAAATAAAGGAATGATCGCGGAGAACAGTGGAATCAAATTAGAAGCATAAATGCAAGTGTGCTGAAGTTTTTAGCCACTTGCAAAATTGAGAGATACTATCAGGGCTGTGCAAATACATTGCTCTGATTAGTTTTCCTGGAGTGAAATAAGAAAATATTTATAAAATTGAGAATTCTGCCATAAATAATATTTTCTCTGTGATATAATGAACTAAAATAAGCCATAATTTGTATCTATGTTAAATTGAACTAAAACATTTAAATAATAAAGAACTGAATAAAAAGATTTCACTGTAAGAATAAAAATAACCTACATTGGAGAATTATTCTAAGTTGCTTAAAATGATGGAAGGTGTTCAATAAACAAAATAAAGACCAATTTATCTTAGAGGGTTTTATATTAGTTTTTTTAATTTGTTATGGAAGCTGTATTATCTTACTTTTTCTTTAGAACATGTTTTCATGTATAAAACACTAGTTTTTCTATATTAAGGTAAAGAGTGTTCAAGTTCAAAAGAATTAGACCTTTAGTTTTAATGATATTGAATAATTCAGTTATAATTTAGAATTATTATATTTGATTCCAGTTTTTCTTTTTAGATGTGGAGTGATTTTATTTATACATTCTTTTGTAGATTTTTTTAAGAATATATTTGAGCAAATCATTGACATAAAGGAAGGGTTAATTGAGAAAGAAACATACTAATACACAAAGTATCTCTCTTATATGAAGCTCTAGAAATTTTCTATTGTCAATACAAACAGAAAAACTAAAGTGAGATAATTGGGAAGGTGCCCATAAAGTCAGCCTGAATATATTATCACAACTATATATGAGATAATATTTGTTTTAAAAAGATTCTATGGCACTGTAAACTCAGTCTCATTAAAGACTGCATTTAAAAGGCTTATAAAGTTACTCATTAATGTTATCTTGTTGTATCTCCACAGCTTTTTCATTAAAGAAAATTCAGCAGAAAGCATTTTCTCCTGATAGCAGGAACCAATTTGCAATAAATGTTCTGGAAACCACTAGGGAAGCCATTACTGAGGTCTAATAAAAACAGACAAGCGTAACTTGTTCTATATTTTTGTTTCAATCACATACAGATGAGACCCCGCTTTCCACACCAACCGCAAGAGACAGCCTTGACAAACTTTCTCTAACTGGGCATGGACAACCACTGCCTCCCGGTTTTCCATCTCCTTTTCTGTTTCCCGATGGACTGTCTTCCATAGAGACCCTTCTGACTAACATACAGGTAGGCCTCTCTGCAATCTGAAAGAAAGGAACATAAAAACACAGTTGCAGGTTTTTACCAAATTCATACTATTACAGTTTAATCCATTCATGAGTCTGACTGAACCATGGTGTTGAACTTTTTCTTGCAATTTAAGGTTTTAAACTTGCTGCACTGATCAAACTGGTTTAGAAATACACAAATATGTATATTAAGTCTTAATAAAAACTTAGATGAAAATGACCTGGGCGTTTTAAAAATTATGTTGCCTAAATGTTCTCCTTACTGCTGACTAATGGAAAGAATTTAAATGTTTAAGTTTGTCCGATTTACTAAATGACGGCACACTAGTTCTAATAAATATTTAGTTATTTTTAAACTGTTGGACTTCCAGTGAGGAAATGATATGTTTAGTCATTTAAATATGTCTAGTATGAAAGAATCCAAAAACATATTTTCTTTCATAAATAAATTTGTTTCAGTTAATAGAGTTTCTTCAAAGAATAGACTTCAAAAAGCCATACAAAACTTTCTACGGATTTCCTATGTAGTCCTCAGGATGTATATTTTACGTACAGTACATTATGAATCAAAAATACTTGCAGTTAACAATAACATAGAGCATGGAGCCAAAATAATAAGAGTGTGTGGGATAAAAGAAAGCATAATTTTCTTGCCCACACATGAAGTGATCATGTGGGCCCCAGATGGAGATTTTTGCCAACTTCTCCATATTTGGAGTAGCTACTAGTAAGAATGTGCTTGCAGATACTGTGCTAGTAATATATATACATATATATATATATTTAATTTTTACTCTAGCACTCTAACCTTAGTGATATTTTTCTGCACACATTTCCCCCATATTAAACTTTCTCCTAGTAGAAATGTAATTAATTTTATTTACCTCTCCAAGGACATAACAGAAGGCCTTTAATGTAACATATCTTCTCATCTATTAATATGGCATTTTTAATACTAATGTAATTAGAGTCTGCAGAACTGTATTCAACTTTAAGGTTTTATATCTCAGTAATTGAAGTAAATCATCAATCTAGCCTAACTTTAATCAAGGCCAAATAGTTGGTTATATTTTAAAGTAAACATAAGACTTCTTCTAAATTTAACTCATAGTATTTTTACTATGAGGTAGATTTTTACAATTTTTCTGTTAAATTAAATGCTTTTAGAAAACATCTATCAACATTTTTTAAATTTGTACTGTGACAAAAGGGGAACAATTCATTTTTAAAATGTATACAACTCCATATAAAGTGAAAAAAGAAAAAAGAAAAAAAGAGGAAAGTGAGGCATTTACTTAAAATTCTCCATCCAGTTGTGTGTGTCTTCACTAACTAAAACCTCTTTAACCAGGAAAGTGGTAATTTAATTTCAATTTTAGCAGAGAAAACATTTCTGGTTTTCTTCAGCATAAAACCAGCTTGCTCACCTGGAGAGTGGGTTTGCATGTGGACTCTTCTATTGTGTGTGAACACCACGTCTCTAAAACAAATACTGTCAATTTGGAAGTATTCACCCACCCCTGACCAGTGCTACCCAGACAAGAAATGGTATATATACATCACCTCAAACTGTAACTATTTCTTTAAAAAAAAAAAGAAAACCCTAGTCTTACAATGTATACATTTAGACATTATTTATTTTATTGAAGGTATTCTTGATTTAATATACTATCCTTTCTAAACTCCAGCCAGCCATGAAGACATATTTTAGCAAAAGTTGATGATAGAGTGATAGTCAAGACAAACCACATTATTTCTAGTTCAAATTCATAGCGATCTAGAATCATAGTGTTGTTAGAACACCTACAATAAGAATACATTATCATAAATATACTATATCCACTACAGTTTTACGTATCTGTAATATGAATATAGGTGTAGATATAACATATTTATATGTATGTATTTAATATATATGTGTATATCAACATGTGCATATGTGTACACAAGGTAAAATAATGATTAAAAATCTTACTGAATTTCATGCACAGTTTTATATACACACACATACACACACACAAAACACATGTGTACATGTACACATATACACATACATGTATAGTGGATTTATGGTTAGTAATGGTTTTACAGAAGGTCACAGATACTAGCTCTTTTAGTATTGCCACATTTATTGAGTTATAGTAATATCCTTAGAATTGTATAGAATGTTTAAACAGTCATGACCCTGGATTATTGGGCATACAGTATAAATGTGTTTGCTCTCCAAATTCTAATTTTGTTAATTACATTCTGCCTACCTCAATTTCCTCTGTAATTTCAATTATATGCAGTGGGCTCCCTGCTTTCTATTTCAAGATGGTAACATTTTTGGTAAGTTTAAAGCTCCATATTTCCTTTAGAGGTATTTTATCAGGATAGCAATGAAAAAGAATTGAGTTGAAAATGTTTAATTTTTTAAATCGTACAATTTCATGTCTGAAATCAAAGATTTATATGCATATTTGCTATTTTAATTAAACCCAAGGCATTCAGGTTATATTTAAATTTAATGGACATAAATCCTATTTTTTCTTAGAATGAATGACCCAAAAAGCCCTTCAGAATAATTTGTTTAGGAGCAATTCTAATATTAAATAATTTAAGTTCATGATATTCTATAATTTAATAATTCTCAATTTTAAAATTTATAATTGTTACTACAGATGTTCCTTCCATGACACACTATAAAAATTGAATTTTTATAAATGTTATTTTTTTGTGCTTTAAAAGAAGACCTGTATATATATGGCACCAGACTTTTATTATCTCTTTGAAACTTGAGTGTTTTAGAAATTAATAGTAATAATGGATAAAGATATATACAGTAAAGGATAGTAATTGCACTTTAATGAGAGATATGATACATTCTAGTTTTTGTTTTTCAGGATTTTTAAATTTTGTATTTTATATGAAATTTTATTTGTTTTTTAAAATGTGGCCAGTGTTTTTTAAAATGTGGCCATATGGTTTTTTTGTTCAAACATGTCCATGGAGAACTCCTTATGAAATTTTAGGTGAGGAAACTGGAAATTTAGTGTCAGTTTACTAAATGTGACACCTTCAAACATTAACTACTATTTAAATGCACTCAAATGAGAATTTTACCCAGTATTCTTAATCTGGGCTTTCGTGTAATAATCATAGCTAGGATCCATACGTACATAGATTTGGGAACAAATAATATACATTGTTTATCTTATTACAGGAATTATTTAAAGTGACTTATAAATATTAAAATAAGAAGAGATAAATAAGTAAAAAGTAGAAATATAAAATAAGGATAGAGAATATAAAATTTAGTTAGGAATGAAGTTGGCATTAAAGATAGATGCATTAAGGGGATGTATGACAGGAGTTTGGTTCACTCTAGCTTTCCTATATGAAAGAATTAAAAAGAGAGACCTAAAAGAAAGTTAAAACAATAATAAGTGGCTGTCCCATATTGATTCACTATGGTTTAATAAATACCCATAATCGAACTGTGGTATTTAAGAAGTATGCTCTACTTCTCTGTTTGAGGAAAGAAAATGAGAAAGAATTTGTCTAAGCACTAAGACTGAGATTCTCTGATCTTCCAGTCTTTATATTTTGATATCATGGCCAATAATGGTATATTTTATACATTCTAAAGAAATTAACTTTTTTCAATTCCATTATTAATACATAATTATAATTAAAATAGAGTTAGACAAAAGAGTTAAGAGGAAACTTTTCAAAAAGATAAAACAACAAAATAGAGCATTGGCTTCAAAATATGGGTAGGCTGAGATCAGATATGTTGTTCTTGCATGACATCTTTTTATCTTTAATCATAATTATGTATTATACCTTCTCCCTTTTATGGCCATTACTAATTGTAAAAAGAGATAATAAAAAACCCCAGTAAAATACAGCCAATATTCAAAAGACAGTTTACTATGATGAAGAGAATAGCATTAAGGTCTTAAAAATCTGGAGTACATACCATATTACTATTTCATGTCATAAATACTCTACTACAACATACTTCACTTATGACATTTTTGGTCTTCAAATGCGTGGTAGTTTATTTCACACCAAGTAATTCTACAACCCTAGGTGGATGCCCTACAATTTAACTCAATTCTGACACTTTCTACCTGGAGAATCAGTCCCATAAGACTGCCCTCGCCCCCACTTTAATGCCAATTGAAAATCTAGTTTTGAACTTGTGCAGCTGACCAATTGGCTATAGATCAGAAGTCCTGTGACCAAGTCCTCAGGTTCCTTGCTAGAGCAACTCACAGAACTCAGCGGGAGTGGAGTTCTTGGGGTACTGCTGAAATGAGCACTTTCAGAAGCCCCCACGGGAGAATGAGATGTGGAAAGAAACTTTATTTGCCTGGAGTTACATTCCTCGGGTTGTAAAGTCCCATGCCCCTTAAACCTGTCCTGAAAGAGGTGCAACTGGGAGTTCAGCAAAGCCAAAAGCAAGGCCAGAGTCCAGAGTTTCCATTCCATATTGCAGCCGGGTCTAGTTCAGCATCCAGGCTAATGAAAGCCCATTAATCCATTGTTTGGGCCCCACGTGGCCCTGAGCCATATGGGTGCAGGGGAACTACCCCCTGCAACAGGAAAGCCAGGAACCTGAGGCACCAGAGAGAGCAAGAGAAGCTCCTTTGTTCAGAAGTTTAAATATTCAGGTTTCATGCCTTTGCAGCCGCCACACCTGTTCTGGCCACCGACTCATCCCAGGTGTGAGTGGCAGACAGACAGGCCCCCTCCCACGTCACTCAGACCTTACTGGGCATGCTGCTGTTGGCCTGCACCTTCTCCCAGTGAGCAGCAGGGGACGGACTTGGGGAGTGTTAAATCAGCAAAGCTGCATCGATGGTGTGCCTATATTTTCTAATCTTCCTTTTCCTGTTAAATAATAACCAGATTATAATAGTATCAGTTTGGGATCTTGGACAAGTCACCTGATCCTGCCGGACCTTGGTTTTCTCATCTCTAAGAGGTTTTAGTTAAAATGAGTATTGCTAAAAACCCCTTCAACTAGGGTATTTACTCTCATTAGAAGAACTAACACATTACTGAGCACAAATTTTGCCATATGAGTTTCACTGAAACTCAAGGAACCTTACTATCTAATAAACTCATCTAAAATACAAACTCAGACTGAGTAAACTTTTCCTCTGTCATCTAACTAGGATATTAAAAATGTTTCTTTCATATCAGCATTACTTTAGATTTTCTTATACAAGCAGAGATTTGTACTTTCCAGGCTACAATTGAAATAGTTGAAACATTGCTATATCAATTACAGTGCCCTTTTGAAAAGAAATAGAGACTCTTTCTCTGAAAAATTATGAAAATAATTTAATTTACAAGGTAGATCATTTTAGAAAACAAAAATATTTGTGTGTTATAACAACCACTATGCCTCACTTATGGGAAGGAATTTGAGGATAAACAACCATTGTCTCTTATAATTGCTGTGACAGAGTAAGCTTGAAATGCATTTCTTTAGAATTGTCATTGTCCAACTTCAAGATCAGGAGAACTGACCTCCCCTTGTAGAAAAATTCACATCATACACCTGTATCTTTTACTGTAACTCACATTGTCATCACTGAATTTTGCTCCATACTGTATGTTCATGTGAGATCCAGCATTTAGCATGACCTTTTGCACATGATCTACTTGGAAAATTTACGGAAATAACACAAATCTGAAACTATTACCACTGATAGTTAAAATGGTGTCCTAATGATTTGTAGATGTTAGGAGCACTACTTGCTATAGCTTTTCCCAGGCCCCTGCTGCATTGAAATTTAATCTGTTTTCTGTATTGTTTTCTAGCAGGGCTGTCATGGGCAATAACATATTTTTGCATATGCATCAGTTTGGCTCTAGTGCAGATTTTTGTTCACATTGGACTCCTACTGATGTGCACTGATTTAAAGTCTAAAAATGAAACTTAATTTTATACAGCTTGTAAGTAGTCCCTAGGGGGTATTGGATCCTAAAAGCTAATATTTTTCAGACATAATCAGCAGGAATAGGTAATGTATTACCATTAGCTACATTAGCAACAACTGTAACAAAAAGAAACAATAAACATAAATGCTCTTAGCAACTTCATACTTTACAAGAAATATTAATATAAAAATAACACAAATTAGGGTTGCAGTTTAATGTTATTCAACATGTTTATTCTTAATGATTGTTTCATATTTAAACAACACCAAAATATTGTGTTTTGTCAGCCAAGGACAATAATAGTTTAATAGTAATTTATTTTAAACAGATACTGATAATACAACCAATCAACACATTAAGTGGTGCCAACATTGGCATCTTGCTAAATAATCTCTAGACATTGCAGAGAGTACATCTTTCAAAGATAAGTCAACAAGAGCAATCAGAGCAGAAAATTAGAATTTGGTATCTTAGAATTAAAATACAGCTAAACTAAAGTTTTAATTGGGGTGATCTAAAAGGGCACTTGATGTAATGATCTCTTTCATTTGTTACTAATTGTTTGTTCCTGATAAAGAAAAAACATATACTGGAATGATGCTGAATTGAGTGAAGATGGCAGTTTCCTTAGCAGTTATGTTTTATTGTTAAAAACAAAAGAGTAAGGAGGGGCAAATTGTGGCATAAAAATCCTTCAGCTTGTTTCATACCACAATAATTAATCCAGGGAATTCGGGGTCAGGTATAGCAAATGTGAAATAATTCATATGTGCTTGAAGAGACTAGAAATGGCTCATAACAATGCTACATTGGTAGGCCGAACAAAGGGAATATCTCTTTTGCGCTAAGTGAAGGTGGAATTGCAGTTTCTGATTCAAGTTGCTTATGTTACCTCCTGCAAAGGGGTCACATCATAGAGTAGATCTACAAATGACACCAACTTCCATTTCATATATAATTGCAGTAGAAAATGTCAGTCTCTGATGTTCATGGACCAAGGCAAAATATCTTCTACTTTCAAATAGCTTTTTGTATTCCTGAGTTGCTAAAAATAGAAATTTTATCTTTTATTTTTACTGATAATTTTTTAAAGCATCTTAGGAGAGAATACATGTAGCATGCTTTGTATATGTTTTACATATCCTCATAATCTCATTTTCAAAAATCTCAGCTTATTATTAAATTTTAAAATAGCATATGGTAAACCAAAGTATACATATATTAAGATTCCATAATCAGTTGAATAAATAAACCCTGCTTTTACCATTTGCTCATGAACTACCATACTGTCAAATAGTCCCCAACTAGTTATTCTATATTTATCATAACAATTTTAAGTGACTTTTTAAAAAATAATGCACTATTAAGCCACTAAGTTTTAGATCATAAAGTTTTAGATCACTTACATATCTTATACATCTCAAGAAAAATGTACCAATATTCTAAATTTATTCATCAGATGTTTAAAATCTGCTATATTATAGGCACTCTCCGGGCCCTGAGAACATAGTACCAAATGAGAGAAAATGTCCCTGCCTCAGAGAGCTCACAGTTTAGAATAGGAGACACATAAATAAATGACAACATTATGTAATAAATGTTATGAAGAATTTTAAGAAGGGAATAACAAGGTGTGTTTGAAGGGCTATTTCAGATAGGATGGCAAGAAAAGGCCTTCCTTGAGTGGTGACTGAGAGAAGGTGAAATGAAATGAAGGCAGGAGCCATACAAAAATTGGGAAGAAAAGCATTCAAGAAGGGAACAGAAAGAGCAAAATCTCTGGTGCAGAAACAAATTGTTGCCTTGAGAAACATAAAGCCCACTCTGTCTAGTATAATTTCAGTAGGGAATGGTGGTGAATGAGCTCCAAGAGATAGATGGGTACTGCCAGGAACACTTGGGGTTGCACAAACCATGTCAGATAATTACTTGTAGAAGAGTTTCGGTCTAATTTCTAACTCAGTTCTTATTTTTTAGACATGCTTGGGTGCTGCCCTCATTTAGCTTTAGATTTAGACATTCTAGTTAGAAGCAACTAATTCTGAGTGCCAAAAATAATTGCCCTCCTAAAATATTTTTATTAGATTTAGAAATTCTGTCCTTTAATTATAGTGCTTGTCTTAGGGAGTTCAGAGTGAATGCACAAGAATGAAAGAATTTGATAAGTGGGTTTTTCTTTTTTAAAATGCTTTTAAGTAATGAATGAAATGTGCTTTGTGCTAAAATATTACAATTCTGAATACCTTCTTTGTACAGGGGCTCTTGAAAGTTGCCATAGATAATGCCAGAGCTCAAGAAAAACAGGTCCAACTGGAAAAAACAGAGCTGAAGATGGATTTTTTAAGGGAACGAGAACTGAGGGAAACCCTTGAGAAGCAGTTGGCTATGGAACAGAAAAATAGAGGTATTGTCAAACTTCCAAATAAGTTTAACACTTTACGTAAGATATTTAAAATAACAGTACTATGCTTGGTGATTTACTATGAGACTATACTTTTTGTTCTTTACTTGTAGCTAAAGTTCAAAGCAGAATTTGAATCCTGGGCTCATTGTATTTCTTAATCTCCAATGTACAAAGTTTCTCTTCCATTCATACCTCAAGATATTGAATATATCCCTTATATCATTAATCACATAATTTTTATTGTTTATGAGTTTAACAAATTAATAATTTTAAGACAGACAGCCAAGAAGAAAAAGTTCATATTCACAGTTGCCCTTTGAAAAACTTGAGTTAAAGTATAAAGCTAAAATAGAAAGTACTGATTGTTCAAGTGAAATGGATTTAGTAAGATATTTATCAAATGAAATTGAAGACTGATGAATATCTGAATTACCAAAGGCGAATGTTTGTATAATAATACTCCTGAACACCTCATTTTCATCCAACAAGGTCAAGTACACATTAGAGTAGAAACCAACATGAATGTTTATTGGGTAAAAATAATAATACTATCAATATATTAATTGTTTCTTTTAACATACTTTACAGTGTCTGTATACATATTTTTGAAGGTCATTTATATGTGTTTATTTTATGTATGAGATTGAAGAGTATTTTGTTTACAACCAACTTCCCCTTTGCCTCAACTATAAATTTCTCCTAAGTATTCTAGAAAGAGTGCTTTTTTTCTCTCATTCGATAAGAATCCATAATAAATACTACACATATTCTCCTTTTATATGTCTGACATGGACATTTAAAAATTATTGTTCTGTTTGCTTTTAAAACTGGCAGGATTTTGTAGGTCTTCATAGTAGCTATTGCTGCTATGCAATAGCTAGTGGGTTCCTGGGATGATAGTGATTCGGGAAATTGCCACCCCAATAGTACAGTTCTATAGCACAGTTCTAAATAATGTGGCTTCATGTAGATTTAGGTACTAAAATAATAAAAACAAGACAAACATTGACAATGGGGTATGTTCTAAGTGCATAATGAAATTTGGTCAGAGTTCATTATATGGAACCATACTCCATAAGGTAGCTATGTCTTGATTTTGTTTGCACTTGGAAATCTTTTTTTTTTTTTTTTGACGAGACTTAAAGGCAGATCCTTGAATTCCTAAATTAGCTTTTGGTTACTTGAGGGACCTTAAGAGTTTTATTGGTTAAAACCTGTTGGAGGTTTACTCTGTTTTACTCCTTTAACCACTAGAGGGCAAAACATTTCACTAATCACACCCTGAACCTCCCATTTAATTAATTTCGAACAATAAATTAAAGCTAATAACTGTCAATAATTATCTCTTATGGACGTATCTGTTGAAGTAATGTATTATCCTGAGGCGAGAGCATGGCAATCCCATTTGGTTCAATCTCAGGAAGAAACAGTGAGCGGTCAGCGGCAAGGCGTTGGGTATTGAGCTTTTAGTGCCATGGGAGTGTACAATCCAAATAAGTAATTCAAAACCTACTGTTTCTTTCCAAATAGACTTATAAACAATCGTCTTTAGAAAAGGAAATGGGAGGCCAGTGATTTTGTTAAGATAAGCACACGATTTTCACACTATTAAATAAAAGAAATTAGCATATTTATATAAAACCAGTTTTGTTTTCCCTATAAGACTGTAGCCAATGTACAGTTTCTGTTAATATATGATACCAGCAACAATAAGTTCAACAAGGTCATGGTTTGCCATCTTGACAATATTAATAATTATATAAATGGGATATGTGGACATTAGAAACTGAAACTAAAATTCTTTCTTGAACTATATTACACTATTTTATATATGGACTAAATACTTGTTTAAGAAATGTTTTTCTTCTTTAATCTGTAGTAAGAAATCAAATAGTACACTTGGAATGATTGTTCCTTATTACTAACTCTACCAGAAGGATTTTCTCATACTGAATCTGTCACATTTAAATCCACAATGTTTAACAGCCATCCAAAAAAATTACTTCAAAGAAAAACATCTGTATGCTTCCCATATGCTGATTGCTTACTTTATGTATATATTGTATAAGTTAAAAGTTATGCTGAAAATACAGTTAAGATAAATTTTATGAAGAGCATTTATTTGTTATTATTTATTGGTGACATGTTGCATAGAAATATTTAAATTGTCCAACAGGAAAGAAAATGTCTCATAATCAACTTTTTGTATCATAATCCACTTTCTTATACCATAGCACATTATTGTTAGCAGTAGCATATTATTAGCTATGAGGTTTTATACTCCACCAAATTCCTGGTGAGTAAAAGTATAACTTTCTTGAAGTATGTTACAGTGCATATCAATTTGCTATGAAGTAACTATTAATAATTATTATAATTTTATAATAGCTTCAACCAAAAAAAAATCTGCTTATATATGTTAACAATAATTAAGAATATGTAGCTCCTTATATACAATAATCTTATTACATTTCCTAAAATCTCAAGAAAATTATTAAAAATCTAGCTGGTATAACATTGTTTTGTAAAACATAAGGGAAGTGCCCTATTTACTACTCAAAATTGCTGCTTCATAGATAGGAGGCATACTTATAAATGTTTGCACTATTCTAAACTACTCTGTACTATTCTGATTCAAGGGCAGAGTCTAAGCCCCAACATTCCTTTAATTAGGCTTCCTTTATCAGAGAATTCAAATATTTACTAAAATTAGTTTCCCATTAAATCTGTCTCTAACAAATGACAATTAAAGCCATTCTTACAATGCAATGTAGTTCAAGGCTAAGTAAAAATTGGCCTTCTTGGACATTTTACTGGGATTTATTTTAGGTAAATGTGGCGTTTTTTGGACTTCCTCTGCATAGATCCAATGCAGTAGGTGCGAGGGGGGGGGGGGGATATTATAAGAAATACAGATCATTTATAAGTTTGATCATTGCACAAACTTAATAAAAAAATCATGTCCACTCTCTTTTTTAGCCATAGTTCAAAAGAGGCTAAAGAAGGAGAAGAAGGCAAAGAGAAAATTGCAGGAAGCACTCGAATTTGAGACAAAACGGCGCGAACAAGCAGAGCAAACACTAAAGCAGGCAGCTTCCACAGATGGCCTCAGGGTCTTAAATGGTAAGAGGGTGCATCTTTATGTGTGGCTAACTACTTCTGTTTTGTATGCTCAAAAGACGATTTAGACATGTGTTTGTGGTTTTGTCTATTTCTATGTCCTGTCATTCATTAAACTGTGCTCCTTGCTGATAGGTTGGTGTAAAGAATAGTCATATGTGTTGGGGGAAATGCATTATTTCATAGGTGCTTCCACTGTTTGTTACTTAACTCCAGTATCTGGGACCTGACATCGCTTCTCTGTTTAACCAAATCTGTCTCTACTGAAACATGATAAAATAGTAATCTGAGAACTTCCCAACCCCTGTCCACTTTTATGAGTAAATTTGTGTTATTTATCTATTCAGACAAATCTTTTGATAATTCTTATGGTTATAGTCTCTGTTCAACCTTTAAAAGATGAGAAAGATTTAGATAATTTTAATTCAGCACCAGAGTTAGAAGTCATTGTTGTTGTTGTTTTTAAGGACAATAGAAATCAAATGAAATGTGTGTCACTCTTACCTTTCTGTGCTTTTAGACTCCCTGACCCCAGAGATAGAAGCTGACCGCACTGGTGGCAGAACAGATGCTGAAAGGACAATACAAGGTAGGAATTTGCAAAAGGCTATAAATCTAGATCTTGCTATATGAGTTTTTCCTCAGCTTTAGCCTGCTATTCAAGCATGTAGCCTACCATCTGGGCCACATCAAAACAAGTTCAAACAAGGTCAAGTTCATCTTGCTTGTTTATATGAGTGAATTCATTTTGTGCTGATAGATTTTCTTTAAATTAACAGGTCATTTCTGTTTATACAATGCAATTAAAAAGGAATAATTAATTTTAAACAATGTATGATTTAATCTTAGACACAGCAAATGTATTTTATTGAATGCTAGAAGCCCGATTTAATGCAGGAAGGATTTATAAGTTCTATTCTATATAAATAAAATCATAAGTTAATCAGCTAGGGAGTCTGTAACATTTGAAAATTTCTTCTTGTTTTGTGACAGTTACTGCCAGGAACATGCAAAATAGACTAGTCAAATATAAGATTGTTTAGTCCTAAATGGATTTTCCAAATGTTTTGTATGTTATTATATACATTTTAATAACACAAATCTGCTGAGCAAAATCATATATTAGAATACTAAAGGGAATTGTGTTGTACACTCAGAGGAGCTCCATATATATATTGCCAAGACCACCCTTTGAGGAAATGACAAAATTTGAGGGTAACATTTAGTCTAACATCTATTCTAGACAGTATAGTGAATCTAACTTCATGAATACAGAATAGTAAAAAGAGCATTTGTTTTCTGTTTTAAATGAAGATGATTCTTCAAACAGAAGCCTAAAATGATTAACTGCAATAATTCTCCCAATTGCTTTTATTTTGCATTTTAAGCTCAACCATGTTGGGGATGTTTTTTGACATTGTGTTACTTAATCAGTTTCAAATGTGTCATTCTTGGTTTAGTGAAAAGGAAACCCATCTGTTTAAGTATCATATATGCAGTAGGTAAATATCAGAAACTTGAAACATTCCTAGAGAATGTTATTTGCCTATTGTATATTTTACCTGAAAACCATGGTATTTATTTTTTTTAAATCCTAAGTCTTGAACTCTATGTTATTTTGAGGCATCTCCTTAGATTTACAAGATTAATGCAATTGTAAATGTACAAAGAAACTTTATTTTTTAAGAGTTGTGTGGATTTCAGCCAAATTATATGTGTGTGTACAATATAATATTATTAAAATCATATATTTCTCTTGCATCTATTTTTTAAAAATTGCATACACATATTAACACATTCCCAACAAAAGTAGTGCTCTTGATCAGAGCCAGTAACCTTAGAAAGGCCAATGTAAACATCAGCCCTGGTTTGTGTGGTTACTCATACAACCACATGAGTAACCACATAAGGGTTGGTTACTCATGCTCTGATTTAGCTAATGTCCAAAGTGGTCTAAGAGAGCACATTGATCTCCAGGTAGATGAGATATATAAATTATCTGGTGTCCACAGAATTCTCAAGATGGTCAGAACTTAATCTAAGAAAAATTATAGACAATATAGTCTTGCACCTAAATGGGAGATTTATCATTAATATTAAGAAATGTTTAGGCGTTGAAGAAAAATATTTGCATAGTTGACATAATATATATTTTATAAGTTTGCTATCAGAAATATTTTGGTCATCAATAAGGCTACAGTTATTATTATTTGAATTTTTAAAATTCACATATATTCAAATATACACTTTAATATGGATAAAATCTTGCTGTATGAGGTTGAAATACTGAGAATTCTCTTTCTAGTGTGATCCTCTTACTCTGAGGAAAATTTTTAATAATAAATTGCCTTCTTTTTACTATTCAGAATGCTGTCAGTTGGAAACATAGAAAACCTATCCAAATAGCTTTATAATTAAGGAAACAAAACATTTGAACAAGTATATATAGTAACTTTAAGCCAAATATAAATGATTATGAGGTTATTTATTGCTTTTGTTTAATTGTAATATGAAATCTTCATTCATTCATTCAGCTTGTCAATTGAAATGATGTTCCTCAAGTTTAATGTGAATAATCAGTAATTTTCTACTTTTTGCATATTTATACTTAAATTTAATAACTTCCTTAAAATTGTTTAATGCACAGCTAGTTTTCAATAAAACTCTTAACTAATATTCATTATTTTAATTAGATATTATGATTTTTATCAAATGCAATTTAAAAAAATACAGTACTTGAATCTGTATTTCTATGTATTAGTTGCTAAAAAGTTATTTCACCTGCAGTTGAACTACCCAAGTCTTAAAATACGACAGCAAAGAGACCACTTTTGCTACTCTAATTCCACCAAATAAGCTCATTTAGCCCTTTGAAGTTTTTTAACCATAAAAACTAAATTCATATATTTGGAAGCTAACAAACAGAACAAAATTAACTTTGAATAAAATAAATCAAAGGAAAAAGACTGTATTTAGTTAAATTCTGAGTCTAAGCACACAAATGGAAAAGCAAGGAAGAAAAACCCAGAACGCATTGCTGATTTGTGAAATGGCCTGTCAGGCATTTTGGGAGCCATGAGCACTTGCTGCTTCACAGTTGAGAAACGACACAAATGCAGCCTCTCGCTCGCTTAGCTGTCTCTCTCTCAGCGCCCCTGAGCCCAGGTGTTACGATACTCTTTGCACTCTTCCTTGCTCCCAATGCAGCCATAAATGAGATTACTCTCTATTTTAAAATAAACGCAACTTAATTAGGACAGACAAAGGAAACTCACATTTATTCATGCTTGTCATGTATTTATTTATTTGTAACATTTTGACAATTAAAAAATGCCAGGCGTGGCCTGAGAGTCAGTTACCTAGCAGTCAGGCACTTCAATACAGCTCAAGTGCCAAGTAATTACTCCTATAAGCACCTCAGGTATGACTAAACATTGCCTGGGTGGCATTTAGTGCCATGATTTCTGTAAAACTATAGAGGAGGGGCCCTAAATATCTTATCTTTTTTTTAAATAATATATTTCTATTGGTTTCAGAGAGAGGAAGGGAGAGGGAGAGAGATAAATAGAAACATCAATGATGAGTCATTGATCGGCTGCCTCCTGCGAGCCTCCACTAAGGATTGAGCCCGCAACCCGGGCATGTGCCCTAACCTGGGATCTAACCGAGATCTCCTGGATCCGAGGCAGATGCTCAACTGCTGAGCCACCCTGGCCAGGCTATCTTGATTATCTGGATAAGTAAGATATATCAGTTCATAGTATACAAGGATAAATTTTTCATTGCTGATACTTCTGATAACTAACTCAAAATTTATGAGTTTGGAGGAGATGTTATGAATGTAGAATAAATATCCAAAGATTACAACACAGTAACTTGCTTTAGGAGCTGAACTGCATGGTGATTAACTCTCTCATACCTTGAGTCTTACAGATTTATTTATATGTCCTGATTTGTGTTGGAGTTTGAAAAATTTATCTTATTTTTAAGTTTTTTGTAAGATTTCTGAAAATATATAGAGTAGACATGGTATGTTTAAATACTCATTGAGCAATGTTTTGGACCAGTCAATAAGTATCCTCCAAAAACCCTTCTGTATGTGTGGGTAACATCTACACCCACTGTGCGCAGTCAGATATGTCACATGATGGCTTTCTTTAGGCAAGTCCCAGTGTCTTTTTATTTTCTTGCCCTAAACAACCATCATCCATCTAAATGGATCAACATATATTTTGACAACTTTAAAAAGTATCTTCTCAGCCCATTCAGTCATCTGTTAAGAGCTCCAGATAATATTTAACTTTTATTGGCTGTCTCACAGGGACGTCAAAGTCAGTACACAAAATAGAAAGGATCCCCCCTTCCCCACCCCTGCAAACCTGTCTTCGTCCAGTGCTCCCTCCCCGTGGTACCCACAATCTGTCCAATCCAGTATCCTCCTTAGTATATAATGAAGGGAGAGTCAGCTTGGCATCTCCCTTCCACACCCTTTACATCCAATCACGTTTCCCCTTCGTTCCCTGTGCTTTTATTGCACTGAAATTTTTTTGATTTCCTGAAAGCCTCACATCTTTCTCCCCCTAACAGAGACATTTGCCCCTCTTCCTGCTTTACTTACCCATCCTTTTAGTCTCATCATTGAAGCTACTGCCTTCAGGGATGCTTCCTAGACTCCACACCGGCCCGGCAACACCACCTCCCTGCCCCTGAAGCCTCTTAGAGGCTCTGACCACGCCTCTCACTTCTCCACCATTGCATGCTGTGCATGTGTAGCTCCGGGTTCAAGTCTTCTTTCTCTCTGCAAGGAGCCAGCAGAGCACAAAACATTACTAATTTTTTCGCTACTGTGCTCCTAGTGCCCAGCAGAATGCTCACACATCCTGCTGCCTGCTACGTCTTCCTGAAGGATTGTATCAACCATTGATGAATTAGGATCTATATTAGGTCTTGTGGATGCCGAAGATCCTATTGTTCTGACATTTCTCAGAGTTTAGTTGGAGAGGCTAACGGGAGCAAATAAAGGGTAATATGATTCTGCCTAGGAAAGTCAGAATTACAAATTCAGACAGAATTAATTTTTATTTCTGACAGTTGAATTAACAGTATGTGTTTATTCCTCTTGTGGGCATTTCTAATCATTCTTACTTTTTGTGCATTTGGCCTAAGATTTGGATTTTGTGATTATTCACTTACACTCAATTTTTCATTATAAATGTATATTTAATTTAATATATATAGTCATATTTATTCTTTTATTTAATATACATTAACCTCATGCTTGTCTTTTTATTTGTTTCATATCATTTCAAATGATTAAATCTTTAACAGGTATTGTTTAGGTGACCAATCAATATATAGACATGAACTATAACATGGGAGAATTGTGAATTAGGCCTGTTTTATACATTTCCAAAATGTCTACAAAGTTCACTTTTGAAATAGTACCTGTTGCTTTTTTTTTTTTTTTTCCTGAGTAAAAAGGTGTCCTTTTAAAACAAAGAGTAATTGTTCATGGGAGGGTAAAGGGGGCGGGGGTGGGTGGAGGTGGGCCAAGGGAGTATAAATGAGGATGAGGGGGAAAGAGACTTTGCTTTGGGCAATGGGTACACAATGCAGTGCACACTGGGAAAGAACTTTAAAGATTAATTAAATCTCTTTATTTTGCAAAAGAGGAATCCCAGGCTTAATGAGGGTGCATGAGGTCTTAAAGGGTTACAGCATGTGTTAATGGGAGTTGGAAATATAACTTGGTTCAGTTGTTTTTCACATTCCCTTGTTTTCTTCCTGATTGTGTTTCGACCAGGATTGTGAAATATTGCTCTTTTAAAATATGTGATTATTGTTACAGTAACCTCCCGTTATCTGCAGGGAATACATTTCAAGACTCACAGTCAATACCTGAAACTGAGGGTAGTAACCAGCCATGTTTTTTCCTATATATACATACCTATGATAAATTTTAATTTATGAATTTGACTCAGTAAGAGATTAATAACTAATAATAAAATAGAACAATTATAATAATATACTGTAATTACAGTATGTGAATGTGGTCTCTTTCTGTCTGATCTCTCTCTCTCTCTCTCTCTCCCCCTCTTCCTCTCTCTCTTTTTGTGATAAAGAGTCTGATAACCCAGATTGCTACTTAGTGGCTGGTAGTATAGACAGTATGGATATGCTATAAAATGGAATGATTCACTCCCAGGGTGGAACTAGCAGGAAGGTGCATGATTTCATCAGGTTACCCAGAATGGCACACAATTTAAATGTATGAATTGCTTATTTCTGGAATTTTCCATTTAATAGTTTTGAACTACTGTTGACCATGAGTCACTGAAAATTTCAGAAAGCAAAACCACAGATAAGGGGGGACCACCATGTTATTTGTTTAGTAACACAGCTCCAAGCTATTTTAATACAGGTGATTCTTAAGAGTGGAACTTATATCTTTCCTCAAGCTTTTTTAATTAAATCAAATGGTCTAGTACTCAATGAATTTCCTAGTAATGCATTTTTTAGACTTAATGATATTACATAGTAAGTGGAAGCAGTAACTTATTAAAATAATGAGGTGGATTAGGAATTGATATTTATTGAGCCTTTCCTTATAGTCTAGTTTAAAGGTGAGATAAGTAAAGCTCAGAGTGGCTAATTAACATTCTCACATTTGTACTATGAGTTAGTGAGGTTGCTGACATTTGATTCCAGATTGATAACCCCCCAAATCTTTATTCTTTCCTAAATGTTTTGTTATCTGGACTTATATGTCTCCCTCCTAGGATAACTACGTACAGCCCCATCACTCATTTTGGATAGTTAGCATATTACCAGTTAATAACTTCAGAAGTTCAAAACAGTCTACTGACTTCTACTTAGGAATGATATACAATTGGGAGGGAAAAAGTTTCCTTTCTAGTTTTTTACTTTTTCATTAGCTGTTATACCTATACAATGTCTATGGACACTTCCAGGCACACTGGGGGAAAATCTCATTCTAAGTGAAGAAAATAAAGTGGCAATAATTGAAATTAAGAAATTAATCATGTTTAGATAAGAAGCTTATTAGCATTTAATGAACTTATGATAAATTTAAAATCAGACACAAATCTAATTTTGACAATATAAAACATTTGGAGAGCCTCTTTAATTTTTGTGCAGTGTGTGATTGAACAGTTACTAAATATATCCCAAGACTTTTACACTATAACAGTCTTAAATTGAACCTTACTTAAACTTACCACTTTTGAGATCATTATGAAAGTATCCTATAAATTTGATTTCTTATGCATATTTTTATTTCTAATCTTTAAAGAAAGACTTGTAAGTTTAATGCAGGAGTGAATGTTCTCTAGGCAACTCTGTAGAATCTAGCAATTAAAATCTGCTAGATGTCAGGTCTAGATTCATATCTCAGCTCTACTATTTTTTTTTTCCCTTTAGTGATTGCTTAACCTCAGAGGGTCATTATGAAGATCAAATAAAATAATCCATGTAAAACACTTAGCACATACTAGGCAATAGTAGACACACAGTTAAATTTTAGCTGTTAATATTAAATCTTATTACTTTGTGCTAACATATTTATAGTGCCTACCAACTGGTATAAACACTAAAACTATTATTATTCTAATATACAATTTATTTTTATTTTTCAGAAAATTAGTCTTTATTTATAATATAATATTAATGTAGTTTCATATTAAACTTTTTGCAGATATTTACAATAATTTCTTTGTTATCTGAACTTAATTTTCCATATTTAAAAATGTCTTTATTTAGTTTAAAAGGGATAGACTTTTGATTAAAAAACTAAAAAACATAGGGTAGAGAGGGTTTGCTTAAAACTGATTTCTGGGCTGCCTGCAGTACATATTGACTATTGTTTATTCATTTACAAATATGTAATCACCATAGGGATTACCTCAAACTACTTTTCTGGATCTTAAAAAATAAATATTAGAATAATGTTACTGTGAACAAAACTAAATAATAATACATTTACTATAGTCTCTTAGCACTGGTTTTCTGGTGTTTGGCAGCATTTCAGTACAGCTAATCAATTTAAAAAAGCATTGATTAAGCTGAACAAAAGATGATATTGATTGCAGACAGTAACCAATAAACAGGCTAATGTTCCATAGTTATCATAGTTCATTGTTAACTACTCATTTAACTTCACAGAGTTATTATTATTAAATATAAAGTTTCAGAGATACTCATGTTTTAATATTTTATAAACTTTTAGAAAAATGTTTTCTTAATTTCGGTATAAGCATTTTCTTTCTTTTAAGAATTATATAAAACAGTAAATCTTGTTTTTGGATATAGGTAGATATGCTTAAACTCCAAATGGTGAAGGTTTCTTATCAGTTTTGTTGGAAATGGCTTCTTATGTAATTTAAACTAATTAGACTTGAAATTAGACATTGTGGCAGTTAAGTTTGAAGTTTTTCAAAACAGTCATAAAATTTAATTCATTATCATTATTACTTACATAAAATTATCTTCAATGTATTATTTTAATAGAGCTAATTTTCTAAACTTCTGGTTCTTATAAAAAAAAAGTATGACTGTCATTATTGTACATTTGTGTTGAGTGGTGACATGTGAGGTCTTATAATGTGATTTTGATTCTTATTTCATTGCCTAACTGTTAGGCAAATTAAGGCAAAATGATTGGACTTAGTTTGTAATTCATTGAAATGTTTTATTCTAGTAAAAGTAATATAATAGGTGATCAGTGTGGACTATGAGAGCTTAGGGGGGAGATAAGGAATATCAGGAATAATAGATTTCATTTAGAAGTTTTGAGAAGGGAAATGGACATTTGTACAACTAAATTGCTTTTCTAAGTATTGATAAAGAGCATTTATTAATGGAAAATATAATAATGTTTTGTTAGCATAGATAAAATTGAAAAATTGAATTAAAATGGCATTTTCATGAACTTGTTTTTGGCTTGGCTTGAACACTGTGTGAAGACCATTATCAAAGAATAATGATAAATGGAAATTGGGAAAGATATTAGAAGGGGGCCCTAAAGATCAATGCTAGATCTATTTTGATTTAACATCATAATTAGTGATATGGAAGAGTGGTTAAACAGAGCATATCATTGAAGTACACAGATAATCTTAATTTAGACAGTGTAAATATGCAAAAAAAAACTTAGATAATTTAGAAATTTTAGGGTGAATAAAATGAAATTACCTTTGTAAAAGAGAAAATTTGATTTTAAGATGTTTTCAGTAAACACTAAATAGCTCAACAAATATCAATGATAGTATATGTCCACTTACAACTTTTCATAGTATCCTGTATTAACAGTGACTAGCTTCAGGGCTGAGAAAAGTGTCATAGTATAGGTAAAAAGTAAGCCTTTGTCATTTTAATTAATATATATATATATATATATTTATTGATGATACTTTTAATTATTATAACTGGACAGTTTAGCAAGTTGGTTTTTCATTGTGGCCAATGCATTATTATTATTATTTTTAGGCACTAGGTTTTTACTTTGAGTCCTTTTAAATTTTCATTATTAAGGGAAATGTTGATGGCCATTTTAGCCAATTAATTTGCTGACTAAAGACCTTAAGTTGAAAATGTGCATAATATCTACCAAAGCTGAAGAGGGCTACCATTTGGTACTATAGATTAGTGGTTCATATTTATAAAATCTGCTTTCTCTTTCTGTATCTACCCTTAGACAGTAAAATTACCCTGGCCATGTAAAAGAAACTTTAATAAATATAGAGAATGACTTCTTTAAGATGGAGCATGAATACAATTTTTAAAATATTTTTGAGAAATGTTTTTATACTTTAAGAGTTATAAAAGTCATTAAAATATTTGTTACATAAAAAGAACCATCATTTTAAAAGCCTATTCACTAAATTATAGGATTTGCACAAAATAAATAAAAAATTGGTACATAAACCCATGATGATGGAAAGTATATTATCAATTTTGATAGCATGTATATGTTTAGACATTCATGATATATAACACCCTTTGCTTTAAATTTTCCTTTAGGAAAAAATAACACATCATCATTTAGACTATAAATGTAAAATGCTTATGGTGCATTATTCCGCCTCCCATGATTAGGGACAGAATGCAGACATGCCACAATAATGTTTTTTATTTCTACAGTTTGAATCATATTAATGAGAACATCATTTTTGAGAACTAATTATTTCTATTTGTCTTGTGTCACACTTTCTAATTCCCCTATATTAGCACAGCCAAAGCAAATTAATTGCTTTTCCAGCAGTTGAACCCTGTCCAAGAATGAGCTCACATTCCCTTCCAGTTTCCCTGTTTCTGGGAGTGCATTGTGTCAGAAATTTCTCTTGATACTAAACATAGTCTAGAGAATATCTTTACAGATTTCTGTGCGCTCACTTGATGAAATTTATAAGTTTAAGTGACCCGCCAGGAAAGATAAAGTTCTTAGCTGCAAGATTATACATCAAAACAGTTAAAGTGAAATTAAAATTAAATGAATGAATCTCACTGAAGCAAAAAAAGCAGTAATTAATGGTTCCCTTAATTGTCTTCATAAAATATTTGCATGGGTCTAATTTGCATAATTTGCATGTATTAATTAATCTTTCAAAGGAATTTTGTGCTGAGAGAAGCCAAAAAATCTCTTTGTTTTATTTAACATCTAATGAAATATTTATCTTCTTTAATGAACTTCTCATCTTCATTAAAATAAAATTTGCACAAGTTTGTATGTTTTAAATGTTTTTATAATTGAAGTATTCAAAAAATCTCTTTAGACTTACAACAGCTGAAAAACAAACACATTATTTACCATTTGGTATCATTTTAACAATAGCAACATTTTTTTAAAAAAGGAAAGCCTAATTTTGCTTTCTCAAATGTGGCAAAGCATTGGGTAAATAACTATAACTATTTAATATTAAAAATAAGATTTACAAAGGCCTGGTCTTTTTTTTTTAATGGTAGTGTTATTTTTATGGCTGAAATAGTGGGTAACAAGTGGGTATATATGAGAAAAATCAGTATGTTTAATTGGAAAATGGTTCATTGGTTGAAAATATTTTAGCTGGCTGAAAGAAATTAGTCCATTAAAATCCAAAATATCCATTTGCTATTATTCACAACTGTTAGATTGACTGACAATATTTTCTGGCAGAAGCTGTACAATTTCAACTTTATTCTAAATCTGCCTGCAGGAGATTTGCAGCAGGGGTTTCTCCTCTCACAAACTAAGAGATTATAGTGAAAATCAAGAGACATGCCTTGGAAAGGATGAAACCCAAAATTTCATCAAGTGCCAAATGGTATATATTCAAGAGAACTGAGTAAGAATGTGAAGAGACAGCCTAGAAGACAAAAAGCTATAAAGGATGGGAAATTGTTTATTTGTGAATAGTATTTATTTGGATTTAGCAAAGATGGGCAAAAAAGCCCAAGAAATATTTCTTACAAAGAAGAACATCAACTAATGTTTCTAAAGCAATTTGAAGCTTGCTCAGCCCTTTCTCATATGTTATTTTTGTTGATCTCCATGGCATGTCCATTTTATACTATTTGAGGAAACTGAGGCACATAGAAGTAAAGCAAATTGCTTGGAATCAAACTGTGAACTCAGGAGCTCTGAGTCCCTTTAACTCTATATACCTTGCTCCTACATAACATCCATCTTTTATCACATAATTTATGAAGTGGCTGTGAATGGCTAAATGTTAAAGTAGATAATGAGGGTGGCATAAATTTATACGAATTAAGATTCAAAATGCAAATATATAGTTCTTTCCATGTCAAATTTAGTAATGCGATAAAAATCAATGAAATTGACTGGTTTTCTGTAGGGTTTATCTTTAAGGAAGTTAAAAGGCATTTCCATTAGGCAATGGTTATTTCTTAGCCCAGCAATTATTCTCATAATTTACCAATTCTCATGAAGTTTTCTCTAATATAAAAAGACAAATAAATCCATTAGGTTACAAAGATTATTAGTAATCAGTTACAAATTAAATGTCAGTACAGATTTTCTCTAGTATTAACATTGATAATTTGTTTAAATAACTGACTTCAAAAAAATTCAAATCAACATTAGGATGAGTCTGGCCTAGGAGAACACAGGTAGCCTGAGAGCCATGGACTGGTGTCAGCACTTCCTTGTGACTTGGTAACTCATTTTAACTGCTAAGACCTGCTCTAGCACTGATATTTTTATCTTGTCAAAACTTTATGGACATCTGATTTTTTAAATTTATCTTTATTTTTTAAAGTATTACAGATGCCCCTTTTCCCCCCCATTGAGTCCCTCCACCCCACATCTATTCCACTCCCAGGCCTTCCCCATACCAATGTCTGTGTCCATAGGTTATGCATATAAGCATATAAGTTCTTTGATTAATCTCCCCCCCTACTCTCACTGCCCCCCCTCCCTCCCGCCATCCCTCTGAGATCCCTCAGTCTGTTCCATGCTTCTGTGTCTCTGGATCTATTTTGTTCATCAGTTTATTTTGTTCATTATATTCCACATATGAATGAGATCTTGTGGTACTTGTCTTTGTCTGACTAGCTTATTTCGCTTAGCATAATACTCTCCAGATCCATCCATGCTGTCCCAAAGGGTAAGAGATCCTTCTTTTTTACAGCTGCATAGTATTCCATGGTAGACATCTAATTTTTTTATTAATATACAGGTGCACTCACACACACACACAAACACAGTGTGTCCATGGTCCATTATGGATGAGTGGATTCTGAAATCAGACTATTTGGGTTCAAATCTCCACACTGCCGTTTATTATCTGTATAACAGGGAGTGTGTAAATAAAACATTTTGATTTTGGGGGTTCTAATCTAACAGATAATGATCATAATATCCACATATGCACCTCACAGAGTTGTATGGGGATTAAGTGAATGAATATATAGAAAAAACTTAGAACAGTGCCTTGTAGAGACTAACTTATATCGAGAATGTGCTATTTTTATAATTATGCACAAGTTTAATATAATGGTACTTGCAGCATTGTTCATTTATGGTAAAAATTAAACATTATTTGAATGAAAAAAATTTTCTTATGCCAATGAATATTTTTCCCCATGTGACACATACTTTTTTTCTTTTAGCATGTTCTAAGGTGGAAAATAAAAATTGTATTTACCAGATTTTCCAAAGCATTAAACAAATTAATGACAGAGCGTGAATTGAAATATTTATGTCAATTTAAACAACATGGCTTAAGGAGATTTATTTGCAGCCACGGATTCTGTATGATTATTCATCTCTTTTCAAATTAAATAAAAGATAAACCAATTATTTTTGACTCATTTAAGATGGAAGCATTAGAGCCTCTTAATATTTTTATTATATTTTGATACATTTCTCTTAACACGGTTTGTATTTTCATAGAGTGCGGAGCAGCTACAGACTCTTCTAATTCATATATAATCATACTCCAGAGATAGTAAATCTCCAAACATAGTTCCACTTAAGCTTACTAATTACACCTATAAAACGATGAATGATGGCTACAAATTATTGGATCTGACTCTCATTCTTTATTTATTTCTCCCTGGGAGAAAGAGATTAGATGGGGAGATTTTAGACCATAAATTATTCCCATACATAATCAGGTGTACTGTGTTTTACTTTGATATTCCATACTGTGGTTTAACACTTACCTGTGAACTTCTCATCTTAACAGATTAAGAATGAATTATTTGACTTTCATGATGAAATGATATTTACTTGTATTAATACTTTCAATGTCTTTATTTTTTAAATTACTTCTACTGGTTAATATAATTTCAGGCTATCTTGTTCCAAGTTATCAGTCTTTTAATTGGTTTTTATAAATTTCTCCAGGAAAGTCATACAATATGTTACAGTCTAAGCCTATCCTTGGTTAAAAGGTTGGGAATAAAGAGAAATATTTTACAAATGAGGAAAGTAGATTAGATTTGAAACAAAAGAAATGGAAAGTATATTTCTCTTCAAAACCCAACAGGTAGTTCTAGATTTAGCCAAGTGTTGCCCAAATGGGACCATAAGCTCAATACCATCATATTTGTTTTCTGAGGGAACTCAGAATGCACATTTTTATGTAAAATAACATATTTTTGAAAAATATTGTTGAAGCCTGAACAAGATATTTATGTTTCTTCTGTGAAACAGAAGAAAATGTTTTCTCAGTCCAAAAAATAGAACTCGTAGTATGTCAGATATTAACACATAAACCAAATTGAAAATAGAAATCAAGTCACAAGAGAACAGCTCTCCTAGCTTTTCAGAATGAATACAGCAGCTTCCTTTAACTGCTTTGAATTGCTGCTTTAACTGCTTTAACTTCCTTTAACTGCTTCCTTTAACTCCTTTATAAATAATATTTTGAAGCCCACCTACTCACATCTTCCTTCAAATGTATGCAATTCAGATTAGTCCCATTGCGTTAAGCATGACAGTGATATGGTTATCGCACATAATTTAAAATGTCCAATTTTTTATTTTTAAAATTATAATTGTACTTCTTAAATTATTAGAATAAGAACCATTTAAAGAAATTGCAGAAGGCACTTTAATTTAAAAGGTTGTTGAATTATATAATATAGCTCATAAGCTTGTGTTTCTCAAAGAAATTCAGAACCAATCTTGGTTAATGTATCCAAGTTGCAATGAATAAAAAGAGGGAAGTAAACCTGGTAAATAAAAAGAAAATTGCTAATGACATAGCACTCACCTATTTATGATCTACCTTTTGGAATCAATTTTTTATAACCCTTCTTACCTGTCCCAGGTGGGGCTGAATTGAGATGTGATGTGATTGCACTAACTTTCCAAGGGTTACCAACATCAGAATCAAAATGTGGCTATAAAAATAATATTTCTCCATATCATTTTGTTCCATTATCTGTAGATATTTTATTGTAATTTTACAATGACAATTTAAGTGAGGGCAGGTGGCCCACTGTACTGAACTCATTTGGGTTCAGACTAGACAGAAACTTCCTCAGTGGCTCTCGAAAAGTTACCATTGTCAAGTCCAAGTCCATGGCATGGGATTGGTCATCAACAAACCATGGCTAACACTCCAACAGGCATCCATCCAAAAGCAGTGTAAAGACAGTAAAGAATATGAGCTATCTTGTTAACAATGGAGCAAACCTCATTTTGATCTGAAGCTGGGAATAGCATATAACAGTTCCCACATTCTTTCATCTCATAATTTCACATTCACAACAAAACTCTCAACTGACTAATTCCAAAAATACTGATAGCATTCATCTACACTGTGAAAATGCTATGAAAATTTATGCTGGAATAGTTATAAACACAAAAATTAGGTGAATATTTTCAAGAGATTTATATACTTAAGTACCAGTGTAGCTGGATTTTTTGTTTTTAAGTCACTTACAAATTGGTTTCCTAAGTTAATGTTTAAATATTTAGTTGGTAGATAATTACCCACTTTAATCTCAAATGCAGTTCTTGGATGCCTTGTTTTGAATAGTATTTCCATGTGTGATTCTATTCCTTTGTGAGAAAATTAGAACCTAAGCATCTATTTAAACCCAACAATTCACATAGAAAGGCTGTGAATTATCACAACTCAATAGGCTCCTTTGCATGTTATTTTTACAAAACAAAGCAAATGCATAAACCTTTCTAATTATTCTCTTAATATTAAAAATTTATATTGAACAAAGGTGAAATTTTGTTATTATTCCTAAGCTATGGACTTTTATATTTTAACACTTGGAGTAATGCTTTTACATGAAATATTAGGGAACAGGCATGCATGAAATTTAGGCAATATCTACTGTGATCAGTGACTGTATTGAATTCTGAAATATTTGAAAATAATGACTTTGATTATTGTTTTTTACTATTGGCAATTTTTATGATTTCTGAATAAAATGAATTAGCAATTTGGCAAACTTACATGACTATATAAAACAAGACTTCTTTTTCCTGTTTTGTTTTTGGTTTTTAATTTTAGCTTCTTCTTTAGTGTGGTATTTTCTTCTCCCTCTTCATGCCACTAACTGGAAGTTTTCATTTTCATACAGTTATGCTAATAAATAAAAATATACAGTGATATCATGAAGGACAGTTGTAGAAGCTCCAAATCATGAAATTTAAGTTATAACTGCCGGGATTGCTATTCTCATTATTTTAATGCATATATTTTTCATTGAATCTTTCTTCTTGAAACCCCTCAGACTACCATAAATGTATAAAATATTTATTGCAGTGTGGAATAAAAAAAACATAGATGAGCATGCCAACCTGGCTTTCCATATGCTTTCAGTGTCCTTTTCTGAGTCATTGCACAAACGGCTTAAGAGAACAAAATTTAAAAATGACTGTCTGTGAAAAATTAATGTCATTTAAAAAAATATATATCCCCTTGAATTTTCAAAGTCTATGTTTAGTATTTTAAAGACTCCAAAAGTCCTGCATTAAAATCCTTCATTAAAGTAAAAATATGTTTTGCATTAATTTCAATATTCAGAGTTAAACTAACATTTCCTAAAATCATCTGACTACAAAATCAGCTCATTGAATTAAAAGTAATAATATCTCAGGGAATGGACTTTGGCACACTGTCCATTTAACTAGTTCTTGTTAAATCTATCTGTTGTAACCAATTCACTTTAGCAAATGCTTATATACTTAAGTGCTAGGGCCAGAAAAAATGCAAAAGACATTTTTCCCCCTAAATAACCATCTGGTATAGACATACAGATACAATTCTAGTAAAATACATGTAGAGTTAATTCCTATTGATAAAACTCTGGGTGTCAAGGTGTTATTCAAAGGGTAGTAGGAACTATAAGTCAAATTTTATTTCTATAATAATATGAAATATTTAGACATTGCATTAATTATAGAAATGTCTAACTAATAAATTTAGCAAAGCAAAACATATATATGCATGGCTCTATATTTAAAAAGTAACATTCAAAAACATTTTAGGTAGTTGTATTTTAAAGTTTTTCCAGAACTCAAATTTAACTCCGTTGTTTCTAAGAACTCACTAGCACAAATATTGAAACGTGTATCCAAGGCTTAAAATTAATTTAATAGATTAAATCTGAAATTTAGAAAATTTGATGATTTTTCCCCTGACAATATAAAAGAATTGTTGTTCTTTTTTAATGGAGTAACACTTTGACCCAGTGCTTCTGAAGTGTAAACAAAGTACTTTCAGAACACAAACAAAGCAATAAATTCCATTTGAGTGATTAGTGAAAATTCATTTAAGTCTAGATATGTAAGTGTAAATCCTCTGAGATGCCACATTATTGACATATTTTATATAATACTATTTGCAAACAGAAGATAAACAGACATTATGGCTAAGCTCTTCTGAGTATGACACTGGACAGATTCCTAAATAATATTTATAAAAATAAGCACCTGGTCCCCCTGGGGGTTTTTAGTATCTGAAATCAACATACTAAATCTAAATCTAATATAAATCTTGCATAAGAGATGTTGATATAAAATGAGAATAAAGAAATGAAGAATGTAATGAATTCAGAACCGAGGTGATTCAAGTTCTGGTGTACAAGGAATGGGAAGGTGCACTTGAAATACAAGGGGGAAAATTGTAGGATTTAGGAAAGGCAAACAGCGGTTGGTAATTGGAGGTAGGTAATCTGGGGAAGAGATCCAGGCTAGAGTAAATGATGATGAGTTTAGTTTGTTACTATTGATTCAGATGTGACAACAGGACATTGAGATGGTGGTAGAGTAAGGCCCTAGGTGAATACACAGCTGGAGTTTGAATGTGAGGCAGTTTGAATGTGAAGAGCAGACACGAGATAGGACTTTGGGAACTATTAAAGCCTGAGGTTGAAAATATAGACATTTCTTCCATAATCTGAATATTGTCATTATTCTGAAAGGCTAGAGGGTCAACCCTCCCTCCCCTACGAAGAATAGATTATAATAAAAATATCAAATGCAACATTGAGAAGCAAAGTATATTCTCATGGCTATGACTTGATATATATCCTTAACATTTTATGCCATCCTTATTTGTAATGAACAACCTAACATATTTTTTTAAAATAGAGAAAACATAATGTAGCTCTTTTTATGGTGGTTAGAAAGGATGGATTACTAGTGTTGAATTTTGTCCATTAAAGTGAGTATAATAAAACTGGGACTGAAAAATGTACAATGCTATATTATATATACATAATAGAATGGAGAATGCTAAAAATACATAGTGGTATATTAGATAATTCATATTTGACTTATTTATTTTGCATCTTTGTTGATTCTGCAGATTTTACCTGTGACAAACTGTCAATTCAATTCTTGCATTAAGAGACATGTATTTTTCATGATATTGTTTCATATGGCAATATGTTGAATATCAGTCCTTTCAAGTAATCTAACTACATTGAATAGAGTCATAAACGAAAAACCAACAATAATTTACTCTCATTGTTAGCTTTTTCCTCTGATGCATAGGTATTCTTTGCAATCTTTTGAACTTTATAATGCATTCTTATTTTGATGAAGGTAAAAATTACACTTATTCTTTAAACTTGGTAAGTAAAGAAATGCTCATGTAATTGTGTTCTGAATTATCACAACAAAGTGTGTGTTTCACCAAAATAATTCTAGTCCTACACTATATTTAAAGCTTTACAAACATCGTGATTTTTCAGTACAAAGCGCATTTGGTAATAAAGCCAGGAAATGTCTGGTTAGAGTTGCAGCATTTAGAGAATTCTCATCCAAACACTGGACTAGTAAAGAACATGTGAAAGAGGCTAAGGTTGTGGACTCTTCATTCAGACACCATGAGCTATCAAAGACCTGATGGAAAAATAAGCAAGATTGGTTATCCAAGACTTACAGGTTAATATTCCTATACTATGCAAGTAAGTTTTCTTAAAAAGAGATGGAACTGAATTCTGTCCAACTGAAATGAATCAGGGATATGAGATAATATAGGCATTCTTGGTTGAACAATTGGGTTTTGCCCAAGTGCAACTGTGAATTAGCTCAAAAGTAAGAGTAGTATGTAGTGCCTATGGTAGGAAAATGAAGATTTATTATAAAGTAATTTTGACATAATCTTAGATGAGTTCCTTAAATTCATAATGCTTCTCGAAACTAACCTCAATCCAGGATATAATCATCTACATGGTGACATAAGTTAATTTTATTCACATCACAGTCTCTAGTGATGGGAAAATAAGGCAATACTAACAGTAACCACTGCCACAAGCTATTAATTTTAATGGAAATAGTGGCCTATGTTACCATGACCCAGGGCAGAATTTCACAGTGGGCATGAAATATACATAATCAGCATTTATCTTCTCCCTAAATATATGCACATTTATAATAATACACTTTAAATGTTTATTTGTAGAGTCCTTGTGTTAATTTTTTGAAATTGTATTAAAGAAATTTGGCAATCTCACAATTTAATATATGCTGAGAACAAATTAGAAATTACAATAAACAAAGAATTTTAGATGATTCCTGAAAATTCTTTGTTTCTACAGAGACAATTTGTAAAATGCCAAGTTATCTATTAGCATTGCATATATTTGTGATAGCACATTTTGTCTTTTTAAAATTTTTAATTTGTTTTTATTTTAGAAGGCATTTATGTCTTACATTTTTTATTGTTTGTAGCTTTTTGGTTGATATACCCCTGATTAGTTTGAAAAGAATTATGCCTGTTTAATTGCAAAACATGCAGTATAATAAACAACAGTGTCAAATATTTAAAGATACTATATTTAACCAAAATTGAAATTGACCAATCACAACCCCTGAAGCAAAAGATTGTCTGATTTCTTGTTCAGAATATCATCTTATAATCTTTCCACGTGCTTTTAATAGAGAAGTCTAGAATTTTTTTCCCTTGTCTTTTTTTTTTTTTTTTTTGGTAAATGGTAGTTCATGAAATAGTAATAACTTTAAAAGTGTGGAACATACAATATCCTGGGATGGTTATTTCTGTCACATTGCACCAAATGCTCTGATACAATGGTAATCATTATTATTCTGAAATAAGTTTAATATAAGGGTTAGACTATTGAAAATTATTATTTTTATTTCTGAGATGGCCACCATATAACATGAAATAAAATTATAGAACTTCCAGAAAATCCTGTCTGTTATTCCCAGTAGAATAAAAGTATCCTAAGGTAATGCAAGCAATTTACTAAAGGATATATATAGAGAGAGAGAGAGAAAGAGAGAGAGAGAGATCCTGTAGTAAGTGAAAATATTAGATAGATAGATGATGATAGATAGATAGATAGATAGATAGATAGATAGATAGATAGATAGATAGATAGATATAGATAGATAGATGATAGATAGATGATAGATTAGATGATAGATGATAGATAGATAGATGATAGATTAGATGATAGATAGATGATAGATAGATGATAGATAGATAGATAGATAGATAGATAGATAGATAATAGATAGATAGATAGATAGATAGATAGATAGATAGATAGATAGATGATAGATAGATAGATAGATAGATAGATAGATGATAGATAGATAGATGATAGATAGATAGATAGATAGATGATAGATAGATAGATAGATAGATAGATGATAGATGATAGATAGATAGATAGATAGATAGATAGATAGATGGATAGATGATAGATAGATAGATTATAGATGATAGATAGATAGATAGATGATAGATAGATAGATAGATAGATGATAGATGATAGATAGATAGATAGATAGATAGATAGATAGATAGATAGATGATAGATAGATAGATAGATAGATAGATGATAGATAGATAATAGATAGATAGATGATGATAGATAGATAGATGATAGATGATAGATGATATAGATAGATGATAGATAGATGATAGATGATAGATGATAGATAGATGATAGATAGATAGATAGATAGATAGATAGATAGATAGATAGATTGATAGATAGATAGATGATAGATAGATAGATGATAGATAGATAGATAGATAGATAGATAGATAGATAGATAGATAGATAGGTGATAGATGGATAGATGGATGATAGATATAGACAGACAGATAGATATAGATATCTATTCCAGAAGAAAGCAAACTTAGGTATACTAAATCACTGTAAGTTATAAGAACTGAAAAATTTACCTGTGACATTGACCAGCACATCTTTTTATAAAGGAAGGAGCATTAATTATGTATTGTGGCATAGCAAATTCAAAATGTGATGGTTTAAAAACATTTATTACCTTCCAGTTTCTGTATATGAAGAATCTTGGAAGAGTTTAGTTAGGCCCTCTGCTTCAGGGTCTCTCCCAGGCTGCAGTAAGTTGTTGGCAGAGGCTACGTCATCTCTAGACTCTCCTGAGGCGAGATCTACTTCCAAGCTTACTCATGTGGCTGTTGGCATCCTCACGTGGCTGTTGGCATCCTCACGTGGCTGTTGGCATCCTCACGTGGCTGTTGGCATCCTCATGTCCTGAAGAGTGTTGGACACAGAGCCTCAGTACTTGCTGACAATTAGCCTGAGGCCATTATTTGTTTCTTGCCACATGGGCTCTCCATGGGGCAACTCAGTACATGGTAACTTGCTTCAACAGATCGAGCAAGTGAAAAGATCCAGAGAGAGCAGCTGCCAGCAAATGAAAGTCAGTTTTATAACCTTATCTTGGAAGTGACTTCCTATCACTTCTGCCATATTGTTTTATTAGAAGGAAATCGTTGGATACAGCGTGCACTTAAAGATTATGGGGATCACACAGGATGTGACTACTCTGAGACAGGAAGCATTGCTGGCTGTCTGAGGACCTGTACCACAGAGGGCTATGTGGAAAATTAAATTGCCAACTCACCTGGAGAGAATGGGATCTAATGGGGAGTATTATATAATTCAAATATTCTATGGACTCAGGAACATCTCTAGAAGTAGATCACATGCCCACAGTCATCTCTGGTTTGTTGCTTAATGAACATTTTCCAAAACTTGTCTGTTTAACTGTTTTCTCTGGGCTACATTTCTGAACAAACGTTCTACTGATTCTCATATTCTTTCTTCAGATATGATTATTCTGTCAACACACTTTCTTGCTTGGTTGCTAGTCTATCTCTTTAATATAACTTTGCACATCTCTGAACTGATCCCTGCATGTAATTTTTAAGTATAGTGCACAGTGGGCTCCCTTATTTAATAGTTCTTGTACAGCATGCTACTGTTCTCACCCCACACTGTTTGAATACTATTTGATGATTCCATTAGATAAGATATATAAAAAAGCTATTCCCCACAATAATGTTGTTTCTTTAGTTTAAAAAATATCCTCATATTCATTGAAAATATTTGAGATCTTTCATTGAATTTCATCATTTGTGGAGTTTAGCACTAGATCAGCATTGTATAAATATGTTAAGTAAAGTGCTAGGGATTTAGAACTTTATTTACTCACAATTACTTCCCTAAACAAATATAACTTTATTAAAAATACTGAATTAGTCATGCTATAGAAAACAGAAAAAGATATAAAGTGCTATACTTTTAAAAATGATGATTTTTTTCCTCCATAAAAAGAAAATAACTAGACTCTGACAAGACTTGCCCTTCTAATTGCTACCTTTGGTTTTCCCCAGAGATAGCACATAAATGTATTCTAAAAACTTAATTTATTCACAGAGGATTTTGCTTGTTTCTTGCATTTCTGAAAGATACACAGGCTTGGTTTGAAAGATCCTTGTTTCCCTTCTCTGTGGTATTTATTTTATCAAATAAGGCATCGCTCTTTCTCTATGCTCTGTTTTAATTAGGCATAGGAGATAATTTTTCCATTCATCACTCAAGTTCAGCTATGCCCTCACATGATTATTTCCTTCTGTTTCTTAGTCTTTTTTCCCTGAGAAATGGATAGGAGAATGGTGAAAGTAATGATATTTTATTGTTCTTTACTTTGCTGAAGTTGGGAGGTCTCACCTTCCAATCAGGACAAGGTAACCTAAGTGCAAAGTACTCCATTCTCACTTGCTGGTACATTAACCACTCTGATGGTTTCTGGCTTCTTACTAATGAATGCTTAATTAGAACACACACACCAATAGTTTACCAAAGCAGACCTATCAGCAATATAATTTTTATTTATTTACAGAAACAAAACTTTTAAGAGGTCTCTTCTCTTCCTTTTGTTTTTGTTTCAAACACTTAAACAGACATTAATTTCCTTATACCAAAATGCGCATTAGCATACAGAGTCCTAACTAACTGGTACTACAGTTAAGCAAACTTCATAAACTTTAAAATTGTAATTTTACCATTAAAACATAATGGACCAATAGACCAGAATCCACACCCTCAGTCCAGTAAGTTCCTTAAATCTGAACCTGGTTTTTCTGAAGAAATCTATTAAGAAAAGCACTAAGCATCTTCTTACTATCTAATATTTAAATAGGACTTCTCAAAAGCCTTGTTGATAAGCAGAAAAATACCATGAGAATATTACCCATGTAATCAGTGAAACAGTACTTGTAGATATTGGAAGGTATTATTCTTTAACGTTAATAAATGTCTGCTATTGGTGATATATTAAATCTACTTTATGTTTTAAATCTGAACTTGAAAAATATTTATAAAATATTTCAAAAATTATTAAAAGTTTCATATTTAATTTAACAAGATTCATCTATTATTAATGTTTTGTTCCTATGTACTTTATAATTTTCTCTCTCTGCATTGTATTTTCTGAATTATTTGATAGTAACATGTATAAGTCCTGATCTTTTACCATTATATTTACCATACATTTTTCAGGGTTTATTTACTAAATAAAACAAAGAATATACTCCTATACATAACCACAGTGTATTTATTAGTCCAGTAAATATTTTGTTGACACAATATGTAGTTTTATTTAATCTGACTTTGACATTCTAATTTTTTTCATTTGACCCAATCATGTCCTTTATAGCATTTTTATAGCATTTCTGAGTCTAAATTAAGATCATGTATTATATTTAGTTGGCCTTTCTTTTTATTCTCTTTGGCTTTGAGCATTTATTTGGCATGTTAAAAAAGTTTGTGAAATTAACATTTTTGGAAAAATTCAGTCTTAATAGAATGTTTCTCATCTTGCATCTGGTGTTTTCTCATGATTAGTCTAAGCCAGTATACTACCCAAGTGAGGTTATGTTCTTCTCAAGGTGTAACATCCAGAGGCATACAATATCCATCATCCCCTCATTTTTTGATGTTTGTTTGATAGTTTTTCTATATAGTCTTACTGAGTCCAGGTAATGTTCCAGGTGTTAGAAATACAAAGTCATATAGTATGCTATCTGCTCTTAAGGAGGTATCCCAGACTTTAATAAACATCTCTAAGATAGTGAAGCTCTGTAACTGTTGATGTGTTGACAACAACATGGAGGAGACAGAGTTTAGATACTATGACAAGTGGTTACAACAACATTCAAGTTCTAGGAATACAATGTGTGGTATCCAAACCCTGCTTACGTGAGGATAGGCTGAATGCATATGACGCACATTTTGTGAATGGAATAATTTCTTAACATTAAGCATAGAACTTTCCCTGTTGCTTAGACAAATAATAGTAGTTTATGATGGTTTTTTTGAAATAAATTTTGCTTGGTTTGGTCATGGAGGTATGGCTTTAAGAACATTTACTTCTAAAATGATATCAGTTCATGGAACCACAGAGTCCAGAATATTACTCCAATTTGGAAGACTGTTGAGTTACAGAATAAAAGGTCTTTAATACTCAGTAAAACAGAATTATCTTAACCTTTGGTAGTAAATTCCTCTTTGTCAATAGAAACCATGAACATAACAGTTGAGCTTGAAATCTAGGCAAAAGGTCTCTTTTTTTAAGGTACTGACATGAATGTCACTTCTCAGAGGAACTGAGATACTGTAAACTGATCTAGCTAGTTGGGAAAAGTGTGTTTCATAGGGTTGGAGTTGACTAAATAACTCCAAGCCAGGTAAGATTAACCCAAACCATATGCCTTCTTTTCACACTCTCCAGTTCAGCCTTCGTTACTGGTTTGTCTATTTAGTTTCCCATTTAGGGTGTTGAGATTAGATGAGCTTGCACAGTGATGATCCTTTCTAGCCCTACAATACCTGAAGCTTAGTTCCACCTGCTTCAAATTGTCCAGCTGTCAAAACTCAGGTCACTCCTTGATTTCTGTGTTTACCTAGAGTCTGATACAAAGTCCCTCACATAGAAAGGACAGGATTTCACTTTCACTCTTTGTCTAAAAACATAGTTACCTTTTAACCTGTGAACTATAATTTTAGGTGATCTTCTGTTCTCAGGACATGTTTTAAACTAGACTGTGTTATTCTATGTAGAGAACTGAAAAATATGTAAAAGAAGTTCTTGATTGTATTTTGTCTTCTCTATTAGCCACAATCAAGACCTTTTCTTCATTCTAGTCTAGTAAAAATACATGATATTATCTACTCTGATTTCAGGAGAGCTGGGTCATATAGGTCCATTAGATAATCCATTGCCTACTGCTTGTACTAGTATGCTTGGATCGCACATACAGAATGCCTTTGCTGTGTTCTCTTACACAAAGTTCGTACCCACTCTCTAGAATTGCATCAGGTACTTAGAGAGGAACCATTGAAAAGATATCAGGAATTTAGTCCTCTCTCACTTTGACCCCACTCCATGTGCCTCAGATTCTGCAACTATAACCCTAAATTACATAAAATTCAAAATCTGCTGCAACTTCTCAGTTTTTATGGTTTAATTGTATTTGACACACCCTTGAATACGACTTCTGGCAAATCACTTATATTGTTATTATCTGCATTTCATGAGAAGAAATATTCATTTAGTGTCTTCTTGTAAAAGGGCTTATGCTGAACATCAATCTCTCTTCGAATATTTCTCATATTAAACGCAGACTTTGTGTCTCTGCCTTGCTGCTTTAGCAGTAGCAGAATGTTCTTACTCTAAATATAAAATTATAAAAAAAGCAAGAAACAATATTTTCTTTAATTAACTTCTTCTTTGGGGGGTTTTAGAAGAGGGGTTATGACTTGACAAAGATTCTTTCCATCTGTTCCTGTTTGTTTGCTTTTATTTTGACTTCCTTTCTTTGTCTTATCAAATATCACATGAATCATTAGCGTTTGTTTTCACCACTTGTTTTGGTTTCCCTTATTTCACATGATTAAGACATTATGTTGAGAGAGGCTCAGAGCTACTATATTTCATATTAACCTGATTTTAAGTAAATATTAAACTTCCTAGATATATGACCTTATATGTTCACCCTGTTATGTTAGTATTTTCCTCAGCTCTGGTGTAGAGAGACATTCACATAAATGTGCTATTTTGTGAAAGCAGCAAACTTCATTAGATTCCAATGGTGTAGATATGTTTTGAACAAATAGATGTCTTTTAAAATAAAGCTACTTTCTAGCAGGAAATGTAATTTATTAAGCCCTCTGTGCAAAAGATATGTAAGAGAATCTTGTGTTTCCCAGGGGTATTGTGTTCAAAAGTGGAATATATATCCATTTGCATACTGTGTGATACTTTTCACTAACATACTTTCATGTTAATTATTTCACATATTTTTTACACAATAAAGTAATTGTATTTCTGGGGTCACACAATTGGGCAATTTGTAATTTTCTAATATGTATGCCATCTTCTAATATAAAATCTTATATGATGTGATTATTATTGAACAAATTTTATTATTAGTTTTTAAAGTAAATGATTGAGCTATACAGTACTCTAGTTTTATACATGGAATTAAAGCTAAACTCTATATCTGCCTACATATATTAGACATTACTAATAAATATATATAATAATACCTGCAATTACATTCAATCAAAACAATAGACTTAATCCACAAACATAAAACAAAATAAACTGGAAATTATGTGATTCATTCCTTATTTCTCCTTCTTTAGCCACAGCAAATAAATAACATATAGAATCTACATACTTAATGGCCTGATTTGATGGTTTCAACTTTAATATTAAAATATGAGATCCATTTTTACAAGGAATTTAAAATGTTTCCTTCAACTCATTATCTATAGATCTAAACTGCATAATAACAATAAACAACTTAAAAAATTCACACCTGCAATAATCTGTTCAGTTGTCTAGATACTTTCTTATACACCAAATTATAGCTGTAAGCATCAAATTACAATGAACTCTGGAACTATTAGGGATTTTTAATTTAAAAAGTTTCACTCAATCCCTACTCCCAAATGCTTTTAATTAGAACAGACTTTTTAATTAAGTACTCCCATGCACAAAGTATAGCTTGATGACTTTTCTGTCATATTAGCCTCCCATACAAAAACAAACAATCATTTTGTCAAAGGAAAATATTTTCTCTAAAACTAAATATAAGAATTCTGGTTCTGATTTCAAGTTGTTCAGTTGAGGCTGTACATTATAAAAGGAAGCCCTTATCTCTGAGAGGACCTCCAGAAATAGAAATAGTGAGGCAGTGACACTGATGGTACTGAGGCCTATAAGAGCCAGTCCCTCATCTCTGCAAGTCAGGCATAGAATTTCCTCCAGTAATGATCCAATTGCTTATTAGACAAAAGTAATACAGCAGAATGGACATGAAATTTGGATTCACATAAGTAAAAAATCACTACACTTTCATTCTGTGAAAATGTGCAAGATACTTAGCCTTTTTGAGACTTCGTAGCCTATTTTTAAAAGACACTAAGGAATCTATTTTGTTGAGTTTGGATTAAATATCTGTAAAGTGCCGTAGACACATAGGTGCTCAGAAAATATGAGTTATCTGGATAATACTCATTGTCTTTATTGCCAATTTACTTGATCTTCAAGCAATGTTCTCATCCATTTGAGGTATCAAGGAATAATTGTTTGGTAAACCTGACTCAGCATCAGGAACACATAGGGAAAAGACTTTTCTGTGGCCAACACGTGCAGAAATAACAACATAAAGAACAGTGGGAAGTTGTGAGATTGTCTAGTTAGAAAATAAATATAATGCACAAAGGGCAGTCCTTAAAACATATGAATAAGTCCTCTGAGTTTGCAGATGTGAACAACACTGAAGCCTTAACCATAGAAACACTCTAGGGATTCCAGTGATCTCCACCCAGTAGCTTTTTTTTGCCAGGCTTCTCTATGCATAGCCTTATGGCTTTGCCTGCTGTTGGAACAGTCAGGGAAGAGGAAAGTATTGTAAACATTATTATATAACATAAAATCATGTCACAGTTTGAATTATGGGTCCATACATCCTTCCTACAACCCTTGCCATTTAATTTTCACTCACGTAGTTTGTTATCAGAAGACTGAGATGGTTCCCATAATTGAGAGGCCTGTTTAGCTCTGTGGGTGTGTCCAATATGTGACTATTTGCTGAGGACTGTAAGATCATTACTATAACTTCTCTGGAATAATGTAAAAGTACTTAAACCTTTTTTTCTTAAATATTTTGAATTATGCATAAGCATTTTTCAATAAAGATGATAAAATTAAAAAGTAGAATTGCTTTGAAAGTTAGACTCTGTTGACAAAGGTGGAGAGAATCACTCTTCCCGGGTCTGTTCATGCCTGATCTATTTCTGTTTCCAGTTAATTGTAAGGCAGATAATCTCTGATGTCTAAGGGTTATTTAATCACATAAATGCCTTAATTGTAGCAGGTGGGATTTATTTTATAACTGGAATCTTTAAATACTTGATACATTTGTCCATCTGTTGGGAACATTAGTCAAAAATTTAAGGAAACATTTATTAAAAGTGGTATTAGTATAGATCAGATACTGAGGACACAAATATAATGTATGTAATTTCTATAAATGTATTTTATATGTGATGTATGGTAAATATTACTTACAAATTAATTATTACTTTCTACTGTGGGTTTTAAAATTTGAAATATAAACATATTTTCTACAAATATATTTAAAGTTTAGACCACACCATAAAGTGGACAGTTTAGAGGACATGACACTTGAAAAATAGGCTTATGTTCAGTTTTGTTTTCACTCTGGATTTTTAATTTCCCATTTCTTATTTTTGATTCATTCAAATGCAAGATTTCATTTACTTTTCTCGTTCACATAATTACGTTTCTCAATTGGTGAAATTTAATATATTCTTATCTTAACATTTAATTGTTTGGTTAATCTCATGTCAAGGGGGAAAGGTTATAGTTCATTGATAGTGATGAAATAACCTAGGTGGCTTTCATATAAATAGCAACAAATATGCACAATAGTTACATTACATGGTATATTTAACAACACTGCTAAGGAGTAAGATGGGAAGTCGGTCTTCCGTGATGAAGATGCACCTGAATGCATCCAGAGAAAATTTAGTTCTGCAAGCTTGAAGAAAGTAATTGTCATTCAACAGAAATCAACTAGCTTTGCATATCAATAAAACACACACACATATGCTTATCTATTTTCTGAGTGCTCTGGAACTGATATCAAAATAGCAAATATATATTTATGAGAACTAGAAATGCTGTATTCTTTTCCATTACATAAACTAAATGTAATTATGAAATTAACTTTGGGAATGTGTGGGAAATATTCCTTCCTAATCAAGTGAAGAGAGAAGAAAACCCACAAATTTTATATCAGGCTACATAGTTTTTATATTCCCATTTGTTTTCCAAATGCCATCATTAATTATTTTTTATTGTTTATTTTTAGATGGAAGACTGTATTTGAAAACTACTGTCATGTACTGAATCTTTCCTATTGAAGAAATCCATGTTATAGTAAAGAACTTTGCAGTCGGACATTCATCATTGGAAAGTTCGGGAGAAAAAAATAAAGTCCTTTTAAGGGAACTTCCTCAATTTTGTGTATTAATGTTCTTTAAAGTTTAAGTATTCTACGGGAAAAAAAAAAAAAAGTTCCTCCATTGATTTTCACCTGTGGTTTATACCAGAGACCTGAGAATGTTTGTAAATGTACAAGTATCAAACTTCTTACGATTAATGACTGCAACTTTGCTGCTGGACGCTTGTATACAGAGTTAAAGGCAGGTCTGTATAAGACCTAGCTTTGTTTTGTTTTTTTAATGGAATGAACCTTTTTCCTCTCCTGAAAATTCTGTATCTGAGCACATCAAGAGACCCTGGTAGCAGTGGTCACCCAGACTTACAGAATTATGCCCTCCAGAAACCAGCAAGAACACTTGGAAATGAACTTGTAGGAGGCATAGAGGATTCCTTTAAAATCAATACAATAAAGAGTCATTTTCTGTTACACTCAATTTCAAACTCTCTAACTGTAGGTTTTCTCCTGAAGATGTTTTTTCACCTACTTTTCAAAGGCCAACAAATGGATGTTGACAACGACCCAGTGAAATGACATTTTGAGTATCTGAAAAGAAGCATTGAATATAAGCCAAAAGGTTTCACTGAAGGTCTTTTTTCTTTAAAAAAATACAAATGTAACATGTTTTCATTCCAGACTGGTAGTGGTATATAGAATTAAAAATAATAATGATGCTTCTTATTCCAACTGTTGGTCACATGTACAGTATATAAACATTAAACATACAAGGGAGGTATTATGTATGCAGTAGTATACTAGAGTTTAGGAAAATGAAAATTTTAGAGAATATGTTTTGTCACCCTGTTGGTCAGAAAGACACCTTTCTGGTTTTAACGCATGCAGGCATGTAAATATTTGTCTGGAGTCACAGTATTAATGAATGAGATCTTAAGGATCTGGTGACATCAGAACTCTGTCAGCCGTTTTTATTTGTATATTGAACCCTAATTAGTGCCCCAAACTGCACTATTGAGAATGGATTGTGGCTGAACAGTAAATTGAAACACCAGAAATATTTTTATATGTTAACGTCATATTATGTTAATGTTGCTGAAAAACAAAACCTAACTAACCCTTGATGTATCAGTCTAATACCATGTAGCGCTGAGTGATAAAGTTAAAATGTGTTGTGCTTCCCACCCTGGTCAGAGGGAAGGGTGCCTACCCGTTATTTTCACTGTCTTTTGAAAGTTACAGTATGTGTTTTCACTCTGTGCAGATAACTGGAAGTAAAGCTGCAAACAGTGCATAGTCCATGCTGAAGTGACCCTTGTCTTGGTTTTTACACATCTGGAGTTACACCTCTAAAGGCTGATGTTATGAATCAGTACAGTTGCTATACATTTTACGATTTTGCTGTCACATTAAAATTTTTATGATCATAACATTATTTATTACCATAAACAGCAAAATCTTAAATGTCCAAGAAAACTAGTTTAAAATGTTTAAAGAGCTTGGATTGGGTGTTAATTATTTGGTTAAGAGAAAAATATTATAGATACTTTGGCAGTAAGCTTCTATAGTTTTTAGGTCTTCCTTGCAATACTGGAACATACTTCTTTTGTGTAGCTCACTATTAACCAGCTAAGTCCATTTTTTAATACAATAAAAAGGTTATATATACAGTTCCTATTTTAGCTTGCTTAAAAGGGAGCACTATTTTTATTTAAAATACTGTTAGTAAATGCTTTGTAGAAACTTGGTTTTCTAAGCATAGTTCTTCCATTAACCATCTCTTGTTTGAGCACAAGAGGTTCTAATCCTAGTTGTATCTATTTCTTGTTTTTCTCTGTACGCAGTCTTTAAAAGATTACAACACTTAAAATTGGAGGGACTTGTGGCAAGCTTTTGAATCATACATTTTTTGAACGATTTTTTTAAAAAGCTACAACTTACATATGTAGTAGAATCAGCCATTGCTCTGCTCCTTGCATAGAGTCACCTGTTAAGTAGGTTAAATAGTTTTAAATACATACTTTCAAACCTTTGAGAATGCTTTAGTATTTGGTTTGATGTGAAAGGAAATTTTAGCAAGGATTAAAGAAAAGAGCTATCAGCTATATGTTAAGAGAGAATCTTACTAACACTGTTGTAAATATTACAATTCATGAAATGTTATTTTAAGTCTGTAACTTAAGTCCCCCTCCCCTTTTTTAGTTATTCAGGTTGGTCTGAATTTTGTTTTTGGTATAAACAAGTAAAATTGTGCCCATTTTATGGTTTCCATGCTTTTGTAATCCTAGAAATATTAATGTCTAGTTGTTCTATATTATAACCACATCTGCGCTCTATGCAAGCCCTTGGAACAGAACATACTCATCTTCATGTAGGACCTATGAAAATTGTCTATTTTTATCTATATATTTAAAATTTTCTAAAAATGATAAAAGGTTATTACGAATTTTGTTGTACAAAATCTGTACAAAAATCTGTTTTTACATCATAATGCAAGAATTGGAAATTTTTCTATGGTAGCCTAGTTCTTTGAGTCTGGTTTCAATGTGAGAACCACGTTTACTGTTATTGTATTTAATTTTCTTTTTCTTTTCAACAATCTCCTAATAAAACTGTCTGAAATCTCCCTGTGACTTTATTTACAGTTCGTCTTTATTAAATTTTGTGAAATGCATAGCATTGAAGGAATATTTACTTTCTAATGGGAGGCATCTAAAAACAACATAAGTCAGCTCTTTGCAATGTGAGGGAACAATGCTCAATGATTTTATTTAACATGCAACTGCTTCTATCTCTAATATGAATTACTGTGCTGAAAATCATCGTAAAAGCACACTCTGTAGTTATTGTTTAACAAGCAGATTTTCCATATTTTGTTTCTTGCCAGCTAAGCAAACTGCCCACATATACATGATTTATTTATGTACATTTCTCAGTTTATGAAGCTGTTATTTGTACCTTTTTCCTTTATATTCTTATATTCCCATGATTCTTATTTCACAAAGCTTTGTGCTGAATAATGTAAAGTAGACATGTTGATGGAACAAAATATATCATTCCCATATCTATGAGTGTATATTTGTAACCCTAACTCAGTGTTTTGCTTTTGATCTCTATCACTGGAAAAAAAATGCCTTTAGAAACTTTGAAATTTCAATATCTTTTAATAATATATAAACATTTTAATGAATCCAAAATGCAGCATTTGAAGAAATATTGGGTTGCTATCTCTGTGACTATTCTAAACACTCCCAAGAGAATGGAAAATGGATATTTTTTCTGTCTAAAGAAATTATTTCAATAAATGAACAAATTATGATCTTTCCCTAATAAACAACCAAACTGTTTATGTCACCATTACAATCACATTTTTGTCTTCTGTCATCATATGTTTATGTCAGTAAGACTTGTACTGAACAGCACTCAGTCTCTGGATGTTAGTGGAATTTGGTGATAATTTAAGGTTTTCCCAATGTGCTTTCAAACTAGCAAATTTACAATCTGCACAAAAGCTATTTATTACTAGAGGAGAGTAAATTATAAATAAAAGTTACATGAATTGCATTTTTAAAATATGGGCAGTAGAGATGTTAATAGAATTAAACGTATTGTAAATGGCATTGTAAAAATATCATTTTTCCTCATGTGTAGGCTTGGTGCTAACATTTATCTTTAATGTGTACAACTGGTATATGAAAGCTGAATTGATCCTCATTTATTCATTTAAACAGATCCACTAATAAAGCCTCTATTCTGCACAAAGCACTGTGCTAGATGTTGTAATGACTGAAATCGAAACATAGCTGTTGTCCCAGAGAGCATATAATTCTGTTGGGATCAGATCTTACTTTCAGCAAGAAAAGATGCATTGAGAATCTTCTACTCTTCAGTGAACATATTGCTGGTCTGAAGAGGGTATTGACTTAGATGCCTTCTCACTAAGTAATAATAGTCTAGTGACCCACATTGTGCATTCACCTTCTAAAGAACAGTACAAGATATTTGGGGAGTCAGACAGTTCTGTAAGGACTGAGAAAAGCATGGATACATTTGCCCCTAGGTAAGGCACAATGCTACTTTAGTTATTTTTTTATATATTTTTTATTTCAATTACAGCATTCTTACCAATGCCCACAGTTTGTTTTGTCGTAGGTAACCTGTTTAATCACAAAAATTTTACCTTTAACAAACAATAAATTCCTAATATAATCAGACTATTGAGTATAGATGTACAATATTGAATTCTTATCATCCAGCACCTGTGTATCTAGGATAAGTAATTTCTTAAAATGATTTAAACACAGAGCATAAATTCCTAAATGCCAAGTTAAGTGCACTAGGTAACGAGTGATACTTGGAGGAGCAGCATCATTTACATTTATAGGTTAAGGAGCTGGAGATTTTGAGTTGAACTATTGGATCAGTTAAGACTTCTTTGGTTAGATATAACAAAAACAAACCTCTTCAAGGTTAAACACCGCAAGAAATTAGTAATAAAGACAGAGGCACACAAGCCAGAAATGCAGTCAGGCCCCAGAGACCAGGGACCCTCTCCTATCTTCACCCTTCTGCTTCTTTCGGTGACTCCGCTTCTTTCTCTTTCACTGCAGGTTTATTTGCTTCTCTTGTTTATCTCTTGACTTCTCTATTATTCAGAAGCACAAGAGCCAGCCCACAGAAGTGATCCAGTCATTTTCTCTCTCTTGTCCCAAATTTGATTCCCTGAGAGCTCTGATTGCCTCAAGTTGGAGGACATACCGGTAATGTAGATGGACAGGACATTAGATATATCTGGGTAATTTTAGAAACTACTATCTTAATTAAATTTCAATCTCTGGGGGTTGGAGCTAGGGCATCAGTATTTTTAAGTTCCTTGGGTGATTCTAATGAGCAGCTAAGGTTGAGGAGCGCTGTCTGGGAGGGTGGTAAGTATCACATTCTAGAAAACCACTAGTGGACCTTCTGCAGTGGGGGGTTTGTAATGCATAGGGGCATTGTGAACTGTGCAGATTCTACAAAAGCAAACTAATAGTTCTGTAAAGTCATACAAATTACATAAAATCTGTGAAATATTTAATATATTTTTAAGTAATTTTAGCATTGTGGGCTTAATTCTTTAGTGAATATGAATTTGCAGTTCTCCCAATTAGGTGCAATAGGAGTCATGTTATTTTTTTTTTTCTAAATAAAACTATTGATTAATGTGCCCCCAGAACCAACTACCCGAGGAAGAAAAAATTCTACTTCAGTCATTATTGAGGCATCCTCCCTCTGAATGCTCTCCATCCAAAATATTTTGGGAGAATCCTTGGGTTTTTATGCCTTGGATCCAGCCTTGGAGAAGACCCCTAAGCCCTTCTCTTCGGAGAGCCTCCAGCAACATTATAACACAGTGTGGGGTAATTCTCAGCGTAGGGAGAGAAACTGTTTAAGAAAATCATGCTATAAATGGGGGAGTGTAAAGCCCTGTGAAAGAAGGCAATGTTTTTACTCTTTACTTGAACTGATAAAATGTCAATCAATACAAATATATTGCACTAAATTTTCTGTATATATTGTAATACCTGGAGCAACCACTAAAAATGCTATATCAATATTATACTCAAAAGCACTATAGATAAATCAAAGTGGGATTCAATACTTTAGTAAGGTTAGCTCCCACATAAACAGTATTTTTTTTTTTTTTGTAATTCATCCAAAGCTTTAAGCTATTTTGCTAGTAGCTTCTAACCCTCTCTCAGGTACTTTGGCTACTCTTTCAGCAATGCTATTTGGGTATCAAACTTTGCTACATTAAGTGACAGACAAAAAGTTGGTTGATACCTCTCCAGAACTATGCACTCTATTCTCTATTTATTATGTGTACTCACATCTACTAATATATTTCAAATTGATATTTTTAAAAACAAGTAAGGACTAAAGAGGTAACTATTAAGTTATTAAAACACGTTTTTTATAAATCCCGTTGTTGGCTTCATCCCCAGTGTGGTAGCTGGGAGATGTTGATACAAGATAGCCCTTTTCTTAATGACTCATCTTGTTAAATTTATAAATAAAAAGGGGCTCCAATTGAGTTGGATCTTTCATTCAAATTCATCTGGTTGTTATATGCCTGGGTTCATTTATGTGAATGGATTTTGGCTCTTTCCATTAATAGATTTTTATGCTTTTAAGTCTATGCTTTATATGCTCTTTTTAGCTACTGTGAGGCAATAACACGTACACATGAGGGCGTAAATGAAAGTGGGCAAGTTTTTGGAAACTGACTTTTCCTGCAGTATGAAACAGAACTGGGCATAAACGGAGAATCTGATCAAAGAGCCAGCAGGCAAACAATCCAATAGCACAATGTATTTTTAGGGGAGGAGGGTTAGGGGAGTGTTGGAAAATTTTAAATTGACTAACATAAATGTTAATTTAACACCTAATTTAACAAGTATTCAAAGCCAACTACTTATAGGTTTGGGGGACACTGCTTCATCCTCAGGGAATCTTTCACCTGCACTTGCCTTGATGCAGACAAATGCACCTATATTTTGGCAGATCACCTTGAAGTCCTCTTTTATCTGCTGAGTACTCAGTTAGGCCCAGCTATCTTCTGCTTATTCTTGCATCTGTACCACATGTATCCATAATAAACCGTATTCTTTACTTCAACAAACACTGGGAATGTTGGAGGAATGCCCGAGTGCAGCAAAATTGTACCTTTGTCAGACACACATTCCTACCATGTACAATTCAAGCCTGAGTTAGACACTGGTCCTCTGTGTCCAGTAGCCTCTAGCTGACATCATCAGGTCCCTTGGTCCCACTGAAGTCTCTTCCCTAGACTTTAGATGAGTGACAGACGCCTGTCACCTCTTATGGATGATTGTAGGGACTTGGACCTGAAACCCACACTCCTCACCAACAACTATTTTTTACCTCAGTTCTTTACCTCATATCTTGTCACTTTTCATGTCTGCAAGTGGGTAGACAGTTAAGGTTACAAAAGTCATTTTCAGAGAGCTATTTACAAGTTTTGTATTATGACCTTGCATCTTACCTTGAAGGGTGGTATTTATTTTATTCATTTATTCATTAATTTTAAAAAATAATAAAAATTATTACATTTTAAACAAAAAATTGTAAAAATTGAGGTAATTATATACTAAATGCAGGTGTAAGAAATAACAGAGATATCTCATGTGCCCTTCAACGATTTTCCCCAATGTTAACATTTTGCATAAATATAGTACAGTATCAAAGTCAGGGAATAGACATTGATATCATCTACCAACTTTATTCAGATTTCGCCAAATTTATATGCACTCATTTGTGTGTGTATGTGTGTTTAGTTTTATACAATAGTAGATTTATATGAGCAACACCACAGTCAAGATGCAAAACAGTTTTATCACAAGGATCTCTCACGCTATCTTTTTATAGCTACAACCGCTAACCTCTCCCTACCTGTCTGTATAAGTCAGGGTTCTCCAGAGAAACAATCAATAAGATACACACACACACACACACACAGAAATGCAGGAGTTACTAGGCCCTATAGAATATGTTGACCTTCCAAATGCCCCTACGCCTATTCCGATGATTGTCCCTGTGACCTGTAGAGAGGTAATGGGGTAAATTCCTGTTGATATCTGATGCACATATGGATTTAGTTGGGTCAGCCCACCCACATGATTGCAGTCACTATTCAGCCCAACATTGATACCATCTACATGGAACAGAAATGAACTTCAGCAGTCAGCGGGCTGAACTCAGAGGGGTTTGGCTGCTGAGCACTCATGAGCCCTCACTGTTAACCCTGTGCACTGACAGTAGGCTTCTTCTAAAAAGGATTAATGCTACTAATTGGAAATGGGAAGCCAAGGGGTAGATGATGGGGAATAAGTCATTGTGGGGTCAGGATATGTGGAAAGACATTTGGGTTTTCTTCTAAAAGTCTGAAGCAGTCTTTACAGTTCTTTACACTGTTTTCACAAGGTGCTGACACCCCCTGGCAACCAAGGAGCTGATGTCCTAGTGCCAGTGTGAGCCCTCTTAAATGGCCCTGGAGGACACAGCAAAAATAGAAGCCTTCATGAAATTCACCCAGCAAGCCTTAAATGATGCTCAATAAAGCCTGCCCTTCCTGAACACTGGAAATGTCTAATGAAAAAAGCTGTCTTCCAAACTACAATGGCCTTGGACATTATTACTGCTTCTCAAGGAGGCACCTATGTTATCATCCAAACAGAATGTTGTGTGTTCATACCTGATGAGTCCTAATGATTCTGCTAATGCATCACATATTTTAAATCACAAGAGTGAACACAAGTAAATGCCCTGAGTGATCAGATCCCCAGCCTAAGGATTTAAGTAAATTAGTGTGTGTGTGTGTGTGTGTGTGTGTGTGTGTGTCTTAATCATCACTCAAAGATATGTTTTTTTGATTTCAGAGAAAGGTTCGGAAAAGAGAGAGAGAGAGAAGTTGCCTTGTTTATGTGCCATGACCAGGATCAATCTCACAACCTAGGTATGTGCCCTGACTGGGAAAGGAACCACAACTTTTTGGTATAAGGGACACTGATCCAACCAACTGAGCCGCTGAGCAGGGGCAATCATTGGTTTTGAATTATGGGGCTCTAGGTGGAAAACACTGTTACTTATTTTGGGAATCATTATCTTAATCTGTGTTTTCTCTTGCATGTACCTATATTGCTGCTGTGGTATCTGCCTCCAATGTAGCCTGATGGCAAAACCTCTTGGTGACCACTTAGGTTGCACTGAGGAAGAGAGGGGGCGTGGATGATTGAAAAAGCCAATCAGGAGTGGAGGGGGGTAACAGTGAGCACATGACCTCTGGTTGACCATCCAGCTAGGCCCAGCTTCTCATGCCCTCTGCTGTTGTGGGAATTTATGTACCTTTGGGCCCACTGTAGCCACACTAGGGGCTGTCTGGAGGAGTTAGCCCTGAGAGATTAAGGTGTTTTTGAGACCTTTTGGACGGAATATGGAACCGGAACTGGTTCCAGCCTCTATATAAAGTGTAAGAGGCTGTTGGCCAGTGGAAAATTCTACCGTTCTTGCAATTCCTGGAGACAAGCTCGGTAAGTTTTGCTTTTTAAAATCACCACCTACCAATCTGGCGCTGCTGACTCTGTCTTAGGTCTCACTTTGCCCCTCTGAGTATAGGGGCTAGTTTCAGATTTCACCCAGGGAATTGCTGAGGTTGCAAACCAACATTTACTTTTTGATAATCTTAAAATATCTTTCTTTTACCCCGTTCGTGAGGGAAAAAAGGTGTTAAAGTAAGTTTTGCTTAGTGTGTAATTCTAGGTTTTCAGTAATTTTTTCTTAGCAATTTTTGTGTTAAACTGGATTCTGATATCCGTTGTTGTTATGGAAAAGTAGTTTAAATATCATTTTTTGTAGGCAATTTGTCCTTTCTCTCTGGATTTTTTTTTTTAACTTTTATTTATCTTTGGTGCTTTGCAGCTTGTATATAATATCTATAAGTATGAATTCATTTTTATTTATTATGTTGGGGAACTAATGGGCTTCCCAAATAGCCAAGGAGGTGTTTTTCTTTAATTTGGAAAATTCTAAGCCATGTCTTTTCAAATAATGCTTCTGTCTTTTTTTTTTTTTTAACTTTCTGGAATCCTAATTTAGTTGTAAGTTAGACTTTTCTACCTTAAGGATTTTTAACCTTCATATATGCCATTTCTTTAACTCTGCTTCATTCCATGTAATTTTGAGATTTATCTTTTAGCTTACTAAGTCTATGTTCAGGTATATATAGTTTGCTACTTAACACTCACATAGAATTTTTAATTAATAATTTTTAATATTTTTATTTTTAGATATGGTATTTGGTTCTTTTCAAACCTTCTTAGGCACTCTTGGTAGTCTCTAAGTGTTTGGTTCCCTTTTATTTATTTATGTATTGTGATATATACAGGGTGGGCAAATTAAGTTTACAGTTATAAGTACTTGAAACACAGTTCATTCTTGTATTCTTATTTATTAATTATTTAATTATTTTCCATATGAACAACTATAAACCTACTTTTGCCCACCCTTGTATGCGTATACAAAAATCTCACATTTTTATTTTGTTTCTAAAGAATACAATATCTTATATTATTAAGGTCTGATTTTGCATACATTATGATTCTAAAGCTTTGTTTCTTAATAATTTTTAATTTTTTTTTATTTGAACTCATGTTTAATGGAACTGTATCTGTGAGACATCTTTAAAAATCTAGTTTGAGAATGTAATAGTCCATGGAGGAATTGTATTTTCTTCTGCTAGGTGCCTGGATACTTTTAAATTTAAAATTAAATTCACTTTAAATTCTTAACTTGTAGTCTCTTAGTTCACAAAAATAGTACAAGTTTGAGTAATTATTTCCAAAATATTTCCAAATCCAGGAGAGTGAACCTATTCTTCTGAAGTCACAAATAAAACTTTTCTTCTCCACCCAAAGCCACAGCTGATAACAATTTTATTTCTGCCACCTGCCTTTGTGAGGTCGATTTTTTTCTACTTCAACTTTTTTTTTTCAAATATACTTTATTTATTTCAGAGAGAGGAAGGGAGAGGGAGAGAGAGATAGAAACATCAATGATGAAAGAGCATCATTGATTGGCTGCTTTTTGCATGCTCCCTGCTGAGGGCCAAGCCTGCAACCCTGGCATGTGCCCTGACCAGGAATCTAAGATAGACCTCCAGGATCATAGGTCGATGCTTAACCAATAAGCTATGCCAGCCGGGCTCTATTTCAACTTTTTAACTGAGCATTAGCACTTTTGAGCCTAGCTTCATGCTAATTTTTTCAGTCTGACTTTATTTCCTGACCCCCATAATCATGACCATTGAAATTAAAGCTCTGTCACCATTTATAGATGGCTCAACAAACATGGGCTTCTGCTCTTATATACTTTTTTGGAGGTCTTTTCCTCTTTTATTCTGGCTTCAGAATGATACTTCATGTTTTTAGGTCTTTAATCTAGCTTTTTTTTTATAATGGAAGTTTCAGTCTATTGGACTGATATTTCCAGATATGAGTACCCACTACTTAATATTTAATTTTCAAATTCCTGAAATACAATTTATAATTATAAAGATTAATTAATCAATTAACAACAGTTACACATTCATCTGTTATGTTCTTGTTATAAGGAATTAATAATATAAAATGTGTAAAGTTCTTAGTGTAACTTCTAGAGTAAAATCCGTGCTGAGCAAAGTTAGTTATTTTTTAGAATAATACAAAACATCAAAGACAATCTTGAACTGATGAATATATATGCTTTAATAAAAGTAAAAGGTTAACATACAAATATAATATGTTGGTTGCAATTTTACAAAAATAATGAATGATATGTAGTTTTTATGTGTATCCAGATGCTATGTCTTAGTAATAATATTACAAGGATTTACTTTCTCCTTAATTTTCAAGACTTATCAATTTTATAAATAACCATGTATTGCTTTCTTTTTTCCTTTGTCGAGTTACTAAAGTTTATTGATGCTTTATGAGCATTCACAATTAGATTTTGCTTTTATTATTGATCAAGTCAAGCTTCTGCCAAGCATGATCTAACTCAACATTTCATTTCTTCCTTCCTCTTTCCTTATCTCTTTTTCCCCCTTTCTTTTTTCCTTCCCTTCCCTTCCTTGCTCTGCAGCACCCTATTCGGAAACAGTGGGTAACCTGCCTACTGTTTATCTTTGTTTCAAAAATGAGAAAACTAAGGAAACTAGGCTGTCTATATAGCATAAGCTGCAGTGTAAATTGGGCAATTTCCCAAATTTGCTTGATATTGGTGGCAAAATCTGACATAACAATGAAAATATATGTCCATATGTATACACACATATATAAATGTGTGAATGATCTAGATTTACTAGATAACTGAATTACTAAAAAGCTATATAATTTGTCACTTAAGTGTGGTTTTTGGAACAGAAACATTAGCATCACCTGGGATCTTGTTAGAATTGAAGACTCTCCAGCTCCACCCTAATCTACCAAATCAAAGTCTACCCTTTAACAATAATAAGAAAAATGGCACATTTACTCATTGAGTCACCATTTGCTATTATCTTTATTTAGGCACTTCAATTGTATTTATATTATACTGCTTGAAGTTCCCCACTGTTCATGTTTCTAATGTATTTTTAATTTTTTTCTTTTTAGCCCAATGTATTCATACTGTACTGCTCCCCATTAGTCACTTAGTAGCTATCTCAGTTATAAGAACTACTATTGAGGCATCAAAGTGATTTTATTCAAGTAACCCTTCTTTTACCTAATAAATGGTTTCTCCAAAGCACAAGAGTAGTGATTTTGACAATTCAGATATGCCAAAGAGAAGCCATAAAGTGCTTTCTTTAAGTGAAAAGATATGTATGTATGTATTCATGTATGTATGTATATACAGGAAAAAACATAAATACATATGGAGTCTAGAACTATCCATGGTTTCAGGCATCCATCGGGGGTCTTAGAATGTATTCCTGATGGATTAGGTGGGGCTATTGTAGATAATCTTGAGTTTTGTTCTTGGATGGTATATCGGGGATCCTTTAAACCATGCCAAGTTTCAATGATTCTCTAGAAAAACACACATAGCTCACCATATAGTCATACTCATGCCTGTAATTTATTATGGAGAAAGAATAAAGAGCAAAATCAGCAAAGAAAAAAAGACGTATGGAGCCAAGAGTGAGGGAAACCAGATCCAAGCTTCCAAGGGTCCTCTCAGAGTAGAATCACGCAGGTTGCACTCAAAGCTCCGCAACATGAGTCGTTACAGCATGTGTGGAATGTTGCCAACCAGGAAAGCACCCCAAGTCTGTCAAGTACTCAAATTCTTGAGTCCCAGAAGGAAAGAAAATGTTTAGTGTAAACTCTATTATTTGTTCAACCAGTTTAGGTGGAGTGAGTCATTCTTATCAGTTAGTGGTGGGAACTCTCCCCAAAGTTAATGGTGGGAACTCTCCCATTAAGTTTCCAGATGTCTGCCAATGACAACCTTGGATGCAGGCCTTTCAAAAGATAGCGGTGGGGGACTGCTACACTAACTGTGTGCACACAGATGCCATTAAGCAAATAGTTTGATTTCTCAGATCTTGATTTAAGTTTTGCTAGGTGGGGCTGGAATAGCGCTTGCTCTGTGGTTAATTATTTCCCACTACTGAAGCAAGACCCTTTGAGTGTTTAATCCAACAAGGCTTGTAGTTAGGTTTTAGAGTATGGCTGTTGGGGATAGGCACTATTCTGAGAACTATGTGAGCCTCAGGCACTGTTCCTTATTCTTGTGTTTCTTTTCCAGCCTTTCATAGTTTTCTCTCACAGAGATGCTTACCAGGACTCTGACAGAAACTCAAAAGAAATCCTCTGTAGGTGTCCTAAGTTCTGTCTCTGCAGCTCTCTGTCAGTACTCTGCTCTGTGAATTCAGGTCACCTTGATCTCCCCACACTCTGTACTGTCTCCTCAATAAGAGAGTCTTGCAGGTTGTGGCTGAGTTTTCCCTCCCTGTGCTACAGTCTGCCATCTCTCTCTGTGTAGTAACCCTTAGCAGTCTTAAGGTTTCTCTTGTTTATTTTCTGTCTCTCAGGGATCAGAGAGATAACTGCCTTTTACTGCCAGATGTCCAATGTCTTAAAATCTTTGCTTTACATGTTTAGCCTGTTATTTAGTCATTTGGGGCTGAAGGGCAAACCCAGTCCTTTTTATTCCATCTTGCCAGAAGCTAAGATTTCCCAGAAAAGATACATTTAAATAGTGACATATTTAGGTGCAGTACTAAGAAAGTTAGATTTAAAAAGTCACATTTCGAGATCTGTTATCAGGATAGCCTCCCTTCATATCCTTTCTCTTTATCATTTTCTTTCCTTTTCTACCCTTCATAGTCCCATGCTTAATATTCTGAAAATTGTCTAGCAGTACTACCTCTTATTTTGCTCTTACATGTCTTTCATGTTCACTTTGCTCGTCTGGTACTGAATACTCCAGAACCTTGGAGGGCCTTAAAAATGCCTGCCCAAAATAGATAATTTTCCCCCCACTAGGACTTGTACTGTCCAATGGGGCTCTCTCTGTGTCTTATCTTTGTCCTGTTGTCTCCTTGTGACCCTAATTATTAATTGGGTAAGGAGCCAACTTCTCATGAAGAATTTCTTGATGATCTTTTTGTATTCAACTTACTCGACAAAGGCCATAACCCTCCTTAGCCCTCTCACAAGGCAGTGGACTTACAGTTACATCTAAAAACGATTGATAATACTTTTAAAAAACGCATTCACTTCTTTAATTCAAATACGAGCTCCTTAAGAAAACAAATTCTGTCTTCTTTAGTTATATCCTATATCTCAGCTCTGTGAATGGGTTCTAATAATTGATTAATAAATGTTTGCTAAATCATTATGAAATTATAAATTAAATTAGCCCTAAAAACACTTTCCATCATCTAACTATTTATTTTATAGATGAAAATGGTCTTAACCATTAGTTTATAATAGTTATTACTTGAACTAACTTTTGATAGGAATCTCAGCTCAGACTTTCTTAGATATAAAAAGGGAAAGTGTTTTTCAAATCCAGGGTTGTTTTAGCCTCTTATAGTTTGATTCAGGGCCTCAATGATGTAATTAGGATTCAGTTATTTCTTTCTCTCCAGCAAATCTTTTTCCCATTTTCCTTCTTTTTTAAGATTCATGCAAAACAATTCCTTCTAACAGTTTTGTGGGTTTCTTATTTTTGTTTTTTAATTCTCACCCGACTGAATCCACAGGTATGTGCCCTGAGTGGGAATCAAACCCGCAGCCTTTCGGTGCACAGGATGAAGCTCCAACCAACTGAGCCACCCAGCCAGGGCATCCTTCTAGCAGTTTAATCTTCCATGCACCTAGATTCCATTTAGGTAGAAAAACAGAAGAATTTTTCTTCACCAACAGTGTGGCTAAAATAATGATATTTTTTCATGAAAGAAACATTCTCTTCTATGTGGTGCAATGCAGTTATGGATACATTTTTCCAAGAAACAATTTTTAAGTAATAGCATATGACTGAATCCTAGCCAATGGATTGGGGAGACTGAGCTGATACATGCCATTTCTAGGTCCCCTCCAGTGAAATTTCACATATGATCCTTTGCATTCTCTATTTACCTATGCTGTTGCCCTCAAAGCTACATTGAAAGACACATTTAATGATGCAATGGCTCGCATTAACCCTTTTTCCTGAGTGCATATGTAAAATATAATATCACCCTCCTCACCTCTCATCTATTTGTTTGGGTAAGAAATAACATCTTTAAAAATCATTGTTTGAACAGCTAATGTCAGTTAAAAAACAAAACTAGTTCTTAGTTGAACTTTTAAGGCCTAAGTTGATTAATTTGTCCATGCCTGAAGTTTGGGTAAGGAGAAGTGTTACTATGATTGATTTGAGTCTTGTAGTCACCCTTAGGATTAGAGAAAACTAAAATTTACTGAAGTTACTTATACTAAGAATGGGAGGAAGTGGATCATTCACTATAGCTATATTGTAGTAAAAAATAAAAGTGGAACATCATCTCTAGTATCATTTTTGATGGGAGATTCATCATGTAAGTAATATTTTGCATTTATACTTTTTATGGCTTAATGACACATGCTATCTTACATATTTTATTACAGGCCCTGGTGCATCCTGTAATATATACCATCGTATTCTCATTTTACAGTGGAAGACAGAGTTGAGCCAAATTTAAGATATTATTGTTAACTAAGTGTCTCTGAATTTGGGTGCAGACAGATTTTTAACTCATTTGAGGTTGTGTGTGACTGGAATAAAATAAGTGATACTAAACAGAACATATTTAAAATCTCTATGCACTGACTTCCACCTCTAGGGGGGAACATGTTTTACTTCTGGGCTCCTCCGTTTTCTGGTTTACAGAATCAAGGTAACTGATAAAGGAGGAAAAAAAGATAAAGACAATGTTAAGGATGATGAAGAACTAGTGAGGAAGAGAAAGAGGTATGAGAAGAAGGGAGAGCAGGCTAGAGTGGGGAGAGGGAAAGGAGGTGAATGTGTCAATGGACAAAGCCAGAGACTGCAAGAGGGAAACGATAATACAGCAAATGACAGCGGAGCTCTGCGAAGGGTTTTGGTGGCTTAGGACAAGGGAAGAGAAAAAGCACCTGCCATTCAGAAAAAGCAATGCTGAAGAGTGAAAATATTGGGAAGGGAGGATTTTAGATATGTTTGTATCACACTATTGGCAGTGTAAGTAAGTACTCAAATTGTTTTCATTGCTTTGGGCTATTGAGATATTGATATTTTTAATGCACCCATGCACAGAAACTAGTTTATGTTTACTACTAAGTGAGCTAAGCATCATTAGAGTTAGATATACTTGAAAGTTCATGTACATATTTATAAGTTAATCAAGTAGAAATACTAGTAAAGATTTGAATACTCCTATTTTGTCTCTATAGTTAAAGCTGGTGTAGATATCAGCAGACATACTTGAATACCTCATGACAGTGGGTTTCTAAGGAGAATCAAAGCATTTCCTAACAAAGTATATATTAAAATATACATTAAAAGCTTTGAAGGGCATTCGATCTGGACAAAGAATATCCCAGACATGTAAGCACAATATACAGCCTAAACTCACATTTTACTTTACAGGATCCTTAATTCAAAGCTGATTGATTTTTTTAGCTATTCTAAATCATACTTTGCCCAAAGAATATTTGTAGATGAGTCTGCACAAGATACATTATTTTCTTGGCTTTTGAACAGACTTAGATCCGTGTTAGGAAACATCTATTAAAAGTGTGTTCACTGTGGTTTAGCTGTTATGCTGAATACTGATTTCATGCTTGCTCCCCCTATTTTTGTGCTCAGAAAAAAGAGCCAAACAACTGATGGAACTTTCTTCATAGACTCTAAAATGATAAGAACTTTTCAAAGGTGAAGAAGGTAAAGTATGATAAAGTATTTTATGAGCATAACCCTAGTTATATTTGGAAAAAATAGAAGTATTTAATTTTAAATGTTTGTGAGTTTTTTTTGGAATTTAAAATTTGTTATGAGACAAGAACTTGTGACTGAACTGCTTAATTTTAGTCAATTTTATCATTAATTTATTTAGGGTAATGCAACAATAAACATATTTGTAAGAAAAATAAACATTTTTATAGGGAAACCATTATATCAAGTGCTTAAAATGCTTACTTAGTTGAACCTTAAGGTTTTTGTTGGTTAAAACATGGATTTGGGGGGTTCTTTTAGTTTAAACAGTCAGTGGTATCATAACATTACTTCAGTTAGCTGGAATTTATTTTGAGGCTACCTAGGCAGAAGTCTATCAGTGACTAAGTTTTCTAACAAATAGACTCTGAGACAGAAGTTTGCATGCAGATATTTATTCCATGCAGGTTATACTCCTTGGATTAACAACTGGGAGAAAGTGAAGAAACAGGATAGGGCAAAGGAAGAAGTTCAGGGCTGTCCTAAGAAGGGCCTTAGCCAATCCCATGGGAGCTGGGATGACTCTTCAGAGTTTTACAACATAAAGACGAGGAGGACTGGACCCTACACTCCTGCATGGAGATGCGGCTAGTTTCAGGAAGGAGACATGGCCTTGGGTAAGGCGGGTGTCTCCAGCTGAGGACAATATTCCAGAGGTACTCAGATGAGAGATGTTAGTAGCCAGCTGATCAGCCCTGCAGCTGGAGGGGCCCGCTTTGAAGTGGGGACATGTTTGGCATACCACAGCATCCACTCCAAACACACACACGCACACGCACACACACACACACACACACACACAAACAGAAATCTCCCTGTTGCACAACTCAGTCTGAGAAACTAGACCATGGTTCAGACACAACACCTCTGTAGCAGTAGGCATTAATAGGCCTTCTCGCTGTATACTTAGTGCTCCTTGATCTTTACCTTTCTATTCTGCTCTGTAGTATTTCAGTTGTGTTTTGTCTCTGGTTTTATTGCTGCGGCTCCTGCTGTTACTGGCTAATTATCTTTATAATTATGACTTCTCAGGCTTTAGAGATACCACAGCATTCTTGCTGTGGGTCTCTCTGTTTCTATATGACTTCACTGTTGGCTTTTTGTCTCACATTCAAGTCCCCTAGAATGTTATTATATTAGACCCTCACAGTTCAAGATAAAGTGTGTCTCTTGGGCAAATCTCTTGTGCCAAGTCCTATTATGAGCTGGTCTATATAAGTGACTTTCTTTGAGTTTGTGGTGAGGCCAAATTAGTGAGATCACAGGGTATGTAACATGATCTATTTATAAAGAACTCCCCAGAAGGGGGGCTCTGGGAAAGGTAGGTAATAAGGGGCTACTCATTAGTGGCCAATTTAAACTGAGGCTCATTGTCTGCCTTACTATTTCATAGTGGTAATCCCTTCACAGATTTACCCTCCAAAATGTTTGACCCAGAAGGGGTTCTCAAATTTCACTGCACACCAAACCTCCTAGGAAGACATTTTAAGATTAAGATTCCTGGAATAATAATAAGAATTTTGTGTCAATTAAGTTGCAGATAGCAAAACCACTCTACTTGATTTCAGAAGAAAGAGATTTAAAGCAGGCAATCAGATGCCTACAAAATTGTTGTGAGGATTGGCATACCTGGCAGCAGGTTTGACTTCCATGAATAACTTCCAAAATAAGACCATGTAACTTGGTCATCAAGGGAGCTTCTTTGCCTGTCCTAATTGGGCCATTAGGGGATTAGTCAATCTCTGCCAGCCAAATGGATGGCACACACCCTCCCCACTGGCACCAAAAGGCTATGGAAAAAGTACAGGGTCCTCCTACAGTTGTCCCAGGAAAACCTGACCACAACTTTAACCCTACATACAGCAGAAATAGAGAAAGCAGCAGAAAAAGGGCCACTGCTTCATGATTGTCCCACCATCCCTCAAACTCTCATGGGTGTATCTGCTTGCAGAAGATAGATCCTATGTGGAATCTGGGGAGAAGGGAGCCTTGGGAAAGGTTCCCTAACTTCTAGGCTGCAATGAGTAAGCTAATCTGAACCTTCTGCTACATATCCCAAGTAAATCTGATGCAGCTATTCATGAACCATTGAGAAAACAAATTATCAGATGATAACTTATTGGGTAGAAGTTAGCGGATTCTAATAAAGAAGAAAAACCAAACAATAGAAGAGATGGCCTTTCTAAACATGTCTGGATTTTACTGTGTTATTATATATGTTATAATTACTGTAAAGTACATAAAGATACTATTTATGATTTTTGTTTTTGTTTTGTAAATTATTTGTATTTATATAGATATAGAAATAGCATTGAGTGTTAGAGTTTACCAATCTTTGACCTTACACATTGAAATTTAAACTAATAGATAATACTGTCAACTACATTAAAACAAAGCACTGCCCTGGCCAGTATCACTCAGTAGTTAGAGCATCGCCCAAGCACCAAAGGGTCTCGGGTTTGATTTCTGGTCAAGGGCAGGTACCTGAGTTGCTGGTTTCCTCTCCAGCCCTGGTTGGGCTCCTGCAGGAGGCCACCAGATGATGTGTCTCTCTCACATTGATGCTTCTCTCCCCCCACTTCCCTCCCTGCCTTCTACTCTCTGAAAAGCAATGAAAAAATACCCTCAGGTGAGAATTAATAACAAACACCAAAAAACAATGGACTGACTACTAATAAAATCATGGTTAATATGGCTCCAAGACATAATCCAGAATTGCTCTTTAGTACATGTTTCCCGCCTTGTTTGTAAACTGATAAAGCAGAGAGGAAAGAGACGGGGAGATAACGATGAAGCCTCAGCACTCAGAGCAGCAAGGCATCGCTCAGCAGTCACCAGTCACTCAGACTCAGATCTGCTATTTGCTTTTCTCACTGCACCACTTGACACAGGGGAAATTCCATGAAACTAATCCAATGTATGGATGTTTCCTTTTTATTTTTAAAATAATAAAACTGCTATAACATGTGTTTATGTAACATGAGTTAAATAACACATTTGGTAAAAATAGGAATAGAATACAAACGTATTGATTTATACTTGATTTATCCCGCACTATTTCCTTAAAATCATTTTATTTAATGATTTATTTGAGAGAGAGAGAGGAAGGGAGAGAGTGAGAGAGAATGAGGATGAGAGAGAGGGATGGAGGGAGAGAGAGAAGCATTGATTTGTTGCTCCGCTTATTTATGCATTCGTTGGTTGATTCTTGTATGAGCCCTGACCTGGGGTTGAACCCACAGCCTGGGCTGTATCGGGATGACTCTCTAACCAACTGAGCTACTTGGCCAGGGCCCACACTATTTCTTAATTAATCCAAAGTATTTAATTTAGGGAAAGAGGAGGCCGATCAAGGTAAATATACCACACAGCTTTTAGGTAATTACAAGATCCCACTTTCTCTTTTCATACAGGTATCCTGACAGTGGCTCCTACATTTATTCTTTCTACAGCCCTGGACTCAGACAGATTGCTAATGTCCAAGGCTCAGTGAGATTCTCACCCAGTACTGACAATTCATTATGTGGCTGAATGTTCCTTATTATGGCAGGAAAAAAGATGTCAAATGCAAGTGATTTCTTTTCTTTTCTTTTCTTTTCTTTTCTTTTCTCTTCTCTTCTTTTCTCCTTTCCTTTCCTTTCCTTTCCTTTCCTTTCCTTTCCTTTCCTTTCCTTTCCTTTCCTTTCCTTTCCTTTCCTTTCCTTTCCTTTCCTTTCCTTTCCTTTCCTTTTTTCTTTTCTTTTCTTTTTTTGAATGTTTTTATTGGTTTTAGAGAGAGAGGAAGGGAGAGGGAGAGAGAGGAACACCGATGTGAGACCAGAATCAGACCAGGGACCTTTTGGTGCATGGGGCGATGCTCAACCAACTGAGCCACACCAGCCAGGGTGCAAGACACTTCTTAATCCACTGTTATTTAAAACATTTCACCCTTAGATCCTTTTTCTCTTCTCATCCCTAAAACACATATTTTAAGGGAGACGATACTGAACTGAAATACAGATGTTTGTTGGAAAAAATTTTTTCTCACAATTTATTGATGATAACTGATCTATAAATTATGCCCATTGAATACTTCCTAAAGATTCAAAATCAGTAAAGTAGGCCTACTAATAGGAGAGGGTAGACTGGATGAAGGAAATGGTATAGGATGTTCTCCCTTGTGCATGAATGCAAGATAGAGCCTTTGGTTTATAAGAAATGGTGAGTGAGAGAAAGTTAGGAGTCTGGCAGGCTCCCAGATTTGTAGATAGTGACAAGAGAGAGAACAGTAGCACTAATTAATGAGCTAGAAAACATAGGAAATGGGTGTATTCATTGGTCAGGGACAAAAAGATGAGTAGTTCACTTGGATATGTAAGGTTTCAAATTATCATAAGATACCAAGGAGATAATCCTTTAAGAAGTTTTATATACAGGTGTGAGTCATAGAAGAAAAGCCCAAGCTGGAGATACAAGTTGAGAATATATAAGATATTGAAAACAAAGAAAGCCTTGATAGTCACTAACCTTAATTAGAAAAACGACATAGCAGTCATGAGATAAGAAGAAAGTCAAGGCAGTACTGCTCCCTATTTATGATTTCTTCAAAGAAAATTGAACCTGATTTAAAAAGGTGTGGTCAGAAAGGTAGGAGAAAAGCAGATAAACATGAAAGAGAGATCTTTGTGGATTCAGTAAAAAGTTGGTGAGAAAGTAGAAATGGGAGAGTTGGAGTAAGAGACAGGACAAATGGAAAACAAGAGGGTCTTACATCTTTGTCCAAGAACAGGATAAAAAAATGTGAGACATAATAGACATGGCTGGCTACAAGATTGTAAAAGGATTTACCTTGACATTTGACTGGTTGATGGGAGTTCCCAGTCTTCCTGGGATTCGGTTAAGAAATGAGAAAGTTCTAATTTAATATGAATTTAAATTTTCTGATGAAACATGACAGTTTGTTTGATAACACAAATCCCACTACCATCTCCTTTTCAAACTACAGTAAACCCTCGATTTTGTGGACCTTGATTTAATGGAGTTTGGATTTAAGAGACAAAATTTCTAGTCCACATGTCATATGTGAAAATTAACACCCAGTTAATTTTAAGATGCTTTTAACCAAGATTTGCTTATAATTAAATTAACAGGCTATGTTTTGTTCTTAATTCACTGTCATTTTTTAATTTTTTTAAGTATGTTTTTACTGAATTTTTTTTTTTTTTTTTTTTTTTTTTTGGAGAGAGAGAGAGAGGAAGGGGAGGGATAGAGAGAGAGAAACATTGATGAGAGAGAAATATCATCTATCGGCTACCTCCTGAAAGCCCCCTACCAGGATGGAGCCTGCAACTCAGGCATGTGCCCTGATGGGGAATTGAATGGTAACCTCCTGGTTCCTGGATTGACACTCAACCACTGAGCCATACTGGCCCAGCAATTCACTGTTATTTTAAACAAATTTTAGTGAATAAGCCATATGTTTGATGAAACAATGTATTAGTTTTGCCAACATAAATAGATATTACATATCCACAACTTTAGTCTACATATTTAAATCCAAGAGTCACTACTTGTGAACAATGTTCTGCAAATGATTTGCACATGATCACACTGCAGCATGTGCAGTAATTGGTTCTGTAGTCCTGTGACATGACTTTCTGCAGCAGTTCTAAGGCATGCCAGCTGGTGTTCATGTGCTATTCTGTGCCCCAGCCATGTGCATTTGTTCACTCCTGGTGACTGGTGAATGCCAGCATTTACTAGACCTATTCAGTATAAATTTAAAATTACTGTAATACATGTAGAAAACTTTTCTGTGAAATTAAACTTTTCATACATATGTAATTTTAATTACATTAATGTGTCTACATAAGTAAAAATACGTAAACTAATTTGTCAATTTTTCAACATATGCATTTCGAAAACATACTTTATTATGTAACAGACTTTCAGTTTTAACGGACACCCCTCACCCAAATTAGTCCGTAATATGGAGATTTTGCTGTACAATAAATTCTATAGAATGCCCTAAAGTTATTTGGCATTTATTTGGCACACAAGCATAATTTACTAAAGCATCATATTTAAGTCTTTCTCTGCTCATTCTTATTAATGTGAACTAATCTAAGTAAAAGTTAATGCAAACCAAAATACCAATCTGTACATTAAAATTTTACTGCAGTGGTAGGTTATAAGATGTTTGATAAACCAGATAACCCAGAATACATGTATAACAATTTTTATAATGTTCGGCTTTACTTTATTTGCAAATAATTTGGGGCCTGATATATACTCTTTCTGAACCTCAGCCTCCTTTTGCAGAAAATTAGAATAGAAATAATAGCTACCTCATAGACTTACATGAAAATTAGAAGAGTTAATATGTGTTCAACATTTAGAAACTGCCTTTCATACTCAATTCTCAGTGAGTATACATTATTATTCTTAACAATTTTTATTCTGTAATGAATACAAAGTATTTTAGAAATTAGTATTAAAAACTAACCATCCTCTGAGAATATATCCATAGGATCCAGGATTATAAAAATCCAATTTGACAAACCTTGGTTTCAACTCTCTAAACTACCTATGTCAGAGCTGTGATTCACAGTTAACAATATCATACAGAATAATTGTTTCCAGGTTAATTACTGTTATTTTGCAAAAATCATTTTCTGTCTTAAACATTTGCATATTTGCATAGTAAATTATACTAGTTGTCTTTCCATGGGCTCAACTGTCAAGTCTTCTGCCACATTTTGAATATCTATATTTAAATATCCTGAACTTTTCATTACAGGCAATCTGGCATTAGATTATTTTTCTTTTTTATTTTTGGAATGTTTGGCATAAAATGAGTTTGGCCAAAAATGTGGATTTGTGTTGATGTACTGTTTACTTCTTTTGAATGTAAAAATTATACATTTTTAAACCAAACACAACTTAATGATTACTTTAAAAGCTCCAAATACTTCACAATTCCTATTTATTTAGATTTAGTCCAAATAAAACTAATGTCAAATTATGCCATTCCCTCTTTTTCAAATTCTATTTACTATGATCCTCAAAGCCGAGGAAATTAGATGCATGATTACATGGAAAAGCAGATGTGCTGATCCCAGTCGAGACAAACCACAGTCACTCGGGCTTATCTTGTGAGCATGGACCCTTTTGAAGTTGCATTTCCACAAGCCAATGACAATGTATTTTCCCCCTCAAAGGCCCAACTTGTTTGCTGTATGAAACTCCTGGACAAATGAAATTCGATTTTAAAATGGAGTAGAATTGAGGACAGGCAAGAAAATAAATTATCCTCTCTCCCTAGAGATTCATGAAAAATTAGTAATTCACTATGTTAAATTTTTGTGTTTACTTTTTATTTTATTGTCGAGAAACAGAGGAAGATCACAAAACTTTATAAGAAATTCATATGCCATTTATTTAAAGTGGTAATTCTCAGTTCTACCTAGATAAAAAATCATTAGAATGTCACTAAATTTTATGAATTGTCAGTTTCTCTTTTTTTCCTGCTAGGTAGTGAGCAATAAAAAAGGAAAAATTAAATCAAATAAAAAACTTCAAATTATAGAAAAAGTCTCTACAAAAATAATCTCAGTTAATAGTACTTCTGCTGTTAGTCATTTAATATCAGAGTCAAAGCATGATTTTTATTGCACATATTGCTTGTTTTTCAAGAAAAGAAAGCACAAAGTTTATTATGACCCAGTTTTCTTTGTAGAACTATTAAGTTACACAAAGTCCCTATATTTATGTATTCCTTGCAGGCTTTTTCAGCCAGATCACTTTCAGCTTTGAGAATCAATTTTCCTACCAATATCATGGCTTGCTTACATCCTCAACTGTATAAAATTTTTACTCATCTTTCTGGGCTGCTTGTTCTAACTCATTAGTTATACTGAATTCAGAACACTTATAAAATGATGCATATAATTTTAAAAACACACACAATACAAGACTCTACAATGTCCAGCAGGATAAACTTACTTGGTGACAGCCTGATTACAACATTATTACTTCCTACCTGAAACATCTTCCTGTAATTTTATAGTTGAGCTGTTCAAAACAACAACCATCCCATGAACTACAACAACAATGATAATGTTATCAATTGCATGAAGAAGATTAAATTCAATAAATATAATCATAGAAGTTTCCTGGTATTTGGTTTGTACTGGATTGGTTTCAGTTCTCTGTAACACAGATGCTACTGATCACAATGTAATTGTCAGAAAAAGAAAATCGGCCAGCTAGATCCTATGAGCTGATTAGCATAAGGGAAATCTACACTTGTGCACACAGACAAAACCTGGCTTTGCAGAACACAATGGGTGTGATTGGCATAACTGTTTGACCCCTAGTTTAAGGGGGGATTCTTGTGGTTCCATTCTTCCTTTAGAGCCATGGTGTGAAATGAAGGCAGAATGCTCCTATTCTAACTCTTTCGATTTCTCTTCTTCCCTCTATTAGTCAGCTTATAAAGCTTTTACTGCTAGCCCTAAAATCCTGGTTGTAGGATAAAGGAGCAAATGTTGCCATTGGAAACTTTGGTTTGGCTCATTTACTGTCCAGGAAACAACCACAAAAAGAAGTGAAAGAGAAATGTTCTTGGTAAGTGAAAACAAGTCTAACAAAGAGAATTGGTGAATTGAACACCCAGCACCTTTTTTATACAATCAATATAATTTCTCCTCTCATTATAAAAAGTATACTGAGACCAAAAATACATTTACAGTGTAAAAATAACTTACTTGCATATATCTGCATCTTATTAGCTCAGGTAGTAAGTGCACTTTCATACAATCTATATGGTGATGTCCTCAGTGAAATTATAACTGTGACTTAGCCTCAAACAACAAAAGTCAGCACATGGGCCTGATTGAATATTATTTGTTGAAATGAGTGGTTATAAAATAAATAGTTGTGATATAGTGAACACTTACTTTATGCCAGGTTCTCTTCTAAGTGCTCCACAGGTATTAACTCACTTGATCCAACCTAAATAGCCTAGGAGGCAGGAATGCATATCATCTCCATTTTATAGATGAGAGCACTGAGAGACAGGGAGGTAAAGGTCTCCAGATTTCATAAGTGGTCAAATTGGAATTCAAAACCAAGAGGTCTGGCTTCTAGGTCCATTCTCCTAACCACTATGTAGACATGCCAATATAAAAGACCTGATTTAGGAGACAGTATGGTACTGTAGAACTGGGTTTGAACTGAGTTTTCCACAGACAAGCTCTTTGTTCTCGAGCAAATCAGTTCCCTGTACTCAGTTTTTCTATCTGTAAGCTAAAGGGATAATTCCCAAAGTGTATGTATGATTTGCACATATGTGTATATTTTGATCTGATTGTATATTCCATACATATATTTTGCAAACTTTTTTTCTAAAATTAATTCTGATGGAGACCTTCTTTACAGCAATAAAATGTTCTATAATTGCAACTCTCTGGACAAACAAAATGTTCTTTATTTTCTCTTTGTACCCACTTTATAAATGATAAGTGAGTTCAACTTTCCCCTCTGAATTTGCTCTCTTCCTTCTGTGCTGTAATTTATATAGTCTTCATTCACATGTTTGAAATTTGCTAATGCTCAGGATATCTAAATTCTGTGTTTCACTGAGGAGAAAAAAAACTTATGCCAAATACACTATGGATAACATGTCTAGTGTTGTTGGAATGTAACCCTCTTTATATCAAAAAGAATAAAATGATCTCCTACGAAAAGACCAAAAAACACTACAAGTGAGAAGATTTAAAGATACAACCATCATATTCTAAACCATTAATCTGAGAAATCACAGTGAACCAGAAAAACAAACAAAGTAAATAATAATCATTTGGTAAAGCTGTCTTTCAGGTTATGATAAGTTTTCATGAAAATGTCTTGTTAGAATTAAGAGCAAAGTCAAAAAATGATTTTAAAGCTTCTTGCCTTTTAGAGCAGTTATTCAATAACATTTAATAATGAAACATATATAATTGAAGGAAATTAAATTAAAATTTATATTTTTATGGATATTAATGAATATTTTAACATTAACCTTGCTGTGTGTATCAGCAAGAATAATCCTCCACTAATTCACCACATTGATACAAAACAAACAAACAAAAAGATGAAAATAAAACTTTTTCTCACTTCTTTATTCATTCTTTTGAATCTAGTCAAGTTTTCATCAACTGCTTCTTTTGAAGTAGCCTGTATAACCTCTGGCTAAAAATTGTGCTTAAGGGTCCACTTCCTTATATCACTATATGTATCCTAGGCTGCTTGAGTAGTGCTTTCCTAGAATATGAATGTATAATAAGTACTTGGGGGAAAATTCTGTCACAATTCTGTGATGTCTCCCATGCAAGAACAGTCTGTCTTAGACTCATCATTTAGTATTAGAGTAACTCATTGATTTTCTGCCCATGCCTTTCTTTGTGTGTGTGTGTATGTATGCATGTGTGTGTGTGTGTGTGTGTGTGGTGTAAATTTTGAAATGAGTAAAATATTTTATAAATTATACTTATTATATTCTCAGCTATAAATGTAGCAACACTTTTTTAAAGCTATTGCTTAGATTATTTTCTTTTAACTTTCTCTTAAAAAGATTATTGATCTTAGTCAGTTTTTTAACATTTCACTCCTGCTTGCTACAATTGTATCTTAGCCTGTCTTGCTTGCTTTATTTCTATTTCATTCCATTTCATTTTCTACACAGCTACTAGAGGCACTAGTATATGTTAGGTAATGTGATCTCATCACATGGGGTTGTTTCTAGCTTTTCATGATTATGAATAAAGCTGTTAAAATGTGCATAGGTTTTGATATTAATAAAAACGGACATTTCCTTTAGTGAAATACTTAGACATATGATTGTTGGTACATATATTAAGTGCATGATTAGCTGGCTTCATAAGAAACTGACAAACTGTTTTCCAAAGTGGTTGTGCCAGGGTGCACTCTGACCAACAGTGCATGAGAGTTCTAGTTGCTCTCCATCCTCTTGATAATGTCTGGCTTTTTTAAAAATGTTAGCCATTGTGATAGATGTAGTAGTGTCTCACTGTAATTTTTTTCAAACTTTATGTTTACTTTATTTTTTTAAAATTACTGTTTACATTTAATTTTATTTTGTATTAGTTTCAGGTGTACAGCATAGTGGTTAGACAATCAAATACTTTACAAAGTGTTGCCCCCAATATTTTCAGTACCCACCTGGCACCATACATAGTTATTACAATATTACTGACTATATTCCCTAGGCTGTACTTTACATCCCTATGACTATTTTGTAACTACCAACCTATACTTCTCAATCTCTTCACCTTATAATTTAAAAAATTAGATTATTTGAAGTAAGATTGATGTAAAATAAACTAAGTGGTTACCACATTCTGTGATCTTCATGTCTTTATATAGATTCATATTTCCACTTGGTATCATTTTACTTCTGAAAGTTTTCCTGTACTGTGGGTCTCCTGATGACAAATCCATCAGCTGCAGTATGCCTGCATTTTAGGAAGAAATTTTCCCTGCGTATAGAATTCTAGGTTTTTTGTTTGTTTGTTTGTTTTTTTAAGTACTGTAAATATGCTATCTGTTTTTCTTTACTTGTATCATTTCCAAAAAACACGTGACCTCTTTACCTTTTCATTTTAAAAATTAATTTATTTTCCAATTGCAATTAACATACAATATTATATTTTAGGTATACATCATAGTGATTAGACTTTTATATACCTTAAAAAATGACATCGTGCCTGGCCCAGTGTGGCTCAGCAGTTGAGCATTGACCTAGGATCCAGGTAATTGGGGTTCGATTCCCCGTCAGGGCACGTGCCCGGTTTGCGGGCTCGATCCCCAGTCGGGGGTGTGCAGGAGGCAGTCAATCAATGACTCTCTCATCATTGATGTTTCTCTCTCTCTCTCCCTCTCCTTTCCTCTCTCTGAAATCAATAAAGATATATATTTTTTAAATGTATTTACATTTTTTTTAAAAAGTGACATCGTTATCTTTGTTCCTTTGTTTATAACGTATTCCTCTCCCTGTACCTGGCTTTTAAGATGTTCTCTTTATTACTGATTTTGAGCAATATGATTATGATGTGCCATGGTAAATTGTACTTTATGTCCTTGACACTTTTCGAACTGTGGGTTTATAGATTTCATAATATTAAAAAACTTTGCAGTCACTATTTCATTAATTTTTTTTCAACTTTTCTTTGCTTTCCTTTAGAAACTCCAATTACATGTGTTTCAGTTCTCTTTAAGTTGTCTTGCAGATTACTGACTCTATATTTTTTAAAAATTATCTCTCATTTTGGATATCACTATCTTCAAGTTCATTATGCTTTGTCTTTAAATTTACTAATCTTCTTCAATGTCTAATCTGCTATTAATTTTATCTAATGCAATTTTCATCTTACACAGTGTAGTATTCAACACTATCAGTTTGATTTGGTTCTCTGTTTTTCACTCTAAAAAAATATGTATTGCATTTTGAACATATGCAATACACAGTTTTAATGTAAAATGTCTGCTAATTTTATCCCCTGTGTCAACCCAGGGTTAGTTTTGATGAGTTGGTTTTTCCTTTGTTTTAGGTCATATTTTCATACTTTTTTATACGTCTGGTAACATTTTATTGGTTGTTTTATAAATTTTAGCTTGGCAGAACTTTGATATTTTTCTTTTGCTTATTTTTTTAAAAATATTAAAGATGTCCCTTTTTCTCCCCAATGACCCATTTCACCTCGTCCCACCCCCATCCCCAGTCCCTCTCCCCACTGTTATCCATGTCCTTGGGTTGTGCATATATGTGTATAAATTCTTTGGTTAATTTCTCCCCCTCCATCCACCCACCCTTCCTCCATCCCTCTGACATTCGTCAGCCTGGTCCATGCTTCCATGTCATTGAATCTATTCTGTTCATCAGTTTATTAAGTTCTTTAGATTCCACTTATAAGGGAGATCATGTGATGTTTGCCTTTCTCTGCCTGGCTTATTTTGCTTAGCATAATATTCTCCAGGTCCTTCCATACTGTCCCAAAGTGTAGGAGATCCTTCTTCTTTACAGCTGCATAGTATTCCGTGGTATAAATGCCCCACAGCTTTTTATCCACTCATCTACTGATGAGCACTTGGGCTGTTTTCAGATCCTAGCTATTGTAAATTGCACTGCTATGAACATCGGGGTGCATATATTTTTTCTGATTAGTGTTTCAGGATTCTTAGGATATAGTCCTAGAAGTGGGATCACTGGGTGAAAAGGCAGCTCCATTTCTAATTTTTTGAGGAAACTTCGTACTGTTTTCCATAGTGGCTGCACCAGTCTGCATTCCCACCGACAGTATACTAGGGTTCCCCTTTCTCCACACCCTAATTATGGAACTAAAAAGACCCTGAATAGCTGCAGCCATCTTGAGAAAAAAGAACAGAGTGGGAGGGATCACATTACCAGGCATCAAACTGTACTACAAAGCACATGTAATTTGTTGATGGCAGCCATTCATACAGATGTGAAGTGATACCTCATTGTGGTTTTAATTTGCATCTCTCTTATGATTAGTGACGTCGAGCATTTTCTTATGTGTCTCTTGACTATCTGTGTGTCCTCTTTGGAGACGTGTCTATTCAGGTCCTTTGCCCATTTTTTAATTGGATTGTTTGTCTTCCTCTTGCTGAGTCATATGAGTTCTTTGTACACTTTGGAAATTAGCCCCTTATCAGATTCATCCTTGGCAAATATGTTTTCCCAGGCCGTGGGGTTCCTTTGTATTTTGAGGCTGTTTTCTTTTACTGTGCAGAAGATTTTTAGTTGGATGCAGTCCCATGTGTTTATTTTTTCTTTTGTTTCTCTTGCCCTAGGAGATGTATCAGTGAAAATTCCACTACGTGGGATGTCTGTGACTTTACGGCCTATGTTTTCTTCCAGGATTTTTATGGTTTCACGACTTACATTTAAGTGTTTTATCCATTTTGAGTTTATTTTTGTGTATGGTTAAAGTTGGTGGTATAGTTTCATTTATTTGCATATATCTGTCCAATTTTCCTAGCACCACTTATTGAAGAGACTGTCTTTATTCCATTGGATGCTCTTGCCTCCTTTGTCAAATATTAACTGACCATAATGGCGTGGGTCTATTTCTGGGGACTCTTATCTGTCTGTTGTTGTACCAATACCAGGCTGTTTTGATTACAATGACTTTGCAGTGCAGTTTGATGTGCAGTAATGTGATCCCTCCCACTCTGTTCTTTTTTCTCAAGATGGTTGCAGCTATTCAGGGTCTTTTTAGTTCCATATAAATTTTCAAAATGTTTGTCCTAGGTCTGTGAAATATGATCTTGGTATTTTAATAGGAATTGCATTGATTTATAAATTGCTTTGGGTAGTATGGACATTTTAATGATATTAATTCTTCCAGTCCATGAGCATGGTATATTCTTCCACTTGTTTATATCTTTCTCTGTTTTTGTTTTGTTTTTTTCAGTGTCCCATAGCTTTCCAAGTACAGGTCTTTTACATTCTTGGTTAAGTTTATTCCTAGGTATCTTATTTTTTTAGTTGCAGTGGTAAACAGTATTGTTTTTTTAGTTTCTCTCTCTGAAAGTTCATTGTTGGTGTATAAGAATGCCGTTGATTTCCAGATGTTGATTTTGTATCCAGTTACCTTGCCAAATTCATTTATCAAATCCAGTAGTACTTTGATGGAGTCTTTAGGGTTTTCCATGTACAATATCATGTCATCTGCAAATAATGACAGTTTTACTTCCTCCTTTCCAATTTGGATGCCTTTTATGTTTTCTCCTTGTCTGATGGCTGTGGCAAGGACTTCCAATACTATGTTGAATAAGAGTGGTGAAAATGGACATCCCTGTCTTATTCCTGTTTTTAAGGGAAATGGTTTTAGTTTTTCCCATTGAGTATGATATTGGATGTAGGTCTGTCATATATGGCCTTTATTATGTTGAGGTATGATCCTCTTTCCCACTTTGCTGAGATTTTTTTCATCAGAAATGGGTGCTGGATTTTGTTGAATGCCTTTTCTGCATCTACTGATATATTCATATGATTTTTGTCCTCATTTTGTTTATGTGATGTATCACATTTATTGATTCGTGGATGTTACACCAGCCTTGCATCCCTGGAATAAATCCCACTTGGTTGTAGTGTATGATCTTTTAAATGTATTGCTAGATCAGGTTTGCTAGTATTTTAGTGAGGATTTTAGCATCTATGCTCATCAGGGATATTGGCCTGTAATTTTCTTTCTTTGTAGTGCCTTTATCTGGTTTTGGGATTAGGATGATGCTGACCTAATAAAAAGAGTTTGGGCGTTTTCCCTCATCTCAATTTTCTGGAATAGTTTGAATAGAATAGGTGTTAATTCTTCTTTGAATGTTTGGTAAAATTCACCTGTAAATCCATCTGGTCCAGGACTTTTGTTTGCTGGGAGTTTTTTGATTACTGCTTCAATTTCATTAGTGTTATTGGCCTATTCAGGTTTTCTGACTCTTTTTGATTCAGCTTTGGAAGGTTGTAGACTTCTAGGAATTTCTCCATTTCACCCATGTTGTCCAATTTGTTGGCATATAGTTGCTCATAGTGTTTTCTTACAATCCTTTGTATTTCTGTTGGGTCTTGTTATATCGACTCTTTCATTTCTGGTTTTATTTATTTGGGTCCTCTCTCTGTTTCTTAGTGAGTCTGGCTAAAGGTGCATCAATCTTATTTATCTTTTTTCAAAGAATGAGCTCTTGATTTCATTGCTCTTTGTATTTTTTTGGTCTCTATGCCATTAATTTCTGCTCTGATCTTTATTATTTCCTTTCTTCTACTTCCTCATGGTTTTTCTTGCTGTTCTCATTCTAGTTCTTTTAGTTGTTGTGTTAGATGGTTCATGAGAGCTTTTTTTTGTTTCTTGAGATATCCTGTAATGCTGTGAATTTTCCTCTCTGGACTGCTTTTGTTCTGTCCCATAGATTTTAGATTGTTGTCTGTTCATTTTTGTGTTTTTTTCCATGAAGTGTTTGATTTCTTCCTTGATCTCATTGGTAACCCATTCATTGTTTAATAGCATACTACTTAGCCTCCATGTGTTTAAATAATTTTGAGTTTTTTTAAAGTGGTTGATTTCTAGTTTCATGGCATTGTGATCTGAAAAGACGCTTGCTATGATTTCAATCTTCTTGAACTTTTAGAGGCTTGCCTTGTGCCCTAACATGTGGTCTATTTTTGAGAATGTTCCATGTGCACTTGAGAAGAATGTGTATTCTTCTGCTTTGGGATGAATGTTCTGTAAATGTCAATTAAATCCACTAGGTCTAGTGAGTCATTTAAGGTCTGTGTTTCCCTGTGGATTTTTTGTCTTGATGATCTGTCCAATGCTGACAGTGGGTGTGTTAAAGTCCCCTACTATGATTGTGTTGCTGTCAATCTCCCCTTTAAAATCCCCCAAGAATTTTTTTTATATATTTAGGTGCTCCTATATTGGGTTCATAAATGTTTATAAGGTTTATTTCCTCCTGTTGGATTCATCTCTTTAATATTATGTAGGTACCATCTTTGTCTCCTATTATGGTCTTTATTTTGAAGTCTATTTTGTTAGAAATAAATATTGCTATTACAGTGTTTTTTTCTTTTCCATTTTCATGGAATATTTTATTCCATCCCTTCACTTTTAGCCTGTGTGAATCTTTTGTTCTCAAGTAGGTCTCTTGTAGACAGCATATATTTGGGCCCTGTTTTCTTATCCATTCAGCTACTCTATTATTCTTTATTGGACCATTTATTCCATTTACATTTAAGATTACTATTGATATCAACTTATTTAATGCCATTTTTCCCCTTTACACTGATGTACTTTTCTCTCACTATTCTTTGTTTTTCTAGAGCAGTTCTTTTAGCATTTCCTGCAATGGTGATTTGGTGGTATTGAACTTCTTTAGGTTTTTTTTGTCTGGGAAGCTCTTTACTTCACCTTCAATTTTAAATTATAGCCTTGCCGGATAAAGCAATCTTGGTTGCATGTTCTTGCTTTTCATTACTTGGAGGACTTCATGCCACTCCCTTCTGGCCTGAAGAGTTTCTGTTGAGAGATCTGATGTCAGCCTTATGGGGGTTCCCTTGTAGGTCACCGCTTTTCTCTCTCTTGCAGCCCTTAATATTTTCTTTGTCCTTGACATTTGCCATTTTAATTATGATGTATCTTGGAGTGGGTCTCTTTGGGTTCCTCTTGTTTGGAACCCTCTGTGCTTCCTGAACTTGTGTGGCCTTCTCCCTCACCAGCCTAGGGATGTTTTCTATCATTATTTCCTCCACCAAGTTCTCTATCCCTTGCTCTTTCCCCCCTCTCTGGCACTCCTATAATGCGAATGTTGTTTTGCTTCATGTTGTCTCAGAGGTCCCTTAGAATGTCCTCATGTTTTTTAAGTGTTTTGTCTTATAATTCCTTCCAGTGTATTCTTGGTATCAGATACAGCATCCTTTATTTCTGTCTGACTTTTGTTTATGTTATGTATCTCTTTTTTCATGTTTTCACTAAGTTCCTTGATGTTACCATCCAATGCCTTGTTTTTCTCATTAATTTCCTTGAGCATCTTTATAACCATTACTCTCAACTCTTTCTGATAACTTGCTTAACTCCATCTCATCAGTCTTTTTCTGGCAATTTTTCCCTTTCTTTAATTTGGGGGTTCTTTTTCTCCCCAATTTGGTGGCTCTTAGTGTTGTATCTCATTATTAGATATATTTGCTATCTCCCAGTCTTTTGGGGTGGGATTTTGTGTTGTGAGTCCAATGGAGTCCAGAGGTATGTTTTCCTTATATTTCTGAGCTCTTTGTTCTAGGCATGTTCCTTTTGTGGGTGTTCCTTTTGTGGGTTCTTTGGGTTTCCTGTTGTGGGTGGGTATAGATTGTTGTTGACCAGTCCTTGGGAGGACTTTCCTTTCAGGTTGGCTAACTGTGTGTCTCAACCCCAACCCCATCGTGTAAGCTGTTGTATGGGTGCTGGCAAAGCAGGACAATACCCAGCTAAACTTCCAGGAAACAAGGGGTATGTTACATAATATCTTAACAGTCACAATGAAAACAACCCAAGTGAAAATAGAACTGGGAGACTGAAGGGAGAATACAAATTCTAGAGAGAAAAAAAAAAGGTTAAAAAAAAAGAGGAAGAAAAGTAAAGCTTAGAGAGAGAAAAGTATATTGTTGTTAATAGTGACAAAAATTTAGAAAATAATAAAAATAAACTAAACTAAAATGTAAAAAATAAAGAAGGTACTGGGAGATAAAAGAGGTAGAGGAAAGATTCTGAAAGAAGGGCCAGCAAAAAACTAAGGGGGAGAATAGGAATAGGATACTAGTTGAAAATGGGAAAATAAAAATACAATAAAGAGAATAAGAGAAACTAACACTTCAACAAAAAGACAGGAATACAGAAGGGAGGAAAATAAAAGAGAGAAAGAAAAAAAGAAAAAAGAAAAAAAAGTTATGCCAACAGATGGAGAAGAGAGATAAAGCCTGGGCAGGGAGGGAGTCCAATGAGAAGTTTTGGGGAAACTATAAAGAAAAGCAGTAAACTTGTTGGTTATAATGATAAAGTCTCAGCCATTAAGCAGGAATATCAAGAAAGTCTTGATAGTAGAAGCAAGGATAAAACAAAACAGAGCAAATAAATAAAACAAAATAAAGAAACAAAACAAAATTCTTTTTTAAAAGGAAAAAAATAATTAAAAATTTTAAAAAATTAAAAAAATATATTGTAAAATTTAAAAAGAAAAACCAAATATTTTTTCCCCCCTTTCTCTCCTTCCTAAGGGACAAGGAGAAAGAAAAAAAAAAACCAAACAGAAGACAAAAAGGTAGTCAATCAAGTGAATTTCTTCTGAGCCACTTATGCTGTCTGCGGCTCACTGTTTTGTGTGCTGGCTTCAGTTCTCCTGGGAGGTGCTTGTGTATCAGCCAATGTGAGGAGCCGTCTATGTTTGGCTCTGGTGTCCTTAGGTAGATGGTTGATCTGAGGCTCTCCGTGGACCACCTCCTCTTGTCAGCTATTTTGCAACCTTGTAGTTGCCTGGTCTTGCTCCAGAGTCTTCTGTAGAGTCTTTAGGGTGCAGGGTGGCTAGTGTAGCTCAGGGTATCACTCCCGTTAGAGGTGTCGCTGTCAGGCGCTCACTCTGCAGGAGTTAGTCTCTGCTCCACAGCCAGCTCCTCAGTCCCTACCCTGTCCTCTGATTCTAGTTCCCCAGGCTCTGACCTGCTGCAGCTTCAGATTGATTTCAGCCTGTTGCCTTTTTTGTATGGGTCGTTTCAGCAGCCTGGGCTCAGTGGGTTTGATTAAAGAACATTCCAGTGAGCCCTTTGCCTGCCCAGCCCCCAGCAGGGGTTTTCAGTGTTTCCTCCAGCTCCCAAACAACAGTCCCTTACTGTCCTTGTAAAGTCCTCCTGTGAGCTGCTCTCCCTTCCCTCTCAGGACTGTGCCCTGCGGGGTGTCTGGGGCCTCAGTGAGCGGGACCCGCCCCTTTCCTGTTGGGGGCGGTGCTCCTGGCTGCAGGAGAGGCCAGCGGGCTCCACCCCTCCCTGCTCAGCTCTGGTTGGCTGGTCGCACCAGGCCCGCCCCTCAGACCGTCTACTGTGCAGACCCCAATCCCAGCCTCCACTGGTCTGTCCGTGCAGTGCATGCCGGGAAGGTGGGAGCCAGTCCCTGGATGAAACTCACAAACACACACAGCAACACACAGGCAGAGAGTCTGCCCAGCAAGATCCTGCCACCCGCGCACCGAGGCGCCCAGCGGGAGGGGACCCAAAGGCAGCTCCACGTAGCTCCCTGCACCTCTGGTCTCAGCAAAGCTGGGGCACCTCCACGGGCCACCACGGCGCCCCTCAGGGCTGGTTACAGATCCCAGCCTCTGCACCATGAGCTCAGGGCGGGAGGGCTCCTCCCCTCCCCCACACCATGCAGATTCAGTGCTTTCTGAGGCTCAGCACAGCGCCCCGCAGGGAGGCAGAGGGTCCCTGTGTGCAGCCACTCAGTGCAGTCGTCTGGTCCCTTACCATTAGGATGCCACACTCTTTGGGACAGCCTTTTCTGTGGCCAGCACCCTGAGCATTAGGCTCTGGTCCTGTCTGCCACTAGAAGCTTTGTTCCTAGGAAGGCGCCATCCGCCATTAGAGGCTTTGTTTCCTAGGAAGGCGCCATCCGCCATTAGAGGCTTTGTTTCCTAGGAAGGCGCCATCCGCCATTAGAGGCTTTGTTTCCTAGGGAGGCGCCATCCGCCATTAGAGGCTTTGTTTCCTAGGGAGGCGGCCATCCGCCATTAGAGGCTTTGTTTCCTAGGAAGGTGCCGTCCCCTCCTTGCGGACTCACCGCTCCCCTGGGCCCCTCTGCCCTATGCGCAGGGAGCTCCTTCACCTCTCGTCGCTCCGGGTGTGGGGTCCCCGCTTTTGGATGCCGTCCGCACTCCCAAGGGGAGGGAGCTTTGCAGCCTCCAGGCCTCAGGGCTCGGCGCCTAGCACAGGCTTAGGGGGGCCTCCCCCTTCCTACACCCCCTCTCTTACCGGACTCCGTGATGTGTCTTCAGTGCTCCCCACTCGCACTCCGTCCTCTCAGGTATGTGTCTCTGTTTTTTCCAAGCCAGTTACTTAGTATTTTAGGAGTAAATCAAGTCCATGGCTGGGAACGGGGGCCTCTGCTGCTTCTCACAGCACCGCCATCTTCCCTCTCCCGCAACTTTAATATTTTAATATTATCCTAAAACTCTTTAATTTTTTCCTGCAATGCAGTTAAATTACTTGGAAACAGTTTGACCCTTCCAAATCTTGCTTTTAAGATTTATTAGGTAGGGCCATACTGGGGCTCAGTCTAGGATAAATTATTCCCACTGATGTAAGACCCGTTTGTGTGCTCCACCTAATGTGCATTGAATTATGAGTTTTATCAATATAGCTGATGAGACCAGACTCTTTTCCTAGCCCTGTATGAGTATAAAGCACTGTTTCTTCTCATCTTTTCAGGTTGTTCTTTTCCCACTTTCAATAGTTTTGTCAAATGTATGTGCAATCTGTACTCAGGTGAATACTGGAAAGGACTCCTCTCCAGATATACAGAGTTCTTTCCCTGTGTAACTCTCTCCCCTCTAATATTTCAACAACCTTCATCTCTGACGAGGCCTCAATTCAGAGTTTTCTGGCTATACCTTATTGCTCTTATCTCCATATGCCAAGGGAAATTCTTGGTTTAAAATAAAATAATAAAGTTGATGATGGTTCAACATGTCATTATACCAACAGAGAGCAAAACTCCAATCCAAGAACTCAGAGTCCCTTCTGAGGTATCATTCGTGAGTTTTTGCTAGCTCCAAGGCAGAAAGGAGATTAATTTTCTAACTTTTTAAAAGAAAACTCTATCAAATATATACAATTTTATAGAGGCAAGGGCTGAGTAATCGGGAAAAGGGGTCCTGGGCTTAGAGCAGCTGTTATCCCAGAGATGAAGGGCTGGCAGGAGATCCTGGGAGCAATCAGTTTCAAAGTCCTAGAGCCCATATTTGACTTTGGTCCAATGATAGCTGAGCTTATTTTTTGACCATGTGTTCTTCAGTTCCAGGGCTAAACATAGGAGAAATAGTTAATACTCTATTAAATGGAAAATTAAACATTTCTATAATTTACCCGCCTTCGTATCAATCAAAGAACTCCTCCCCCTATCTTTACCCCTGTAGATGTCTGAAAATGTTGCATTAGATAATCTCAGGATTTATGTACATCAAGCAAGCTCAGGACAAGAGGAGTAAATAATGATAACTTTAGATAAAACACTGTGACCTAATTTTTTACCCCTACTAAATTTTCATAGTGCTGCCAATCAGGCTGCAGACCTCAAGTAAGAAACTAAAATGCTCCTCTGTGGGAAATCTGGTAGTCTAAGAGAAAAAGTCTATAAAGACATATTTGGAAGCTCCTCAGCAAAACAGTGAAATCCCCAGACATTTACCCTATGGTGAGACTGACCAGTTTACAAACCCCTGCCATGCACACACTTTGATGACTTATTTTTACATATGAAGTAACAGCCCATTAGTTGTCAGCTGCTTCATAAGTTCGAGGAAATTTTCATCATGAAAATTAGAACAAAACAGAGTAACAACACAAAAATCAATTTTTTGAAGCATGAAACACAAGGAAGGATTCAAAGAAATTGTAATTTATATTCTCTCAGAGATAAATTCTAATATTCATTCATAGAATAGAAATAAGATGCTATAAAATACACAAATTGAGAGAATACAAAAGGTCATTTTCCACTGGTATTGTAGTAGAGGGAGTTGAGAATTCTAAAGGAAATTAAGACAAAAAAATTAAGAAATGAACTGAAAGAAATCAAAAGATGGAATATCAATACTGTATTAATCATTATAAGCCATTAATAGGAATTTGAGAATGATAATGGAGAAAATGCAAAGGAGAAAACTATCAAGAAAATTTTACATAATATAAAAAGATAAGGTTATTTAATCAAACCCAGAGGGAGCCCAGAACACGTAACTGAAAAGATTCATATGAAAGTATATACTCTTGAAATTTCAAAACATCAGGGCAAATCAAATGAATCTTTTTAAAAAGCTAATACACATACACACACACACACATATACATATACATATATATATATATATATATATATATATATATATATATATATATATATATATATATATTTATACCTACATACACAGTCTATCCTTATTATTCTTGAATTCTGTACTTGTGAATTTTCCTATTTGATAAAACTTACTTATAACCTCAAATTAATACTCCTTGTGCTTTTTAATCATTTGTGCAAGTGCAGAGTGCTAAAAAATTTGAGTTGCTTAATGTATATATTTCCAATTAGATTGAACAAGGCACTTTTGCTGCCTTGTTTTATCTCTCATAGTGTAAACAAGTGTCCTATTCATGGTCTATTTAGTGCTATGTTTTTCTCAATTTTGTGCCTTTTGTTGGTGATTTTACTGTTTAAAATGGCTACCAAACTTAGTGCTAAAGTGCTGTTCAGTATTCCTAACAACAAGCAAGCTCTGATGTGCCTTATAGAGAAAATACATGTTAGATAAACTTCATTCAGTTATGAGTTGTTGTGCTGTTGACAGTGAGTTCAATGTTACTAAATCAACAACATATATTAAATAAGGTGTCTTTAAACAGAAATACACATAAAACAATGTTATGTATTTATTAGTTCATGTAAACGTGAGAAAAATAATTTTTAAGGTACTTAATTTTAAGGTGCTTTCTTACATAAATAACCAGAACCACAAGTAAATAAAAAGAATAGGACATTGGTATACATGTTTGTCAAAACTTTTCTAACTGTATATTTAAAATGGTGCATCTTATTGTACATAAATTATGCTTCAACAAGTTGATGTAAAAAATAGGAATACATTGACTCTAGGAAATATAGAATCTGGAATAGAAGAAAAGCAAAGGGAATTCCTAGATTGTTAATAAAGATGAGCCCTATTATGATAAGGTAATAGCAGGCCTAGAAATTTCTGATCAAATAAGAGTAATAAAGTATAGTTCTAGCAGAGATGTCTTAAAAATAATAATTAAAAATAAAAAAAACTGATAAAATATCAGATATAGTTGATCATATATGAGAGGAGTTTACATTACCATTAGAGTGTCTGAGGATATATTAGATTAAAATTAATAGCAGATTAAACATTGCAGGAGATTAGTAAATTTAAAGGCAAAGCATAATGAACTTGAAGATAGTGATGTCTAAAATGAATTTGAAGATTTTTCATTATTTGGGGTCACATACCCACTGAATTAGTCAGGGTTCTTTAGAGGAACGGAACCAATAGGATATATCTACTGTGAGATGTATTATAAGGAATTGGCTCAATTGATTATGAAGAACCAGAAGTCTTATTATCTGACATCTGCAAGCTGGAATCCAGGAAAGCCAAAGGCATAAATTCCAGTCCCAGTCTGAAGGACTGAGAACCATGAGGGTTGTGATATAAGTACCAGTTAAAGGGTAGGAGAATAATGATATCTCAGCTCACAAAGGCAGAGAGCAAATTCTCCCTTCCTCTAGCTTTTTGTTCTATTCAGGCCCTGATCAGATTGGATGATGCCACCAACCCTGGGAAGGAAAATCTGCTTTACTCAGCCCACCAATTCAAATGCTAATCTTATCTGGAAACACTCTCAGAGATGTACACAGAAATAATGTTTAATCTGAGCATCCAGGACCCACTTGAGTTGATACATAAACCTAATCATCACTAGTTCACTCCTTGTCAAACTGGCACCATGAATCTTAAACTACACATCCCTTTGGTGAAGGATGGGAGAAAGAGTAACTGTAAATTTTTGGTAGTGTACCAGGGTCTTTCCTCAAAGGGACCCAGCCTCCTCTTTATTCAGGGGGTTCTGAGTCTCTAAACTGGTTCAAGTCTGGGAATTGATTCATTGAAGTCTGCTTTTTGAGTCAGGTTAGACTTTTTTCCACTTGGCCTAGAACTTCTCTGCTTACACTACCAAGTAAGAATTTAGTAGGCTTTCTATCTATTTCACTTCTAGGAACACCTTGATTTACATTGATCTGCATACCTCAGAGTACTGATTGCTGCTTTGACTCTGCTGTCCATTACATTAACCAGGCACATTTTGCCTTTGGCAGTTGAGTGTTTCCACTTGGCTCCTGCTACCCCTGGATCCAAGCACTCTTGTTGTATTTATTTTTGTCAATTTAATCACTGAAATTTCCAATGTAAAGTCTAAACTGCATAGAAGAGAGATCAAGAGCTTTTCAAGGATGTCAGGGCTTCTTTAACAAATTTATTTCTCACAGTATAGGTGAGAGGCATGTCTTCTAGACACTCCCAGGGTAGGTGAACAGGTCTTAAGTGACAAATCCACTCTACTGTTCCTATTTTTTTCAACCTTTCAATCTCTTCCTCTACATTAAACCAAGGCAAGTCTGGCATTTCCAATTTGCTCACTGTGCGCCACCTTTTGGTTCATGTTTCAGCCAACCCACCAAACTGTTAGAGGTCTTTCAAATTCCTGAGCTACAATATTAAATGCAGAACCTCTGCTCAGTGAGCCCATGTCAATAAATGTTCTTATCCAAATTATATTCCTTCCACCATTATCCTACAACTTAGTTTCCATTCCTACACATGTCCCTGGATTTCTGCATTTATAAATCAGAGAACTTAAAAAGTTATTTTGGAGTGTAGCATGCCTCCTCATGGGTCAAACTTTGTACCTCAGTTTTAGGAGCCTGCTGGGACCTGAGCCTGGTTGTAGGTCTGGAAGCAAAAAGGAGTGCTGGGGGTGGGTCCTAAGAAATATCACCATTGTCTTGCATGACCAATGCCTCAGGGGAAGCCATTACAGTTTCCTCAAGCAATGCTGTGCTAATCCCCTCAGACAGGGGTGGAAAGGCAGATACTTTTGAGGTTAGTGGATGTTATTGCCAAGGAGTGTGTGGAGGCTACTTCCACTGGGGTTGGTAAGGTTTCTTCCACTGGCAAAACAGACTCATGGGGATGTAGGGGCTCAGTGTCTCCAGATTCATTAGGGTCTTCTCACAAGTCCCATCACAATTTACTGAATCATATGTTTCCCCAAAATGCCTTCATTTTAACAGACTACTGTTAAAGTCTACTTGTAGGATGTAGACACTCTAAAAGGCTGGGAGTTCAAGTTGGGTTGTATTTTAGACAGTCATAAGATGAGATTCTACATGACTCTCAGGAATTTTAGCCCTGGGGCTACATAGAGAAAGGCCTTCTTCAGAGCACATACAGAAGACTTCAAGTCATTTTATGGTGCTTGAGCTGGGAATTCAAATCCTTGAGCTCATATTTTTCTTCCACTACTTTATCCAGGGACATTGGGAGCAAACAGCCAAACTTATTAAATGTATTAGTTTTTAAAAAATTTTTGAAAGTATCATCTATAGTCACCCAGCTCCATGCTTTTTTATAACTAGCTGTTTAGGAGTATCCAATGCAGATATTTTGCATATTTCTATCACTAGCTCATATCATAGACTATTAGTGCTGCCTTTACTACTAAAAATAGAGTTATTAGCTTATTTAAATCCAGTCTTACTAGAGAACCAATTCCAGAAACCCTAGAATCAATTCAGTAAACTTATCCTTATATTTTCCATTTTTTTAAGAACCACTCTTAGTTCCAAAATCTTAGTTATTCATTGTTTTCCAGAGTAAAAGTATGCACACACACACACACACCTGTTTCACTATCTACCATCTGCAAGCTCTAGGCTGAGGAAAGCCAGTGGTGTCAAGTCAAGTCTGCCGGCATGAGAATCAAGAGTGCTAATCCAATCCAAGGGTTGAAGACTGCTGTCTCAGTTTAAGCCAATTGGCAGCTAGTGGAATTCTGTCTTCCTCTGCCTTTTTGTTCCTTTCAGGCCCCTCATGGATTGCATAATTCTCGCCCACAAGGAGAGGGCAGCCTTCTTCACTCAGCCTTCTAATTCAAATGCTCATCTCATCTGGAAACACCTCACAGACATATCCAGAAATAATGTTTAATCTGGGCAACCAGTTAAGTTGACTCATAAAATTAATGGATAAAATTAACTGTTACACCTATCAGTTATTTTTATCTTTTTGTATCACCCTTCAACAACATGCATTCTTCACTCTAGTCAAAGGAGATTCTAGATTTTCCCCCTGCCCCCTCCTTTTTATGTGTTACAAAGTTATTGGAAATAAGCTTCTTTTCCTGTTTATTTCCTTGGGCCGCCTGCCCTTCCAGACTTCAGTCACGTCTACACTTTGTATGACATGTTTTTCAGAACCCAGAGGCAGTGATACTACAGAGTTAAGCTCTTAACCAAGCTCCAATTATTTCATGTATACTGTTTTATGTATCTTAAATTGGACAATTAGATTCTTGAGAACAGAATCCCATAGCTTGTTTTTATTGTATTTCTTTACTGATTCTAGTGTAGTACTGGACATATAAATCCAATGATTGATTAACTTGAAAGCTAAGGGTCTTAACAGGTTGGGAAGGAAAAAAATACCAATGGCCAGGATTGGGGTATTTAAGTCTTCCCTATGCAGTATTCAGAAGAAAATTGTAGTCAGGTTAGGTGTCATAAATGTTACAAATGTTCTGACATAGGAGAACACTGAAGGATATTCAAACTTGAGTAGTGAGTTATGATTTGGAGGCCAATCTTATCCTTATGAAACATTTTACAAGACTTTAGATCTCCCATATCCTCTGAAATGAGAAGTCGTAACATACTTTTGAAATTAGTCCTTTGTTAAGGTCATCTAGTTACTTCCTTATGACCGTAAACAATTTATATCCTAGATTCAGTGTTGTGTTTCATTAGAGTTTATCAAATAGAATATTATTGTACTCTTCTCTATAAATCAGGGACAAAATTAAACTGTATGCTTGAACTGATTATTTTTTGATTGTTTCAAAGTAATTTTCTTTCTAATTTTTTAAAAAATCCTTGTATAAGTTGTTGAAAAGGTAGATTTACTAAAATCAAAAAGCATTTGGCAAAGCAAACTTCTGGCTGGCAAGTAAGGATATTGATGCCAAGGGACACTTTAAGAGGTCTTTTTGCATTTGTGCTACTGTGTGAAGTTATCCTATTTAAAAGCTTGTGTTTTTCCCTTACTTTTGTGTAACAAAGTTTTAAAAAATTCTATCTCCTTTTAATCTCTCTCTCATTTCACATGATTGCATGGTGATCTTTATAGATTTTTATTGAGAAGTTAATTTACAAGATTCCCCCCCCCCCCAATTCTATTTTACTTTTTCAACTATACGAAAAAGAATCTAGCTAGCTCATGGACACAGAGGGAGGGGGTGGGGGCTGGGTGGAGATGGGGGAAGTGGGGGGGAAATGAGAGACATCTGTAATAGTGTCAACAATAAATAAAAAGTATAATAAATAAATAAACCAAAGGGGGGAAATCTAGCTAATGTATGGGAGAACCAAGTGCTTCAGTTACTTATCTCTAGGGTGATTTTGCATCCTGTTGTGCCCAAAGAAGTCCCAGTTTTTTCTGTTTTCCTAGCAGATATATTAATTATGCCTTTTTCAATCTCTAAAATGTCTGGGTTTAAGTGATATATTATTATGGCCTGTCTCCTCATAAAGCAAATAGGTGCTACATGTGTGTTCTTTTGAAGTACTTGGCCAACTATTTATCTCAGAGCAACAAAAATCCAAATGACAGAGAATAGGTGGGAAAAAATGCAGCCCATTTTCTTATATTTGAAATGTGTAATATCATTGTGGCCATTTCTGCTTCTTCACTTATTTTTATTTTTTATTGTTTTTATTTATCTTCATTGTTAAAAGTATTACAGGTGCCCCCTTTCTTGAACATATTTGTCCAAGTAGTAGTTTACACACAGGATTTTCTTTAATAGGAGGATAATACACGAAGAGCAATGCTTATCACTGAATTCTAGTTAACAGAATGAGATAGAGAAGGAATTTGTATCATGCTTTTTACGTTTATGTGTTAATGCTTTTGAATTAAGTGATTAGGAAAGGTAACTGAGAAGACAGTTTCAGTCCTATAGAATGTACAATGTAAATCAGACAATACTAGTTAAACTAGGAAATAAGAGCTACACTACCATAAGCAAAAGAAGGAAAACACCAAGATATATTCTATTAAAGGAATTCAAATAGACCTCAAATGCCACTCCTACCACTGTTACACATAGTTGCAGACCTAAGAGAAGGCACATAAAATATAATGGCAGTGATAGTGATAATACTCCACGTTATCATGACCCTTATGACTTGTGATCTATGTGTTCATGAACCTATTCAAGAAAGTACCGGACTCCTCATAACTTTATAACAAGCACAATTTGGACAAAGGAGGCTGAATCCTTAGGAAGCTAAAGTAAGAAAATGCCTTTCTAAATTTAAGGCAAAAACAAGTGTGGTTATATAGTCCCAATTTTTTCAAGCTTCTTTACAATTTCTACTACCATTCGAAAATTATACTCATTGACATTGCTCAGCAAAGACACTTTTTGAAAATACTCACCTTTACAGTGAATTTTATATTCTCATTTTATTTTAACAGTGGAAAATTTTGTGACCTAGTTTAATAGAACTTTTCACCCAAGATATTTAGTGATTATGTCCTGAAATAAATGGGTGGTAATATGCTTTGGGAATGTAAAATAATCTCTGGTAAGGCAAATAACACAAGTAGTTCATCATTATGCATATAATCCACTATTTTCAATTATCCATGTCACTGGTTTGCTACTTTAGCATGACTAATAAAAAGTTATTATTATTGTTGTTTCTTATTTTTTCTCTATTGAATTACAACTCTGAACAATTCAGAAATAAAATGGACTATTCACACTATCACTAATTACTATTGGCATTGATTTATTTGAAGCTGATGATACAGAATTACCACACATTGGTTAACATTTTAGCTTTGAAATTAAATATGCATAGTTCATTCTTCAGGGCTTAGAATACATTTCTTAGACATCATTGATATTTTTTAAAACTTGTTAAAAGGATCATCTTTTGTGGATAATCACCCTAGATGCATATTTACTATGTGTGGCAGATGCTGCTCATTGGCTACCAAGTAGCCATTCTGCTCTTCATTTTCTGCTTATAGAAACTGTATATAGAAACTTGTATAACAGACGGGTGATCAGAAATCCCTTAGTCCTATGAAACAGAAGGTTCTTGCCCAGCTCCATTATTATACCCAGGGAATAATATGACTATTCTGGGATTCCCATTCCCTTTAGCTAAGCTTTAGTCAAGAGTAGACATGGCAGAGTTCTGACAAACGAAACAGGAGAAATCTGTGTCCTATACTCCTTATCCAAAATAATGGGGAAATTCATAGGAAGAAAACATTTTGCCTCATTCCCCTTGTTTTCTTTTTTGGAATCCTGAACCTACAGTAACCTTATTTCAACCTTAAGGCAAAAATCATTAGATAAAAAAATCTAACATACTAGGATGCCAAAAGAGAGAGAGAACGGTCTGGGCCCTTGCTCACATGACTTGAATACTGAATCATACCTCCATTGTTTGTGTTGCACCAGTTTTAGTCTTTTTTTGGTTTGTTGCTGTTGTTACTTGCTGCTGGAAGCCAATTTTACAGAAACATTTAACAAGTTGTCTTTCTTCATTAATTCCCGAAGGTTTTATTTAAAAATGTCTTTCTTGACTCCCATTCATGGTTATCCTCTATTTTTTAATATTGGGATATATAACCATCACCTGTTAGTTCAGATTTTCCCTAAGCTCTGGAAGCAATCTCATCCATAAACTAGGAAAGTATAAGATTCAATTGGCCTCTTACTAACTTATTCAAATTCAAGTGAATGTTACATGCAGATTCCAAAATAAGCATTGTTTTCTGATTTTAATAACCAGGTTGTTTTGGTTCTCCTCTGAAAATGAACATCTTCAGTACAGAATAGTGTCCAATGGCATGAGCTAGCTTTAAGTCTTCACTGTCACTTATTAGATTTGTGAATTGAGCACATTAAGGGATTTTATAGGGTCTTGCTTTCCTTGTCTGTAAACTGGAGGTACTGATATTGCTAGAGATGAATATGAATATGAATATGTAAAATGAAAACATACTTAGCTCAGTGCCTGGTACAGGGACTCAAAAAATTTAATGGGTGTGCTCAGGGGGATTGAGAAAATCATTCAAGATCCCTCAGATACTAAGAACCCAGAAAAATAAAGATTTAAGCTATTGTTTCTATGAACTGGATTTTTATTTTTTCCCTTCTGCCATGCTGCCCCATTTCTACATTTACTGTTAGTAAGATCTCTTATTTCTCTTATTTTCCTGAAAGCATCTTTCCCTTCCTGGCATCTTTCATTACTACCTTCACTCTTTTCCATCAAAGGGGGAAAGATCGATTTTCTCAGCTATTTGGTAAAAAAATTCAAACAACACTGAAATTTTGAGACTTTTTGACCAGGATACTCCATAACCATTTGCATTGCCAGTTTGTTAAAACAAGTGGTAGGATTTTTTGACATTTAGAACAAAGTTATTTTGTTTGTTTGGTATTTGAGGCCCTGAAGTCTTATGGTTTGGAATTAATCTCCTTTGTCCTATTTTCTTTTAAATTTTCTTGAAGAATAATTTAATGTGAAGTAGCTTAAGAAATGAGGGAAAATAGCTAAATTAAGGATAGTTCCCTCTGTAAGGTGGTAAGGGATTAAAAGCACAGAGACCTTTCCCCTTTTGCACCCAAATTGTATTCTTTCACATCTGGTGCCTTGTGAAACAAGTAGGAGGCCCTGAACGAATCATGGTTGCACTATCATTAGCATAATGCCCACGTATAGATTTATCAACAGTCTTTCAGCTTGATAAACTGTTGACATGTAAATATTTCCTTGAAGAAATTTTAGTCCAGCTGCTTTTGTTTACAAATCTATCAATGGTTAAAACCACTGAATGTACTTTGCCCGTTTCTGAATTATAATTACATGTCTAATTGTGAATTAATTATAAAAGAAAAAGACAGAACTACACAATAAATATTTCCCCATTCCTGGACTCACACCAGGTTTCCCTATATTCATGAAATGTAGATCTTCCTCTCACATGCCATAACCTTACCTTTTTTGCATTTGTATGTACACGTAGTTAGACCAAATGAATTTGAAAAATTATTTGATTCTTAGGAAGACTGCTTATTCCCTTGTTTCCCTTTCTTCTCTACACTGCTTAATCATTCCAAAGCTTTAATTAAGATTAGATTTTGATATGCCAGTCACACTTACATCTAAACTGACCTGAATATTGAATATCTGTCACTTTCTAATGTTTTCATCCCATGCAATCAAAATGATTCTACAATTGTGTTGTTTTTCTGCCTTCTTCCATGAACCACAGCAACCAAATATATGAATTTACAAATTCATATAAATGGTGAAAAAATGCCAGGCCATGGGGCTGTTACTGATCGTTTGTGAGTTCACCTGTGATACAATTATAGTGATGGGGAGAGATCATCTATACTACTCAGACCACCTAAATGGCATCTCATCATTCATTGTGCCCATAACACAACAGGCATATAGTGAATGAGTCACACAGGATAGCCTGCAAAGGCTGGTGTGTGTGTATGTGTGTGAGAATGTGTGCCAAGGGAGCAAGTCTGAGAGAACCAATTCTATACAGTAGTGCTCCCACCTCTGCCCCTGAGCACTAAGAGAGGGAGTGGGGGAAGCTGCAGTAAGCGGCTGCAGTGGGAGGTCAAAGGTGGAACACTCCTAGCTCAGAGAAAGGGCTTTGATTGCTTCTTGTTTCAGAAAGCTGCTGCCCATAGGACGTTTACTAGGCCTTTAAGTGGACTGCAGAAACTTATTTATGAAGACTTTTATTCATTCTTCAATCCCAAGATACAAAGTGCCTACCACAGGATAGCAGCCAAATAAATGTTTATGGCACTGTGGAACTAAGCTGAAGATCCTAATTGATTTTCTCTGACAGTAACTGGCAAAGCTACAAGCACGGCGCTCTCTTTGAGAAGCAGGCAAAGCTCTGGAGCCCATTTTGCCCTAGGCTCAGACTACTTATCTCCCAGGGGCCAATGTGGGCTGCCTATCAGGCATCTTCAAATAACAACAGCAGCCACAACAAAAATAATAATATACACGAACATAGAACAGATTGTTTGGTGCTTCACTAAACACTTTTGATGCATTGTCTCATTAAATCCTCAAACACCCCTTTGATGTAGAAGATGCTATTGTCCCCATTGTGAAGAAAAGAAAACTATTTTTCAGGCAAGAAAACTGAGATGTCCAAGTGGTGACACAAAAGGTCAATCAAGCCTGGCTATCTTTAACTTTCAAATCTGTTGTTAAATGCTACCTGTTCTAGAGATACTTTGCTTTAGTGATGTAAGCATCGGAGGTTTCTGCTAAAAATATTTGGTTCTAACAGTACAAGGAGCCAGGATAGGCACCTAGGAAGCAGTATTTTTATAAGAAAACCGATTAGTTTGATTTAAGTGATCTTAGAGGCTCAATCAATACTATACTGAGTAAACATAATTCACTTTAAAGTTATTTTAAGGGATTTTTCCATAAGACAATACATTTGACCCTTAAACAACATTGGTTTGACCTGCACAGGTCACTTATATGTGGTGAAGTTTTTTCATTGTATACTGTAAGTGTATTTTCCTTATGATTATCTTAATAATACTTTCTTGCAACAAGAGATAGAAGATAATACATTCCTGTGAAAGAAATTTTGAGGTTATGTGTTATTTGACTTTGAATTATGGTTGGTTTTAGTACTCTTCAGTTGAAGTTTCATGAGGATAAAATGTGAAAAATTCAGTAGTTACTAAATTTTATATTTCTAATTTTATATTTTTTATTGTTGTATAATGGAAACATACACTAAGAACAATTCTCTAAAACAATTAAAAATTCAAATAAAGTTGCTTACTTATGTTGTGAACCAGGAGCATATGTGACTCACATTTTATTAACTTTCCAAACAGAATTTAACAATCACTCTTCATTCTTATTGATAATAATTGGTAATTTGGAGCTCCGGAGGTTCACTTTTTAATTTTAACATCTCAGCTTCTACAAAGAAATTGATAACACAATACACGCAGAACTTTATAAAACTAGAGAATGAAAGAATGAAAAATAATTAAAATGTTAATCCAAGAAATATATTTAACAACAGACTCTAACTTGAAAAAAGAAGGTGCAAAACTCCAAGTTAATGGAGATAAATGCACAAAAACTTTTTGTAAAGATTTCATATTGAACTTACCATTTTAATTTTAGATAAAGAATATTGGTTCAAAGAGTTAATGCAACTTGTCAAAAGCCACCCATGATGTGCACCTGGGCCTGTCCAATCCCAAAGCTGACCTTTTTTCTGCTACATTAGATGTATTTTTGACTAAAAAGTCACAGAGGAAAGTGGATTGCAGTTGAAACCTTTTGTGGAGAATAAAAGATGAAAGAAGCAGAAATAAAATTTCTGCATATTTCTAAACCAGACAAAAATATTCAAGTTGCTTTCCTTATGAACATCATAAGGTAAGCACTGTATCACTATTACAAGTGATGGAGGGCTTTACCTACTGGAAGTTTTATTCTGCTCAAAACAGAACATCTGATAAATTCTTGACTTGCCTTATTAAATATTTCATCATGAAAAATGTTGAGGAATCAATATGGAGAGTTGCAACTCTGGACACTATTATGATGAGTAAAGAAAATTGGGAGAGGAAGAGAAATGATCTTTGGGAATAAGTAACTATATCATTTTTTGAGTGTATTAAAAATAAAGATGAAGGCTGGAAGTCACCAGACATGTGCCCAGGACTTTATGAAAGTATATTTCAAAATATTGAAAGGAAAATAGTTAGGGCTCTGTTATTGGCTCTAACAATGAAAATGGCTAAAGAGATATATGGATTATATAAAATAAACTTCTAATAGTGCTGGAACTTAACTTTTTGATATAAAGTTTTCATGAAAATAATGTTTCTACAAATGCATTATACATTTTGAATAATGCATATTCTAATTGTAACTAAAAAAGGCCTCTTTTGTATTTGTGTATTCTTTTCATTTTTCAACAATTCTTTAGCATTTTAAGGCTTATTACAGTCCATATTATTGAAAACTCAAGACAACAAATTATGTAATGTCCATTTCTTAGAAGTTGTTTGGCCAACTTGGTGCTTATATTATAAACTTATACTTTTTTCATCACTATCTACACTTTTCTCTCTGATAATTACCATCTGTAATTCCTGAGTGTGGCTGAGACAGCATGCTCACTTAACATTTCATCTGTTCTCAATTCCCAGCCCCTGCATAGTTACATGAAGCCACGTGATTAGTTCAGATCAATGGGCTGTGGGCAGAAAGGTCACGTGGCACGTCCTGATCAAAGCATATAAGAATCAGTGCATGATCTTCTGGCCATCTGTTCCTCAATGATTGCAAACATAGTGGTCTCATTTAAGAGGGATAACCACCAGATTCAAGTAGCCTGTGACACTGAGTCATTGCTTAGAGGACTGTTGACCTAAAATGGAAATGATAAACTGCAGCCCCCAGGTCAAATCCAGCTCACCACTATTTTTTGTGAACAGGAGGTTTGTTTTTTGGAACACATGCTTATTCATTTATGTATTATCTTAGTTGATTTCATGCTGCAATGGCAGAGTTGAGAGTTGAGTAGTTGCTACAAAGATGGTTAAACCCCCAAACCAAATATCTGATCTTTTACTGAAAAATTTGCCAATGCTTGATCTAGAGTATCGATAAGTAGCATACTTATACCTTTCTTATACCTTAACAATGAATCAGAACTAAGACCATTAATGTCGTAAGTATAATATTTCTAAAATACTTTCCAATATATTCTCATAAATGAACATAAACTTGCACATGATAAAGTAAAAGACATGTCTCCAACAATATATAATAAATTGTGATTTCCTTCAAAACAAAAAGAATATTTTAAACCTAACATACAAAATATGAAATGAAATATAAGCAATATTATTTGAATAAATCAGGCAACTTATGCTAAAGATGAAACTGGATGCTCTTACAACAGAAATTCTTCTGCATATTATTTTCCACTTTGTTTTAATGTCAATCCATTCACACTATGGACTTGAAATATTTTTTCTGCCCTTTATGGGCTATTAGTGAATTAAAAATATATAGTGATTGACTTAAGGTGCTATATATTTTTGTCCTGTGCATATTACATGAGAGAGACATCATATCTGAAGTATAATTTGGTAGCTATCGTTCATCTGAGTCAGTTCAGAGAAATATAAAGAGAAAAACTAGATCATGTGGATCAGTGCGTATGCGTGTGTGTATGTGTGTGTGCCTATGTCATAACATTACATAGAATCAAGGATGAGATACTATCAGGACTTGCACTTACAGCACATGGCTAAATAGTTTTTTTTAACAGAAAAGATATGAAAGTAGAAATTCACATTTTCAGTTCACATATCTTGAGTTCATTTAAGCATAGTTTTCAAGTGCAAGTTTTATTGAATAAATATTGATCATAAATGCATTTTCCATAGCTACTTATATTTCAAATAATGTTAAATAGGTCATTGTGGAAATTGAGTTATTTGATTCTGTCTTTTTTCCATCAACTCCTATTGCCTACCTCATCCATTCTCTACTCATAAATGATGTTTACATGCACAGTAATTCCACACAACCTCAGACTTATAGAAATGTTTTTTGTAATAATACGGTAAGCTCTGGAAGAATGTAGTATAAATCTTTGGTATTTCTGCTAGTAAAAAGTAACTCTAGAGGGAAATTATACAAGTTTTCATAGTACCATTTACTTTTGATATTGTACTCTTGTGTTCTGATTTTAAAGAGGGAGATGAACGTGGCCCAGGCCCTTTCCCTGTACCTCTGAAGAGTAAACACTAAGGTGTATACACACTGGGCTCACCTAAACAGAGTGGATTGACTAAATTACTTGAGGCTGATTTTTATCACCTTTCAATATATTAATTTAAGGCAATAATTCCTGCCAAGGTTCCTCAGCAAAATCAAAAAAGGGAAAATTTTTCCCACTGTAATTTTTCACTCTTCTGTTTTTGGGCTTTTCTTTATCCATGCTCTTCTGTTTACCATTATCTGTACTCAGAATGATTTCTGGATGTCCAAGATTCCTATGCCACTTACTAAGAATTAGACTAGACTTTACGATCATCTCAATTAACATATATTTTTTTCTTTATTTCTGTCATTTTGAGTTTTAAAGTGCTGATATATGACTGGCCTTACTTTTCAGTTTCATGATCAAGCTTTTCCTTATACCATAAACGAAAACAAGTTTTGGATTTGTGGAACTAGTGAGTTATTTTTAGCAAGGGATATTATCCTGTACTCTGGTAACTATGGCCAGCACTAACCCTCATAAGACAAAAATATTGCAACCAGTCCTGGAAAATGAATAACTATCTATTACCCACATACTGTTCTCAGCACTCCTATTACCAGGTTTGCCTTCCTCTGGAAGTTTTCCATTCCATTATATCTTCTTAGAGAAATCAATCAGAACTATAGCAGGAACTGTGTGTAAGCGTGTCTTGTAGTTTCATTATAAACATGCTTGCCAAAAGCATGTTTGCCATAATTATTTTCACTGCAAACATCTTTGATGCAAAACTAATAAGCCACATGGCAATTTCACCGTAAAAGATAAAAGAATGGAAAATAAAAGGGGGACATTATAAAGAAAGCAATAAAACATAAAAAATAATAACAAATTTAAAAAGACTTCATTGAAAATAATAAAAATACTACATTGTCTTCAAAGTCTTTCATTTAGAGTAATATACTTTTTTTTTTGCTTATTGTTTCACCTTCTTATTGCCATCACACTTTTTCTTTATCCCAAAAATGTCTTCCTTCCTTAAGAGAGGTATCATTTTCCAACTACAAAATGGATAATTAATGCTCTTGAAAACTGTTGTGAATTAGTTGCCGCCTCTTTTATATTTGCCATAGCTTGTTGAAGTTTTTGTTTTAATGGGTAGGAGAGATGACTGTGTGTACCAAAGGATTTGTAAAAATTGTTATGTTATCCTTGCCTGATACCATGTGCAATCTGGCTAAGATTTATATACTATAAAAATCAGGAGTACTGCGAGAAGTTTGTTAATGGAGAAGTGAAACCAAACTGTCAACCAGTTATTTTATCTTGTGAGGCAAAATCATCTTATGCCCATTAGTTGTGCAGCTAAAATGTTCATGGGAAAAATGCTTGTGAAAAAGATGTGAAACTACTTAGAACCATGTGTAAGATCCCTGAATCCTTGGTTTCTACTTTTACACATATACAAATGATACCATTGTAATTAGCTAATCATTAATAATAGGAAAGTAAGAAAGGGAAGGCCAGATATTATAGGCATTGTTCCCTTCAAAACACAAAACATTCAGAAAAGGGACTGGATAAAGGGAAATAGACTCATGCCCAGTAAAGTTGGGGTGACATAGGGAAGGCGCTTGCTGTCAATCACATCTGGTAACAGAGGTCATTGGTCAGAATGGGCGTGGCCACTGCAAGCCTGGAAAGCTTTTGCATGCTTCACCCCCTAAACAAAGGATTTTGCTCTCCTGTGCTCTTATGCTTTTGATTTCACTTGACACACTTGGTTCATGGCTCATACTTGGATTCCTGGCATTCTCCTGTGTGGCCCAGGGCCATGGGGACCCACACACACAATGGACTAATGAACTTCAACTAGTCTGATGCTATACTGGACTTGTTGATGTTTTTCCAGCATGGAAAGGAAACTCTGGACACTGGTTTTGCTTCTAGCTTTACTAAAACCCCAGCTACACTTCTTCCATGACTGAACTAAGAGAAATGGGACTTTAGAAACACAGGGATTTAATTCTATGAAAATAAAAATTACTCATTCTCTCATGTAAGTCTCAGAATATTGTTTTTCTCAGAATATCTTAAGGACTGCACCCCTAGCAGCACCAGTGGGGAAGAGGACCCCAACTTCATCTGATATCGCTTATACACAGAGATACACACACACATATCTCTCTTTATCTGAAGCAGTAATTTTCAACTCTAGTTGCTAAGTATGATCCCAGAGATACCTCTGAATAAACCCAAGCTTACATATGTTCCCATCCTAGATGGCTGGTTGTGAGTTCTTGCAGTGCTGTCAGGCAACAGATGAAGCAGTTGCTTAGTGAATCTGAGTGTTGGAGGACAGAGTAAAGAGAAACTCACTAACATTGCTGAGGTGAAATAGTTGCTGGGCGAATTTTCAGTTGTGGGATATCTTTTCTTCCTTGGATCCCATTTGCAAGGAATCTTGGAAAGCAATTCTGTTCCTCTTCAGTCAGTTTCCTGAATATGGCAGTTTTCTGAATATGGCAAGAACAAAGGTTGTTGGCTTTATTTATTTATTTTTACTTTATTTCAACTTATTTCTTGTTCTATCTGTTTAGGTTTACATATAAATTATTATTGTTTTGCTTTAGAAATGAGGAAATTGGCCAGATGTCAATGAGTATATAGATGTATATCATTTAAAATAAATGTCTCTGATTTTTTTTTTTAAATTATAGAACATTTGTGGTATTAGATGAGCCTGTCTCCTGTAGACCTTCATGATAATTTATTTACAAGAACCATCAGCACATTTGGCATTTTTTAAATAGGCAGAATAAGATGACTTTTTATCTCAGAAGACTTTTGATTTAAATGACAGACAAAGCAATACAGACAAAATAGTATTAATGAAGAACACTACTAAGTCTTAACAGTGCTACTGGGTTATGAGGAAGATGATGTTGATTCCTCACAACCTCTTTAGCTTTTTATGGTTTTTAAATTACTCTTCAATTTTAGTGGGTGGCCTTTATGATAGATCTTCAGTAAAAATTTACATAACAAATGAGTTTTTGGAAAGCATTTTCATCATTAGTATTATAAAAGGAAGGAAAGGACAAGCATTTTTCTGAAATAAAGTCAGCTTCCATCGGTCTTTTAATATTACGTTCTAGGAATTTACGTGTTAGACTAAATGAACTAAAAGAATTCAGAAAAAAATCTAGAAAGCTTGGAGCCTTGTAAAGAAATACTTGATTGTTCACAGTTATGCCTAGAATTGACCTTGGACCTCTGATTCTAAAGACCTTCAAATATAGATTTTCTACCATTTGCCAAGATAAAGAATATTGTGCTAATAGCTAGTGGCATGAGTTTGGGTACATTATTGATTAACTCTATCGTTTATGTGCTGCCTTAAAAATATTTAGTTACATGATTCATTCACTTTGCACTTAATCAGTCTATGAATTATGCGACTAACTATGATAGGCCAACTGTGTAAATGATAAATTTAGTGAATAGTGTTTTCTGATGCATTTTATCTTTCCAAGTACATTATCAAAAATGAAACGTTGCCTTTAATCCTAAGGAAATATAGAGTAATGCTTGGCAGCCTACTACTAAAGCATATTTTTATTCATAAGGGAACAAGGCACTGCTTACTTTTCAGAATGCAATATGCTTTCCTCTATCTATGAAGCCAATTTATTATCACATCTATCTATAATGGAGAGCAAATAATATGTCTTTCTATAAGTTTACATTCCTGGTAGCCATTACCATAATTGAGGAGATTAAAATGTTGGAAAATACCAGTGTGTAGAAGAGTGGCAGGAAAGGATACAACATGAAGGGAAAACAGGGCTCTTTGATGCCCCATTGTTTTCAGGTTCATGTGTCTAAGAACAGGGACACATTTCACACATTCATGTTTATTTCCCGTTGTGTAAGAAAATAGCTAATTTAGGTCTTTGTCAAAATGAAAGAAAACAATAATAAAAAAACCCAAGAAGCCAAGATAGTTAATTGATTTTTACCAATTTAATTAAACAATCAGACAAATTAGTGAAAGTTTTCACTAAATCAATTAAGTAAAATTTTTAATTAGTAAAATTTCACTGATTTCAATTAGCTGATTGTCCAAACTGGTGGTTTAAATGAACAGAATGGAAGTATAATGGTAGCTTCATAGAGAAGTAATATGATAATTAAGAGGTAAATGGTAGAAATCTATAAACTATATAAAGAATTATAACTTTCAGGTGCTAGTTTATTCCATTATTGTGTCAGAGAAGACTAATATATTATGTCTTCCAATATGTTTCATAATAATTATTAAATACTTCACATTCAGAATTGATATATCCTATATTCCATTGTGATTATTACACACTTTATATTGTATGTAAGACCTTCTTGCTGTTTTGTGTGAATGAAATAGCCCCCTAATATGCATCACTCTTGATATACCTACCCAAGTCTATTCTACATGAGGCAGCTAGACTAATCTTTTTGTAAACATGAACTGGAAAATATTATTTCTCTTATCAGAATATTCAATGTCCCATTATCCTAAATATCAAGTTCTAAAGTCTCAAAGTGGCCCACAAGGCTGTGTATGTTCTGAAATCTGCCTATGCCCTACTTTAGTAGTATCACTCACCTCTGTTCTCAAAATGTTTCCTTTATTAGACTTCCAATTCTACAAATGTACCAGCATTCTCACATAAGGGAATTAGGACATTTGACTCCCTCTTACTTCTATCAACTCACCTACCTAAGTCTTCCCATCTTTGAGCTAATCGCTATAATGATTTTAAGAGAAATCTTTCCTCCCCTCCTCATAACTAAGAAAATCTTGCTATATGTTTGCATATAACCCACAATTCTCATTTGGCAAGAGTTATATTTTTAATGACTTGTCCAACCTTTCTAGCTTGCTTTTAAGATCCACACTGGCAGAGCCATGTGTATTCTCTTCACTCAATCCATAACATCTATAACTCTGTATGAGTAGATATGCAATACTACATAGTTACAGATTAAATCTCTCATGGAAATTACATACTGATCAAAAACAAATAGGTATAGAGCTTAATAATTTATTTAATCATCAAACTACTTTGTATTTAATATTGTGCTTATAACAAAGCTACTTGATTCCAAGTTATACCATTCATCCATTGGGAAATATAGTTTCATATCTCAGGAAGAAGTAACAGTTTTTCCTTGGTGTTATGCAAATGAAACCAGTCCATTCATTTGCAAGTGAATTTATTCATTAATTCATTCATTTAGCTTACCTTTATTGATCACCAAATGCCAGAAAGTGGAAGCTTAAGCATACATTATTGAATATTGAGTCTTGCTTTTGAATAACTCACTGTAGAGAGGAAGAGATGAACCAGTAGGAAATACTATACATAGGATTTTATAATTTCCCTAATAAAAGCAAGCTTAGGACCTGTGTGAGCTCTTCAGCTTTACATCAGTTGTTTTTATGTAGACAAGTCTTCACAGCCCATTTTTCTCTCACAATTTATTGACAGAATGAGTAAACAATCATAAAAAAAAAATGAAGAAAGATACCCTGAGATAAGTAACACAGTAAACTGTATTTGCTTGCTTCATACCAACCTCATCAGATTCACATCTTGCTTAACAACTGTCCTCATCATTTGATTTTCTTTCCTCCCCCTGGATATTAGGAATATTGTTCCTTACTTTATTATCTACCCAATCCCAAGATTTTTTCTGATGCTAAGAGATCATCAGGAAACTATGCGTATTGTGTCATGGTTTTGTCAAACAATGCACACCCTCTTAACTAATTATTTATTTTCCTAAAAATATTACTGACATAAATTCAACACATTAACATTATTTTAAGTGGAAATTTTAGAAATGGTATGACCTCAAGGAAATGCATTTCCTGAAGTAGCCTGTGATCATTGGTTTATTTACTGACACAATGTTTTCTGCAATGAGATTTTATGATCTTAATCCAACCTAACATCTTACTTAACTTTTGCCTACAACAAAACATTGAGTTGATATCTTCATTGAGTTGTTCACAATAATACCTAGATGTTCTCTTTGGGAATTGCAGCTAATTTAGAACCCATTAGTATATACATATGATTTACGTTATTCAGTTAAATGTGCAATATCTTGCATGAGTCTACAGTGAATCATCTGCCATCCAGTATGAATTACCCAGCTTTGTTTGCTCTTGCAAGGGTTATGCAAAAGTCTGCCTTGATTTGCTTAACCCAGGTAATTGTATGTCAACAACAGATTGTGAATGCTGTTACTCCCTCATTTACTTCCTTTATACATCATATTATTCTGTATGTGTGTGTGTGCGTGTTTGCAAAACTGAGAGGACTAGGGCTGGTGTTCTGTTTGGTCTCTTTAGATGCAAAACTGCACGTTTTCCACAAGTTACTGATGGGATAATATCTCTGGTAATTTGTTTTTATTTGACCACTATGCAGGCAAAATCCTCAAGGCAACTACCTGAATAAAGATAAGATATGGTATCTAGCTGTTCATATAAATGCATATTTAACAGGATATAGAAAAAAAATCTTAAATTTTTCTTATTTGCATTGCCTAAATAAAGAAACCATTATTTTCTGAGGTTTTTATGTTGAATTCATTAATATTCTCTATTTGATAGTTTTTCATTTTTTTATATTTTATTCATGAAACAAATATTTACAGTATACCTAGTATATTTCTGCTACTATGTCAAATTCTAGCCACAGTGAACAAGAAAAATGTAGACCCTGCTTTACGTTCTAATGTAAAAAGTACCAGAGCCCACCCAGAATTTTAAATTGGAGTAACTATTATGAAGCAATACTCCCTTTCATACTTGAATGCTTTATACTCCCTTCTTCTACTCTCCTCCTATACTTAACTGCTTTATATACAAATTAAAGTTATCTTTCTATAGGGTAATAAGCAAAAGCTTCATTGAATAGATGGCATTTAAGATAAAAATGGAAAGAAGGTAGCTAAATGAAGAGTGAGCATATCAGCATTTATGAAAGCAGAAGTAGCATGTGCAGTTGTCCTGAATTGGGAGTTTGTCATGTCAGAAGAACTGAGAAGAGAATGGTGAGCCTAGGTAGCAATGGTGGCAGATATCTGAGATCAGACTGGAAGGGTAGGTTATATTTAGATTATATAGCACTTTCAGACCCATTTTTAAAAACTATACCTTAGCTTGGAACAAACTGAGGGATCTCAGAGGGAAGGTGGGGAGGGGGTTATGGGTGGGGAGAGATTAATCAGGGAACTTGTATGTTTATGGGCACGGCCCATGGACGTGGACATTGGTGTGGGGAGAGCCTGGGGGTGGGATGGATGTGGGATGGAGGGGATTAATGGGGTTAAAAGGGGGACATCTGTAATGATCTCAACAATAAAAATAAAGAAACATTAAAAAAATAAAATAAAAACTATACCTTATTCTAAGAACACTGGAACATCATTTTAGCAGGGAAATGACATTATCTTATTTAGGTCTTTAAAACTCACTCTTGTTTTTGGAGAAGGAAATGAAAGGGGGAAATTAGATGGATGACATTAAGTTAAAGGGACTGGAGATGAAACATAAATAGAGAGATTGCAGATAAATTGAGGTAGAGTAATAAATTGAGATAGAGTAAATTGATAAGAGTAACAATCAAAAGGGAACAGCAAGGGTGCTTTCTAGATTTCTGACTTAAGAATTTAGGTTGGAGGAGATATTCATTTACCTTGAAGTAAAGACTGACTTACTGGGAGGTCTAGGAGTGAATTTGGGATCTTTTAAGGGAGGAAATTTAGAGCTAGTGTAAAATAAATGACTTAATTTTGATGTTTAAAAAATATCTATCTGAAGAGATAAAATTAAGCAGATGATATGAACTTCTGCAATACAAAGAAAAAATTAGAATAGATTCTGTGAAAAATATTGCTATAGAGCCTTATGGGGGAAAAAAGGTATGTTGAGAGAGGTAAGTAGGGAAACAAAACAAAGTGGATGAACATCAATATTTGGAGGCGAAGTAGAAGAGAAGTAACCTGCTATATAGCAAGGAGTGGGTTCATGGAATTCAAAAGAGAATATTGAACTGCATTAAATGATGTAGTGATTCAGAATAAGATCAATACAGAGGAATATTCTTTGTGGCAACAGTTTAGACATTGCTGAACAGGAAAAAAGTAGTTTAAATTGAGCGGTAAGTAGGAAATCAGATGAGTGGTTAAAGTGTCTTAGCAGGTAAGACAGAGGAGTTGGTAAGTGTAGATAATGATTCTTGGAAGTTTGTCAATGAAGAGTAACCAAAAAATGAGGCCTTGGCTGGGAGACTTTAAAGAGGTTATGAAACACAGTTTTCAAATGTTAGCCATACTGGATCATTTTTCTAAAATAATGAAAATGACTCATGAAAAATGGGGACATTCTGATTGTTGAATATAACAAAATTAGTTAAGTCCGCAAGAGGAAATAGGATCCATAGCTCAAGAGAGATGATTGATTTGTGAAAGAAACATTTCATCTATTAAAACAGAAGGAAATAGGAAAAGATGAAAGCCAAATACATTGGAGAAGTAATTGTTGAAAATGAAGAAGTCAGCTAAGAGCCAGGAGGGTCATACATTTGGTGCAAGGGGAGGCATGGCAAATTACAGATTGAACGCCCACTATCTTTATAATCTTTCATTTGCACAACAACATTCTACAATATTTGAGTGACAAACGTGTCAAGAGCTGTTTGAATAGGTGGGAAATAACCCTAAAGATGAAGACAGAAATGCCCGCTTTCATGATTTCAAGTCAAAACAATAAATATGTCCAGTGGTTTCCTGTAAATGTGATTCCTTGCAGCTGCGCAGGGGCAGGGGCAGGGGCAGGGGCAGGGGCAGGGCCAGGGGCAGGGGCAGGGCCAGGGGCAGGGGCAGGGGCAGGGGCAGGGGCAGGGCCAGGGGCAGGGGCAGACACATAGAAGGTGCATGTTGAGGGCTCTTGGCACTGGGATGGCTCCGGGTCTGTGACTCCTGCTATTTATTAAGCTAACTTCCTAACTGATGTCTTCCTTACTCGTGGAGAATAATATAAAAAAGGCACATTTACTTTTCTCATCTTTATTAAATCTTATTATTTTCATTGTTTGCCAATTTGTTGAACACAATAAAATGTTCTGTCACCCTTTTAACTTCCTCATATTCCATTCCTCCATTTTCTACACTACTCTGAATTACCATTCACATGCATGTTTTTTATAGCTTCTATACATAGCTAATTACATATAGTATTGTACTGTATGCTTGAATCTATACAGTACTAAAATTTACATTACTCTGCAATTGCACTTTTTAGTTGGTATTATGCTTTTTTTCTAATGCCTCTTAGTTCTCTATTTATTTTTGTTGATGCATGTTATTATATGTATCAATATACAGTAGTTTAGCCATTCATTTTTCTATTTAAAAGGAGATTTGGAGCCATTTTTTGCAATCAATTTTCTATACCACCTAGGGCTCTTTATTAACATATCAATTTCCTCTCTAAAAGTAATAATTTTTGTCCCTATGTAAATATACAGACAATACACACTCTTTTGTGGTTTCTTTTACTCAAAATAATTTATCCATATTGTTGCATGTTTCCATGATTTTTATTTCCATTGAGTTTGATACTCTATTTTATGAATATGCTACAATTTTATCCCTTCTACATTTGAAGACATTTGAATTGTTTCTAACATTTTGCTATTTGGAACATTGTCCCCATGAATTATCATGTACATGTCTTTTGGTGCATATTAGTACACATTTCTTTTGTGTATATGTCATGGGTAGTATTATGAGTCATAGGGTATGTACATTACTGCCTTATGAGATAAAACCAAACAGTATTCAAGGGATGTGTACTGATTTGTACTTTCATCAGCGGTGGATGAATAGGGCAGTTGCTCTACATCTTTGATCTTTTTTAAGGGTTAGTACTTTTCATGCTCTGTTTTAGAAAACTTTGCCTTCTTCAAAATCCTAAAATGTTATGTTACTTTGTGGAAGCATTAGTGTTTTAACTATCACATACACATATTCACAACTGAATCAGAATCTATTTTTCTATATGTTAAAGTTATAGTTCAAGATTCATTTTTTTCTTTAAGGCTATCCAATCAAGTGAGCACTTTTTATTTAAAAGATCAGACTTTCCTCTTTGCTTTGTAGACTCTTTTTCTTATTCCACTAATGTACATGTATATCTGCTCTCGACTCATTGGTTTACTTGTCTGTGCTTGAGCCAATACTATACCATATTAATTCTGTAATTTAATAATGTACTTTGATATATGTTGTCATAAAATTTGTTCTTCAATATTGTATTGGATATTGTTGGTCCTTTGCATTTCGACATATATTTTAGAGTCGGTTTAATTTATACACACACACACACACACACACACACACACACACACACGTGTATTTGTATATTTTGGGATTATGATATTGGGTATATAGAGCTTCAGAGTTGTCTTATGTTTTTGGTGGATTGATACAATTATTTTATGTCTGAAAGTCTGCTCCTTAAAATTTTGCCTGATATTAGAATTATTGTAAGTTTTTTCAAGTGTGTTTTGGTTTGTTTGCTTTGACTAATAATGGCCTATTATGTACTTTTTCTATATTTTTACTTCAACATTTGTGTGTCCTTATATCTAAGTGTATGCTTTCAGCCAAAACAGCTGCATTTAAAAATTAACATGACAACCTTTATCTTATTTTTAATTCTCACCTGAGAATATGTTTATTGATTTTAGAGAGAGAGGAAGAGAGAGAGAGAGAGATACATTGATGTGAGAGAGAAACATCACTCAGACAGGGGTTCGAACCTGAAACCTTTTGGTATATGGGACGGCACTCCAAGCAACTGAGCCACCTGGCCAGGGTGAAAGCCTTTATTTTTTAACTACAGTATTTAGCTCATTGAAATATAATTTCTAACATATTTGGGTGGAAGTATACTATCCATTTTATCTTTTACTATAAAAAATTTAGGTGCTTTATATTATACTATATTAGTTATACATTATGTCAGGAGAAAATTACAGTATAAACTTGAATAATTAAAAGCCTGATATACTTAATATTTTCCTCACTTTCTTATAAATGCAAAGACCCTGGAACACTAAATGCATGTATTCCCTATTCCCTTCTTAATAAATAATAAATATGTTCCCTAAAGTAAATATTTTATATTATCTTTATCATATATTTAAACATATATATACTTTAGATGACAAGGGACTTCATTTTTTGGACATTAAAAATTCATTTAATGCATTTATATATTTATCATTTCTGTTTCTCTAAATTTCTTTCTGTTTTCATTTGATCTGAGATATATTTCATCTACTTAAAGAACTCTATTAATATAACTTATAGTATGGTCAACTGGTGTCAAGTTTTTTCAGTTGTTTGTCTAAGAATGAATTTGGCTTTTATTTTTGAAAGGATTATTTTTTTTAAGGATTCTAGAATTCTTGATTGGCAGTTATTTTATTTTCCCACATTAAAAATGTCATTTCAGCCCTGGCCAAGTGGCTCAGTTGGTTGCAGCATCGTCTTGTACACCAAAGGGTTGCCAGTTTCATTCCTGGTCAGGGCACATACCTAGGCTGAAGGTAAATTCTGGTTGGGATGTATGTGGGAGGCAACCAATCGCAACATTTTTTTCTCACATTATGTTTCTCTCGCACGTGATGTATCTGTCTCTTCTGCTTCCTCTCTCTCAAATATATATATCAACTTGGGTGAGGATTTTTTAAAAAGTCATTTCCGTGTCTTAATTTCTGTGAAGATTTTAGTTGTTGGTATTAGTGTTGGTAATTTGAAGGCAATGTATCCATTTTCTCCAGATTTTGGAATTTTTTTCTTGTTTTTGAAACATTTTAAGTAAGAATTTCTTTGTTTTATTTTTTTTGTTTTATTGTTATGTAGCTTAATGTATTTTATCAGTTTTGAAATATCAGCTGTTACCTCTCCAGATAATAAATTGATGCATTTCTTTTACCTCCTTCATTTTACATCATTATATTGACCATCTTACCGGGTGTCTCTTACAGTATTTTCTGTGTTTTTAAAATCTATTTACCTTTCTGGGCTTTAATCATTTTTTTTTTCTTATTGCTTCCCCCCCCCCCGGTATCTTTTTCAACTTGATAGTACGAATACACTCAATTGGACTGACAAATTAGATTTACAAAAATCAAAGATTCTACCCAGTACCAAGTGTTAGTAATCATTTGAAGAATGCATGCAATCTAAGGGCCTAGATGAAGCTAAGAGAGTTCTGGGACACCAATGATGATTCTTATTGGTGATGGCTTCTTACATCAGTCATGTTCCTACATCTTAGAATAGATGAAGTCTCTAAGTGAGAGATAATATACAATTTACTTCTTGGTTGAATAATTATGTTATTTTCTATAGGTAAACTCCATTAAAAAAAATTTTTAAGATAGCTACAGTGTTCTCATTGTTCCTTAACATTTAATATTTTGCATTTAAAATACATATTTTTCACTCCACTTAGTGCACTTTTTAAAATTTATTTTATTATTGAGAGTAGTACAGACGACCCCCATTTTCTCTCCTTTGCCCCCCTTCATCCATCTCCCATCCCAACCCAAGCCTTCACCTGTCTACTGTCTGTGTCCATGGGTTATTCGTATATGTTTATAAATTCCTTGGCTAATCTCTTCCCATCCTCCTTCCCACCTTTCCTCTGAGATCTGTCAGTCTGTTGCATGCTTCAGTGTCTCTATATCTTTTTTGTCAGTTTACTTTGTTCATTAGATTCCACATATAAGTGAGATCATATGATACTTGTCTTTGTCTGACCAGCTTATTTCACTTAGCATAATACTCTTCAGGCCCATCAATGCTGTCTCAAAGGGTAAGAGATCCTTCTCTTTTTTTCCCCCCATAGGGTTTTCTTTTACAAGTCTTAGCCTCTCCTGTGGGATGGATATACAGTACTCCTACAGCAAACTGCTAGCAGGGGAGATTTGAGCTACCAAAGCATGGCATACCACATTTGCTTTTTAAACTTTTGATTTTGCATCTAATATTTGCAAACACTGTTTTCTTTTTTTTCTTTTTTTCTTTTTTAAAGGTATCTTCATTGATTTCAAAGAGAGGAAAGGAGGGGGAGAGAGAGAGATAGAAACATCAATGATGAGAGAGTCATTGATCGGCTGCAGCCCACAGCCTGTGCATGTGCCCTGACCGGGATCGAACCCTGATCGCCTGGATCCTAGGTCGATGCTCAACCTCTGAGCCACGCCTGGCCGGGCAGCAAACACTGTTTTCTAAATTCAAAGTTAGTGTGGTTCTAGTAAAAATTGACAAAACTAAAATATAAAGAAATATTGTTTTCCATCTTAATAGAATGGACTAAAACTATCAAACTTTTCACTCAGACATATTTAAAATGTACTTCTTTGCTTTTTACTACAGAAGTCAATGAAATGAGGATATATAATTACTCCCAGGAGAGCTATAGAGAAAACCAGAAGTTTTATATTTAGCAATGCACTTTGCATTATGTTTAACACATTTATATAGGGAGGAGAGTGTACATGTAAAAGTCATGGACTGAAACAAAAATTAGGACATTCCGTGTATAATAAAATGTGCTGCATTTAACAAGCTGTGTTAGGGTCAAGTCAAAAGATTCTAGGTAAAGCTGTAGAACTCTGACAGTAAATCTTGTTATGCCTAACAAATTTTAAATGTACAGATTTAATGATTTTTGTCTCATCTTACGTTTGGATGATCCTTTTTGTTCAGTCTTGTGCTTCTGATTTCTAAGTATTTACACTGATTTTAGTTGATGCCATTGCCACCTAGCAGCTTGCTTATTTTCTAGATTTTTAACTAAAAAGCTAATTAGATAAGCCATATTTCAAGGAAATTGAAACTTTCATGAAATTACATGTAGGACAAAACCCTTTACAGAGTAGATGCATTTCATTATTTTAGGCACTTTGTATAAACCATCATAAAATTCTATTAAAAACACATCTATAAATAGGACCGTATTTCTCTATAATAAAACATTGGGCATGTTACAGAGATTTCACTGCACTTAAAACCTTTGACTATTGTCACCTTGCTGAACGTCTTCTTCAACTTTCAAAAAAGTTCTCTCTCAATTTTCTTTCTGTGGACTGGACTATTCCTTTATAGTCTCCTTTGTTGGTGCTTTTAATTATGTTTTCTATTTTATACGTCACTAGAACCAGGGAACATCTATGAGAGTCAACTTCACTCTTTCTCTCATAGAATACACTGCCTTGAAGCTTACAAAAATTTGCAACCACCCAGAAAGCTTTGTTCTTGAGTAATAAACTGTTCTCACTTGAGAATCATGGCAAATATATCAATTTCTTTCCGTTTATTCTACTCACAGTTTGTTAAACACCTTGGATGAATGTATTGTTTTTCATTATATTTGGAAAATTTAGTTCTATTATTTCTACAAATATTCCTTCTTCCCTGTTTCTTATTTCAGGTATACTTTTTCAATTTCAGAATTACTATTTGGTCCCTTATTATAATTTCTCTCTCTCTATTAATATTATTTATTTGGGGATCCATTTACTCATACTTTGCTTTAATTCTTTGCATATTATTTTCTTTAGTTCTTGGAACATATTTTTAGTAGCTAAAGTTGTTGTCCAGTAAATCTAACACCTGGGCTTCTTAAAGGACAACTTCTATTTTATTTTTCCTAAGTATGACTCATACTTTGCTGTCCCTTTGAATGTGTCATCATTATTTGTTGAAAGTTGGACATTTGAAATAATATAATTAGGTAACAATGAAAGCCAGAGTCTCCCTGCTCCCAGAATTTGTTTTTATTGCTGTTTGTTGTTGCTTTCCTTGTTATTTGTGTAATTTGTTAGACTAATTCTCTAAAATTTTATTATTGGTCATCTGAGACTGCCAGTCACTGCTTCATAGTTCAGTGGTCAGCCATTGATTAGAAAGATGTCTTTTAAATGCCTTGAACCAATAAATCTCCCACTCTTTGCTTAAGGGGATCTGTGTGTTGAAATGTGACTTCTGCACTTTGACCATTTACAACCCTGTCTCAGCTTTCACTTGCAGCTTGTGCAGAGTATCAGTATCAGCCAGCAGTGAAAAATTAAAGCCTTCTTAGGTCATTCCTGGGCGTGCACATATGTCCACACAAGCACATATTCTTCTAGATCCCAAGAAATGTCAGGAATTTTTAGAACCTGTTATGGACATCTTATTACTCTGATTTTCCTTTTCAAAGTCCATCTGTTTCTTCACTCCAGCTGACATCACTGCATCAGGCAGCAAAATATGACACAAATGACACTTTTTTTAATTTTGCACACACTTTGAGGATGGGCTTTTATCACTGAGTGAGCTGAATCAAGTTAAATAATGATATTCAGTGAATGGGGCTTCTAGGAGTTTTCAGGTCAAATAGTGACAATTCTCTGCTATTGTTTTCAGCAGGAGTTCCAAATCTTCTCCTCCAGTGGCTCCTAGACTGCTGCTTTTCATAGCTACTGTTGTTCCAAGACTGACTATTTTGAAGGCTGCTTTGGAGCTGGGAAGAGGAGTAGGCAAATTGTAAGTTTTAAAATGTGGCCATTCCTGCTCTTCTTAATGAGCGTCAAATGTTTTTCTTGAATAAACACTCATCAGATTGTTGCAAGCCTTTTGTTAATTTCCAGAGTTCATAAATAGGTGATTTTTGACAGTTTTTGCCAGGGTCAGTGCTATTCTATAAGAGCAGATTTTTGGAGGTTTTTACTCTACCACTCTGGAAGTGCTACTCTCTTATGTTTGTAGAGTTTTTATATGTTCTGGACATAAGTTCTTTATCTCGTATAAGGTTTGCAAATATTTTCTCTTTGTCAGTGGTTTGACTTTTCATCTGTTAACAGTGACTTTCGAAGAACAGAGAATATTAATATAATAAATCAAATTTTTATTTAATAAATTATGCTTTTGTTTTATGTAAGAATTATTTGCCTAATCAAGATCACCAAATTTCCTCCTATTTTTTTCTGTAATATTTATGATTTTAAATTTTATATATGGAGCTATGATCCATTTGGAGTAAATTTTTGCACATAGTATAAAATATGGATTAAAGTTCATTTTAAAATATGGATATTCAATTTTTCTGTCATCCATTATTGACAAGACAGGACATTCTTAGTGAAATGTATTTTTATCTTAATCAGAAATCAATTGTTTATAAATATGTGCATCTAGAACTGACATTATAACAATATCAAGTCCTGTGGTTCATAATTATAGTATATTTCTCCACTTATTTTGCCCTTAATTTATCTCAGCTATTTTTTTTAGTTCCAGTGTTTTCATCTAATGCAATTTCTAATAGTTCATTACTCTTGTATAAAAATACAGTCTTTTTTAAAATATATAATATTATATCCTTCAACTTTGCTGAAATCACTTATTAGGTCTAGCAGCATTTTCTTTTTTAGGTGCTTTGGAATTCTCTGCATAGACAGTAATCTTGCTTATGACCAACAAATGTTTTATAAAATTTTTAAAAAATAAAAAATTATCAAGATATTTTAAATTTTTCTTTATTGCATTGTTTATAATCTCTAGTACAATGTTGAATAGAAATAATGAAAGTGGACATCATTGTCTTGTTCATGACCTCAGGAAAAAAACATTTAATCTTTAACCATTAAACATGATGTTGGTTGAAAGGTTTTCATTGGATGTTCATAATCAGTTTGAAGAATTATTCTTCTATCTCTAGCTTGATGAGTGTTGTTGTTTTTTTCAAGATTAGTGTTGGGTTTTGTAAAATACTCTTCTCTTTTCTACATTTCTTGAGATGATCATATGTTTTGTTTGATTGTCAACATCATAAATTATATAGAATATTTATTTGCTTTTTCATATCTTCTATTCATTTTATTTGTATTATTTGTTTAAGTGGGCACATTTTATAAGTGAATAACTAAAATATACTCAGGATATAATAATGATTGACATTTGAACTACACTTTGACTTATCTAAGGTAGTATAACAAATACAAATTAGAGAAAAAATGGTATTTTTCTATATTAGCATGAGATATTTTGTCCTTTCTTGTATTTTTAAATTTTGTTTTTAAATTTTAATTTAATTTATTGGGGTGGCATTAGTTAATAAAATTATATAGGTTTCAAGTATACACTTCTATAATACATCGTCTGTATATTGTATTGTGTCTACCACCCAAAGTCAAGTCTCCTTCTGTAACCATTCATCCCTCATCTACCTTCTTCTGCCTCCCCAAACTCCTGTTCCCTCTAACAATCACCATAATGCTGTCTGTGTCTATGAGTTTATTTATTTTGGGGCTTAACCCCTTCACGTTTTTAACCCAGTCCCCCTAATCCCCCAACCCACTCCACTCTGACAACTGTTAGTCTGTTCTCTACCTCTATGTGTCTCTTTCTATTTTGTTAGTTTCCTTTGTTCATTAGATTGACATATCAGTGAAATCATATAGTATTTGTCTTTCTTTCTCTGACTAGCTTATTTCACTTAGAATAATACTCTCCAGGTCCATTTATGCTGTCCCAGATGGTAAGATTTCTTTCTTTTTTAAGGTCAAGTAGTATTCCTTTGTGTAAATGTACCACTGCTTTTTTATCCACTCATCTACTGATGGGCACTTGGGCTGCCATAAAATCTTGGTTTTTGTAAATAATGCTGCAATAAACATAAGGGTGCATATATTCTTTTGAATTAGTGTTTTAGGTTTCTTTAGATATATTCCCAGAAGTGAAATTGCTGGGTCTTAAGGCAGTTTCATTTTATTTTTTTGAGGAAACTCCATACTGTTTTCCACAGTGGCTGGACCAATCTGCATTCCCACCAATACTGCACAAGGGTTCCCTTTTTTCCATATCCTTGCCAACATTTGTTTGTTGATTTGTTGATGATAGCCATTCTGACAGGTATGAGGTGATATCTCATTGTGGTTTTCATTTGCATTTCTCTGATGATTAGTAACTTGAGCATCTTTTCATATGTCTGTTAGCCACCTTGTTTTTTTTGAGATTATTTAGTTTATTTGTCTTTTAAATATGTTTTTATTGATTTCAGAGAGAGAAAGGGAAAGGGAGAGATAGCAACAACAATGATGAGAGAGAATCATCAATCTGCTGCCTCCTGCATGCCCCCTATTGGGGAGCAAGCTTGCAACCCGGGCATGTGCCCTGACCAGGAATCATACTGTGACCTCCTGGTTCCTGGGTTGATGCTCAATCACTGAGCAACACCAGCCGGGCATCTGTTAACCATCTTTATTTCCTCTTTATAGAAGGGTCTATTAAGGTTTTTTGCCTATTTTTAAATTAGATAGTTGTTTTTCTTGGTGTTGAGTTGTATAGATTCTTTATAAATTTAGGATATTCACTCCTTATCAGATGTTTACCTTTTCTTCATTTGTACGTATCTTCACCAGCTGATTATAATATTTTATAAAAAATGCTTTGCAATATAATTTAATCTGTTGCATTTCACCCATGTAAACCAGGTTTGAAATCCAATTAACTTTTCAAGTGACAGCTACACTGTTTCCTTTATCTGGCAAAAGTAGCATGATCATGGGTTTTAGGTAAAATGTTTGAAAATGCCCATGTAGTAAAGTATACACCAAAACAAAATCCCATTTCCCAAATGCGAACAAAATTTCAATGTGTGTGTTTTTATTTTTCAAGAAATAAAATTTAAATTATCTTTTTATATTAATTTACCATTAACTTCTCCCAAATATTATTGATTTGCTGATTCTGTCATTGAAAAATATATCCATAAATGAAGTGGAAAATTTAATCAAAACTGGTCTTCTTTGGATATATTTTTGAATAAAAATGAAAGGCTCTTAGGATCTGTAGTGTGAGTATTGCTGGAAGACTTTTTTGTCATGAAAACATATGCATAAATTTGCAAGTGCACAACCTGATGTAAAATATATTTTCATTGGATACCAGAGATAACAGAAGGACAGTGGGGCAGAAATTAGCTCTGTTCTTCACTGCACCATTCAACATCAACTGGCATCAGCAACTGTGAATTAGATGAGGTACAAAGTGCCTGAAGGAGCAGATGTAGGGATGTTCTTGTCCTAAACACGTAACCCTGTTGGTATTAAAGCAGCTCACTAGAGGACATTTCAATCCCCAAAGACTATTTGACCACATTTCCAGAGACTTTTCATATAAAATATTTTATGAAATAAAAGATAATATTCTAACATTTTTATCCCTATTTCCTCAGATTCCATTATAATCACCTTCTGAGGAAGCACACCTCATTACAAAACCAAATTGCTTGCCTCCCAAGAGCTACTTTTTAGTCTGGGTGGATTTTACGTATCCTCCAAACAACCAAAAATAATCAAGATGATTGTCTTAGTTTGACAGTGTCTGATGGCTTTTGCATAATAAAGTCAGAAAAGTTTTATTTTCTTTGTGCTTTTTAAAGAAAATTCCTTGTGATAAACACTTACTGTGTATAATTGATGCATATTAAAATATTATTAACCTATGTCATATGAATACTTGTAAATGGTTGTATTAAAAAAAAAAAAAAAAAGCAGAGTTTCAGTTTATCTGAATTTAGAGATCTTAATCACATTATTTAGAAATTAGCCGTGTCTACTTTTATATTATTTTATCTACTTTTTGTCCTTTTGTCCTTGAAATATTTTCCCTTGGTATATGTTTCTCTAAAATGCAATAGTGTAGCCCAGCCAGGTGTGGCTCAGCGGTTGAGCGTCGACTTGGGATCCAGGTGATCAGGGTTCGATTCCCGGTCAGGGCACATGCCCGGGTTGCGGGCTCAATCAGTGACTGTCATCATTGATGTTTCTATCTCTCTCTCCCTCTCCTTTCCTCTCTCTGAAATCAATAAAGATATATTTTTAAAAAATAAAAATAAAATAAATAAATAAATAAAATGCAACTGTGTAATCAGTAATATAAGCTTATATAACAGTCTTTGTAAGGCAATAAATAGTATTTAAAATGTTTCTTTCCAAATCAAGGGTATTATCAAGTTCCAGCAAGAGTCTCAAACAACTTATAGGGAGAGAGCCAAATTTATGTAGCCAACAGCTACACAAATTTAATGTAGCTTATAGTTTGAAATTACAGGGATAAAATTAGTCACTGTTTTTCTATATTCTTGTCTGGCATTGCTTTGTTCAGTCTTCAGAGTTGCCTGACTTTGTCTTGGAACCACAGTCTGAATTTATAAGATGCATGACATCAAGAAACTTAAAGATTAAGTGCTATAATTCTCAATTTAGACATGCAGGAAATATCTGGAGGAGCAGTGTGGTAGGTCTATTTGCATGGTGACATTGGGAGTCTCTTAAGATGAAATTTACCAGAGAGAGAGAGAGAGAGGAAGAGGAAGAGGAAGGGAGAGAGAGACAGGAGAGAGAGAGAGAGAGAGAGAGAGAGAGAGAGAGAGGGAGATTGTTGACAGGACATTCTATAATGTTCTGGGCATTATAGAATGTTCAGCAGCATTCCAAGCTTGTGTACACTAGATATCAATCAGTACCACTCCCTGTCTCCCTTACCCCAGTTATGACAACCCCAAAATGCTTTTAGAAAGTGCTAAATGTACTGTGGGGAAAACTCATCTCTGGTTGAGAAACACTGATACAAGGGAAGGAAGGTTTTGAACATAACATTTCAGTGTTATTCAAATGGTTGGATTGGCCCATCCTGTACCCCCATCAATCTGACCTGGATCAGGAGTGCAGTGTGTATGCAGATATGTGATTTGGATGAATTCCATAGGACCTCTCAGAAGCATTGTTAGACCTGATGGCTAGAGCTGCATGGAGGGGCAGCTATCAGAACTATATTCAAAGTTATATCATGTGAAGCAGCTCCTGAGAACTTTCTGGAAAATAATACATATATATGCATTATTTATATATGTATTATATACATATAAATGCTGTGTGTGAAATTAATCCATGAACTCCCGCTTTCTTATTATGAGTGTTAGCATGATATATTTTTTACATCTATTTACTTTTAATCTACATGTGTCTTTATATTTAAAGTGTATTTCTCATTCCTTCTCTGATGTTCTTCCTTTTTTATGTAGATCTGAGTTTCTGACCTGTATAATTTTCCTTCTCTCTTAAGAACTTCTTTTAATATTTCTTGCAAGTTTATCTACTGGCAATAAATTCCATCAATTTTTGTTTGTCTGAGATAGTCTTTATTTCTTCTTCACTTTTGAAGGATAATTTTGCAGGACAGGGAATTCTAGATTGGTCTTTTCTTTTTCTCTCAATGCTTCAAATATGTCATTTTGCTCTCTTCTTGTTTGCAGTCAAGAAGAAAAGTCAGATATAATTTTTTTTTTTTAATACATCTTTATTGACTTCAGAGAGAGGACAGGAGAGGGAGAGAGAGATAGAAACATCAATGATGAGAGAGTCATTGATCGAGCCGCACCCCGGGCATGTGCCCTGACCGGGAATTGAACCCCGATCTCCTGGATCCCAGGTCAACACTCAATCGCTGAGCCATGCCCGGTCAGGCTCCCATCTGTTCTTGCATGTTATTTTATCCATTAGAGACCTTAACATAGAAATTGTAGTTGTTTGAAATTCCCAGTCCGAGCCCTGGCCAGTGTGGCTCAGTTGATTGGGGGTCATCCTATGTATCAAAAGGTTGGCAGTTCGCTTCCCTTTTAGGGCACATGTCCGGTTGTGGGCTCACTCTCCAATACAGGGTATGCAGGAGGCAGCTGATTGATGTCTTGCTCTGACATTGATGTTTCTCTCTCTCCTTCTCCCTTCTTTTCTCTCTAAAAATCAAGAAAAATATTTTAAATAATAATAGTAAATTCCCAGTCGGATGATTCCAGCATCCCTGTCATATTTGAGTCTATTCTATTCTGATACTTGCGCCGTCTCTTGCAACTGTATTTATCTATTTATTTATTTATTATTTATTTATTTATTTATTTATTTTTGCCTTTTAGTATGCCATATATATATATATATATTTTTTTTTTGCTATCTGGACCATAATATACTACGTAAAAGGAACTGCAGCGAACAAGCCATTAGTAATATATTAATAAGGTGTAGGGGGAGTAGAGGCATTCTATAGAATTACAATTAGGCCTCAGTCTTTTAGTGAGACTTTGACTCTGGACTATAAACTTCACTAGTTCTTCTTAGTGGTCCTCTCCTTCCCCCTTAAGTGGTGCAGGATGGTTGAAGAGGACTGGAGTTGAGTATTTCTCTTCTCCCAGGTTAGTTAGGCTCTGAACTGCCCTCCCCCCCAATAATGTAGACTCTGATAAAATAGTTTCTCTTAAGGAAAGGCCTTATTAAGAATAACCAAATGCTCTGGTACATTTTTAAATGGCTCTTTTCCCCCCCTCCCCCTACTGAAAGCAAGAGGGAACTTTATTCTGACATTCACAGTGGGAATCTGGTTAAACTCCTGAAGGTAAAACTCACAAAAGTGTTGGGACTTTGACTGGAGTTTTTAATTCTCAGATTTGTCCACAATGAACCACCAGCAATTCATCAATTATCATTCAGGTTTTCTTACCTAACACCAGTTCCAACAGAGATTTCTGCCTATGGGCTTCTGATCCAGTAATTTGTGATTCTCTGCATTTGCCTTTTGATCTCTCCAATTTGGGGGACAGCCATTTTCTCTATGATCTCATTTTTCTGATAGATCTAAGAAGAGTTGTTGATTCTTCAACTTGCTCAGCTTTTTACCTGTTGTTAGAATTGAGTGATGACTTCTAAGCCCCCTACATGCTGGATCTGATATTAAAATGCCTTATAATATAAATTTTTGAAACAGTATTTGGTAATAATACATATAGGTGCTCTCATATATGCCAGGTACTGATGTCAGAACTTTATACGTTTTAGCACATTTTAACTTTATAATTACTCTAGGAGATAGTTACTGGTATAGATTTTATTTTACAAGTAAGAAAACTTAAGCACATAGAGGCTAAGAATGTTTTCAAGGTCACATAACTTATAAATGATGACACTAAAATATTAATCCAAGGGGTTTAAATCCAATCTACTCTCTTAATCCACATGCCAGTGTTCTTTGCCTACATAGCAACTATTTACTGCTTCACCTCTTTTTCCTTTGTTAAGTAGCATAATTTAGTTTAGGAATCTACCTGTCTCAATACAGCCAACTCATTCAGGAGAGTCAGTCTCATCCACTGTTAGCTGGAGCTGATCTAACTGGTCATAATATTTGTATTCTCCTTGTCTGAAACTGGTTTTAAAATGGGCGTATTACAAAATCCTGGTCAAAGAGACATGGAAGAAGTTCCAGGAGACTCTTTGAAAAGGTTTATCTTTTTCTACTGTAGATTATCCTGTCTGGATGTGATATCTGGAATTTCTGAAGCCACCTTGTGAATCTAAGAGGGTCAAGTTGACTTGCTGAGGTTGGCAGATTAGTAATGTAGAAAGATGGTATAATTTAGCTGTTGAATTAATCTAATCCTGGAGTCACTTTTGTGAATTATTTTTGTGTGAGATACATTTTCAAATTATTGAACACAATTTGGTAAGGGCTTACTCTGGGTTGCTGTTGAGCATAACAAACCCAATGCACAAACCAAGAAAGCAATGGGGAAAAATAAAATAGTTCTTTAAATCCTATCTTTTATTTTTCAAATAGAGAGTATTTCCCACTACAAGGACCAGAAATGTTGGTCCCTGGAAATGAAAGAAACCTATAGAAAATTTGAAGCAATATTATATGGGAAATAATGCACTGTAATTCATAAGGTGGGAACAGGTCACACTCTTTGTTTCAATTTGTTATACCCACACTTATAAATCATCATCTTACACAAATTACATTTTATTTTTCTGAATTATACCATTCCTCACCATTTTTTCTTTGTTTTGCAAGATAATCAGTTTCCTACAAAGGAACTTTACAAAGGAATAAAATTAGTTTCAGTTACTCTACCTCACTAGGTACACTTAAGACATTCTAATCTATGTAATTCTAAGAGAAAGAAATTAGAAATAGATTTGTTTCAACTAAAACAGTTCAGAAACAACTTTATATATTAGCATTCACTTTTTATTCTAGTTACACTTTTGACATTTTTTATCTTTCAGTGTAAAACAGCAGAACAAAATTTATATGATGTTAATCTCAAGAATATTTGTTGGTCAAAATTTTGTTTTCAATTCCTAAGTTTTGACTACTGGATCTGAGGTTTGGATTCTGATACCTTACATGCTTCTTTTAATTGATTCTTGAAAATGAATATAATGATAAAATAGAAGTTTCACCTAAATACCCTAGCATAATATGCTGCTATTTAGTATTTGACACAGATGTGTACTGGTAAGTATGAAAATAAAATTGCCATTTCCAAGATATCATCAGTCCCTTTGCTGCCCTTTGTAACAAGGTTTTAAAAATGCATTTCCTAGAGACTCTTATTCACTTATTTTCTTCATTTTTTTTTTTTTTAAACCATAGACCCCATGATTCCCTCTAATAGCCTTTCCTCATTTTATTTTCAATAATGACTCTTTTGGGAGCAATGCTATGGGGAATGAGATTGATCACCCATCACTGCTTCTGATGTGCTGTTTAACCAAGCTGGTGAACCATAGACTGTCATCATAGAGGGTATCAAATCAACAGTGTGTGCCATGCAGCTTACACTCCTGTGCACTTAACAATAATGAGAATTCTTTTAGTTCATTAGACAGCCCAAAGAACTGCTAAGTAAATTTCAAAACAAAAATAGTTTACGTAATTCTGAGTAATCTATGTCACTAACGAAGTTGAAAAACAGTGTCCCAAGAATATGACTTCCTGATTTAGATCAAATACATTCAAAAGAATTTTAACATTTAAATTACATTAGGCAAAGAAGAATGTTTCAGTTTTGGACTTAATTACATGAATGCCCTTTAAGAAGATTCATAATTATCAGTAGCAGTATTTTGTCTCCCAAATCACTTCCCCAAAATTGAGCTGTTTTATTCAGTTTATTTAAAAATTTGTCTTCTTTGACCACATCTCTTGGTCTTGTACATTTAGGATTTGGAGAAACTATTTGAAAGGTAAATATTAAATTGTTACATTTATTGGTTCATTGTTTTACATATTAACATTTTACTACCCAGTAAGACTCAGATTTTCAAAGAGAACATCCATGTTTTGTTTATTGTACATATGATAGTGATCATACCTTACACAAGGGTTACATTCTGATTATACTCTAGTAGAATTATGCTGAACTTCTAACCCTATTTATGTGTAAGGGTTGAACTAAATTTTCTAAATACTTCAGTATGGATTTTATTATTTTATGATGAGGGCTGTTTCCTAAAGCAAAATCAGTTGGTTGCTCTCATTCACACACAACTTAACATTCAACCTTTTTTCTCCAAATATAAATTGTATATGATATTTTAAAGTTTTAAAGTTTTTTTAAAGTTACTTTTTAAAGTTTTTTATAAAAATTTAAAACTAGACATAGATTAGCTAAATACACCTTTCACATTCTGGAAAAACCTTGTACCAAAACCACATTTTTGTACTAAAATTAAAAGATTAAAAATGCCTTGAAATTTTCTGGGAATGCCTATAACATTGATGATTCATGTAATAAAATAATTATTATATGTTAATATGGAATGTAATATGGAGAATTTTTTTAAATCCCTTTTTAAAAAACTAAATGGGATAATTTTTATAATTAAAAGTTTAAAAAACATTTTTTATTTGAAAATAACCTAACAGTAGCCTTCTAAAGTAATACACTAAGTCTTAACATATCTCACACTTAATTGAACAAAAACAGCTTTTTCCTTTTTCTGTGCTTCCCTGTCAAAATCAATCATTTTCTTCTTCTTGACAAAGCCTCTGTTTTCGTCGTTTCCAATTTGCATTCTGGTTTTAAAGAGAATGCCTGGAACATAATAGGTAGTAAAAAAAAATTTATAGGTAGATCAATTGAGTGAAAAATCACTCTATGCACTAATTGTTTACCTTTTGGTGGTAATTTTACAATAGACTGTATAAAATCATCTGCATAGTTCACAAGAATTTTGCTTGCTCCTGTTTGGATTAAATTTTCAAAACAGTTTGTGTATAAAAATATGAAAGAAATATAATGGGGTAGATAGAAAGCAACTTATTTGATCTTCCTTGCTTGATAAGTGTGTTTCGACATTGATGATGTTAGTGCTTTTGAAGGCACTGCAGGCGGAACTCCACTAAACCTTATAGATAGTCTTTTAACTTTATATGTGCATTATGTGAGGCAGCTTAATGAAGAAGGAGGGAATATAAGAAAGAATAATATGCACTTTAATAAATCATATATCCTTGTGCTATTTAAATGTTTCTTCAAGGTTGATTGAAACTTTAACCTCAGTCTCAATAAAAAAGAAAAGCTTCAAATTTGCCAGACCTTGAATTTTTACAACACTATGTTGAATTATGCAGTGATCAGTCAATTATTCATCTCCCTCAGCCTGAGATAGCTGTGCTTTGAAAAGCATGCAAAAATGGGGCTACAGAATGTGATGCTGTGTCAACACATTTCACTCAGGATTGCTTACAAGACAAATTTTTGTTTCAACATTGATTCTAGTTTTCTTGATGTTTGCTTCTAATAAGGTACCTGTTACAAATCAATTTCAGTTTGCATGCTTTAGTTTCTGATTCAGGATGATACACTGCCAAAATGACATTACTTTCTTTTTCATAAATTTCTACACCCGTTTGAGAAATAGAGATCTTTCATATTTCAAGGTAATCTTAACATAGGACTGCAAAACAAACCTACTTCTCTGCTAATGGCACAAGCAAGAATGGATGCACTGGTTCTGAACTCCAGAATAGATTTATCTGCAATAGTTGGAATTCTCAAAATAATATTTCATCACAAAAATAAATAGAAGGAAAGATGCAGGAATATAAGTGTGCTGGTCTCTAACAAATACGTTGACAAAAGAAGGATTCTGTTTGGGAAGCAGGGGCGGAGAGAGGTGTCAGAGCAGTGATGGAGGGTGTGGGCTTTGGAATTTGAATCCTCAGTGGGAATCACGATTTACCAGCTCTTTAACCTAGGGCAAGGAGATTTCTCTCTCTGAGCCTCCGATTCCTCATTGTTATAACAGGGGAAGAAACACTTATTTCATAGGACACTTATGCTGATTATTTAATAGAGTGTGTGCTAAATATTTAAAACAATATTTGGCCCAAGATGGGCATTAAAAAAATGTTTCTATTTATATTAACTGATGGTCAGAGGCGAGAAGGGAAATTCCCAGAGATGTTTAGACCCCAGGACACACACTTTTTAAAACTACTAAACCAAATAAAATACTCTGTCTTAATTGGTTAATGAATAATAGACACAGCACTCTGTTGAAAACTCGTTAACATATTTACACTTAATAGGAACTATGTGGAGCTGAAAGTGGTATGTTGTATTAGTTACTTTCTCTGATTACCCATAATGTCAGCTTTGTCTGTATCACATTCCCTTTCAATGCAGTTGTCTTGCTGTTTTTATAGGACCTTTCCAGCACAAGTAGAACATTCAGAAACCCAACATAAATTATGAAAATCAAATCTGAGTCGATTTCCTGTTAAAAGTCAGTATCTCCTAGCAGTCAAAAATGACAATGAAGTTGCCCCATATGTTCAAGGAAAGCTGACTGAAAATAATTGAAAATCTGGGACTTACTCAGTTCAAGTACACCATGTGCACAGTATTCGTTTTAACATTAAAGATTTAACAGAAGCTTGATATATATATATATATATATATATATATATAATATACACACATATATATACATATATATATTTTTTTTAGTTCAAAAGCATTACCATAAAGCTATACATTGTCAAAATGTTTATTTATGTCTGCAAAATATTATACAATTTATTTCAAATCTAGCAATGAAAAGTAAATAAAAATACATTGAATTGCCACCTTTAG
>NC_138102.1:55790866-55963366 GCF_964146895.1 Miniopterus schreibersii
ATCTATCTATCTATCTATCTATCTATATCTATCATCTATCTATTATCTATCATCTATCTATCATCTATCTATCTATCATCTATCTATCTATCTATCATCTATCTATTATCTATCATCTATCTATCATCTGTTATCTATCATCTATCTATCTATCTATCTATCTATCTATCATCTATCTATCTATCTATCTATCATCTATCTATCTATCATCTATCTATCTCTATCTATCTATCTATCTATCTATCTATCTATCTATCTATCTATCTATCTATCATCTATCTATCTATCTATCTATCTATCTATCTATCTATATCTATCTATGATCTATATCTACCTATCATCATCTATCTATTTATCACCTATCAGAAGTATACATATACAAGTTTACATCATCTTCTTTCACTTTGAAAAGATGATTCATTCGATTTTCTCCAAATATCTATTTTTTAAAAATGGGACTATATGTTAGATTCATCTATGGAGATGTCCCCAAAACACAGATAAATGGGACCCATGCTAAATTTGAGTCAGAATTCACAGGTGTGGGGCATAGGAATGATTAGTTAAAATTTTAAAAAGATAGTTTCCCAGATTACACATTAAGAATCACTGAAGTAGAGTATTTGATGTTTCTTTTATGTAGTGCTGCTGATATATGAAGCCCAGCAAACAGGGACAAAGAATAAAATTTATACAATTTATTAGAAGGAATAGTTTTATTTCTGCATTTACTTATTAATGTCTTACCTTGTTCCTAAACATGAATCAATCCAGTTTAAAAGAGGTATGTACTTTGGAATACTAAATAGATTACATAACTGAAGATAGCTTAAGAAAAAAGATAGAAAATTAAGATGAATTTGGGATGAAGCTTAGTATAAAATATTCAATGTATAAGACACATGTACTTGCTTAATATAGGTCACAAATTTTACTCTCAGCTTTGTCCAGCCAAAGCAAAGAGAGAAAAATGAGCATTTGCAGTGTTTATGTAGTTCATAATATAAAACTAAGCCAATAAATGAGTAAACACAATTATTTGTGCTAGAGAGAACGGAGATAAACTTCTACAGTTTGTATGTAGATGATACTTTGTTTAAATAATTGGACTGATTTGACATATCGTTTTTGGAGCAGAAAAAAAACATAAAACTTCTAGAAAAACAGAACATTTTATATCTTTCTATAGTGCAAAGATCTTATGAATCAAGTCTCTTTACCAACAAATCAAGTCTGAAAGTTAACTTGAACTCTGGTGTCATACATATAATCCTATAATTCCAAGGGGAAAACTTCTGAACATGTTTCTGTAAATTGTAGAGCTAATCTTAAATATCTTAAAACACCTAGATTTATTTTTTTTCTAGGAAAGCATTTTAGACTTGGAATGAGTTATTACCTTTCCTCTAATCATACCAGAGGTAATAACATGGTTGCTAAAAGGGCTTCCTCCACTAAAGCTACTACAAGTGATGAGGCCATTATAATTTAGGGTGTGTTCCATCCTTTTGTAAGAGGTAATTCCACAGCAGATGACTGTAATAGATACACTATGCTGTGATGTAGTATACAATAATAGAGTGTAATATAGCACTGTATGACTATAGGCCTTAGAATGACAGTCCTGGGCCAAACAACTTAGGACGATCAGTTTGATTTACACATAAGTCTGATGCAAACCAAGGCACATGAACATCATGAAATCCATTTAGTCCTACATGTAGTGATGAAGGCCTAGAAAATAGTCATTTTCTTTCCATCTTTTCTTGCTGTTCAATTTTGGTTGAGTGCCATATAATGTACTGAAATAAACTGTCAACATGCACTGCTGTTGCTCTTTGGCAAAAAGCTCTGCTGCTTTTTGGATGGTTGACAAAGTGTCTATGGCATCAACACAGAATCTTTATAAGTATAAAATTAGATGTATATCATGCTATAGTAAGATGCTGCTTTGCTGATAACAATACCATACATATATACTTTTACAACTATGATTTTATTTAAATTCAATTCAACACATATTTATTGAGCAGTTTATGCATGAGTGCTATGCTGAGTGCTAAGAATGCAAGAATGAATAATACATGGTTTCTGCACTTGAGAAAATCACAATATAGTGAGTGATACAGTTGTAAAACCAAATAAATTATAATAAAATATGATAAATACTTTAGAACAAAGAGAAAATGTGCTATGGGAGCTCAGAGAAAAGTACACTCCTAAGAAAGGTACTGAAGAGGTGACACTTAAACTGGGTTTTATAAGGAGATGTTTTTTTTCTATTCTAAGCAATAAAAAAAAACATTTACAAAAGTCCTGAAACATGAAAATTTTTGAAATGTCATGGTGCATTGAAAAGAAGAGCAGAGTGGAAGCATGTGAACTCAGTACATGAAAAGAACATGTGTGAAAGGTAGAATGAGTGGAATGAGAAGTTGTGGTGTTAGGGATGGATAGTGAGTACACACTGTGTGTATGCCAAGATCAGAAATGTGGATTTTATTTTGTAGCCAATGTATAGCCAAGAGTGGTTTTAATGTAGAGAAATAACAGAATCTTTTTTTTAAAAAAAGATAATCATCATATTGAAAGGATTAGAGGGAGGCTGTGACAGGAGACTGCTGCAGTAATTTGAGAGAATGATGAGGAGAGACTTGAAATAAAACCATGACAGTGAAGATAAGAATAAAAGCCAGATTTGAGAGACATTTCTAAAGAAAAATCAAAAAGATTTGGTAAGTAATTAAATTTGAGTCAGTGAGAGTGGGCAAGGTCCAAGGGATAATCAAAGTTTTCATCTTGGAAGAACATAAAATGAATGCTGACCCTCTTGACTAAAAGAGAAGACATCAGGCAGAGTATGCTTTCAAAATATTAAATTTAATTCTGTTTTGTGCATGCTCAATTTAAGGCCCTTGCAAGATATGCATGTATGTTTGTTAAGCATTGAAGTACAGCCTGGTTCTCAGGAGGAAAAGTGTGGCTGGGGATGGAGATGGAAAGATTTATCTGCTTGTGGAATATAGTTTAGGTCACAGTCATGTATAAAACCCCTAGACAGGTATACCTTAGATGCCTCCTCATATGCTTTTTTTTAAAACTTTCTTTATCTTTATTGTTGAAAATATTACAGATGTCCCCTTTTTAGTCCATTGATCCCCTCCATCCCACCCCCAGACTTTCCCCATGCCAATGTCTGTGTCCATGGGTTATGCTTATAAACATGTAAGTTCTTTGATTAATCTCTCCCATCCTCTTCATTCTTACATATCTCTGGGACCCTTGGCTACTTACCGCCATTTCCATCTAAGCCATTGCTGCAGTGATCAGTGCTGTAGGGACTCTGACCATCTTTGTGCAGATGTACCTCATGCCCACACCTTTATCTCTTGCCTCAGGGGAGCCTTGTTGTCTCTGTGAAGCGACACAGGAGGGATCTTCTTGGCACCTTCACATGTACAAACTGGAAGTGGAGGGAACTTAATGCTCTGTGGGGTGATCAATGGAAGTCACAAGCAAGCAGATAAAGTCCTTTCCCTTTCTCCTCAAAAGGACTTCCATTAGTTCATACAGACTCTAAGAACAGGTCCCAATGTAATCTACCTATCAGTTACATTTGATAGCAGTAGATGTTTCCAGCTTAGTTGTAAACCCCTCCTCCTGTTTCTCTTTCCTTCCATATCTTACTCCTCCTTTGTTTATTCTTGCTTTCTTAGGATTTTATGTCTTAATAAAATAGTAGGACTTAAGACTTTATCTAAGGCAATGCCTTTGGGAAAACCAGATTCTATCACATTGGGAAAGGTGAATTGTTTCTGGAACCAAATGGAAGGGAGTAATTTGAACAGGTAAAGTTTAATATAAATAATCTTTAATTATAACAGGGGCTTAGAGTAATAAAAATTGATGAGAAAGATGTAAAGAGAATTCTAATAAGCATAGGAATAGTAGATATAAAAAGGAACCACTTCCTATAGGGTGGGATAGAGCACCCAAGGGAGGGGTCCTTCAGGCTGAGATTAAATCTTTTTGGAAGAGACAAAGCACTGACTCATTCAATGGCAGAGAAGTTGCCATGGTGCCACACTGGTGGAACTTTTCAGAAATTTGTCCTCCAGGATGCTGGGGAAAATTGCTTATAGGGAGGTGTCTCATCAGAGGCACCCCAATACAAAAGCACCCAAGAAGGTTGCTGGGGGGAGTTGTGGCTGATGGGCTGCCCGGCACCATGTATCACAAGACTGCAGAAGACTTCAGTGCTGTGGAAGTTTGGTGCTGAAGGACTGCACGCACTGTGAGAGACTGTTGCCAGGATAAAAACCCACACCACAGGCCCTGGGCCCTGGGAAAGTTGTGGCTGGACACTGGATAAGACACTGGTGCTGCAGGAGCCTGCCCAGTGAGCACTGGGGCTTGCAAGAAAAAATCCTTTCCTTCTGAAACGTCACTGCAGTGCCCCCTACTGACAGGGAACACCTAAAATTGGCAAAGGAAAACTATTTTAAGGGCTCAAATCCATCTTCACTAAGCAGCCAAAAAGGACAGACAATAAATTGGGTAAACACCAATAAATTGATCACTGGCACACAAACTAAGATAACCACCTTGGAAGAGTTCCACAAGTAAGAACATAAGACAGAAAATAATGTATCCAGATGGATCATGACATTGTAAAAGTATGCAGAAAACAGGGAAAGAACCATGGAAGATTAGAGAACCAAGGGGAGAAGGGCGCCAGAAAAGACAAGATCGGTCTTGAGAAGCTTGGTGTGGTTGACAGCTCTGTCTTTCAGAGAGCAGAAGAAGGGTGAAGAGAGAATGAAAGGCTTTGACTTTGCACATGTTAGGTTATCAGTGAGTGATGTGTCAGTAAATTAGTTAAGGAAGAAGTCAGAATAAGATGGAATGAAGAGTAAATGGATGTCCAAGAAGCAGAGATATTCAAGAGATTTTGAGACAAAAGGAAAGTGCAGGAATGTGAATGATAAGTAATAGAAAGTATTCCTGTTTTATTATTGTCATTTACTGAATTAAAAAAAACAAACAAACACGTTTGACATATTTGCGGATGGAGAAGAAAGACATAAAGAAGTCACATCAGGAGCAGTGAGAACTTCATGCAAAGGCAAAAACCTTAAACAGAAAAGGAATCGCTTCTCCTCTGAGAAAAATGTAGAAAGGTTAGTAGTAGTTGACTACATTGAAGGACAGAGCCTATGGAAAAAACTCAAGGCTATAATTAGAAGACATAGGATGTGACTTTTCTCCTCTCCTTCCTAGTAATGGGCTGTTGACCCTAGACAAGTCACACCTTTACTGTGTCTCAGGTTTCTACTTGTTAAATGTGTGTAGATTTGTGATATAAACCCAATGCTATCTAGCATCCCCTTTAAAACTGTCATCCCATAGCAATGTTAGATTCTCAATTTTATAGTTGGAAAATAAGAAGCCAAAATGATAATTATTTGCCCAAGCTTATCCAGAAAGTCAGTGACAAATTTGAGAGGTGCACACAGAACTAGAGAATTGAGACACAGACAAAGTGCACAAAATGTTTTGTACAAAATCAATTTTATATGAAGCACCTGACTAATCCAACACATGAAATGTTAGACTAGTGCATCAAATATGTCTGTAATTCAGAAGTGTAACATCACCGGAATATAGCCCAGCATAATGACAGCCCACTCAGTAAGTATGATGTGCCTAAGGAATACAAATAAGGTTTCAAATGAAAGCATATTGTAGGATTTATACCAAGGATAAGAAAGGGGGAAGAGAAACAAAGGGAACTTATAAGTGTCTGAGGCAACTGTCACCACCCCTCTGTAACCAGAGCCTATGGAAAAAGCTAAAGGCTATAGTTAGAAGATCTAGGATGTGACTTTTTTCCTTCCTAGTAATGGACTGTTGACCCTAGACAAGTCACATCTTTATTGTGTTTCAGTTTTCCAGAAATAATTATTTCAGTAGATTCAGAATTAATAGTAATGCATTTGGACTCCAAGGAATTTCCTCTTTCGACCTCTGCATATGATGGACAAAGATCCTCAAATTCTGTGCTTCTCAAACATTACTGGGCAAACAGGTCACCTAAAGACCTAGATAAAATGTAGATTGTGATTTAGTAAGGCCAGGCTAGGGGAGGGGCCTGAGTTTCTGCAGTAAGAACAAGGTTTCAGAGACAGACCTCACTCTGAGTAGCAAGGGTCTAAGAAATGACAGTTGGCTGAACCAAAGGGCCAATATGGAATACATGTAAAAACAATTACAAAACAATACAAACAGCACCGGAAAAAGCCCTGAGGAATGGACTAATCTCAGAGATTTGAAGGTGATCTTTTTAAATGCATGGATTATATTTCAGCTTTAGTTTTCAAAATCTTTCTTATACTTTTCTTTAAAAAATTTTAGCAGCTCTGTTTGAAGCAGATTCTTGAACATAAATGACCATCTAGATAAGTCTTTCTCATAATTTTCTTTGCAAATCACCTGAAATCAGATAAATCTAAGTGATTAATTAAAAGCAGATCTTGAGGGGCTGTTACAGACTGGAGAAGACTAAGGAGAAATAATTAAATGCATTGTGGGAATCTTGAACAGAAAAATTCATAAATGGAAGAATTTTTGAAGTTCACATAAATCTATAGATTATTTAATAATATTGTACCAATGGTAGTTTTCTAATAGAAAAAAATATACTATGTATGTTGAAAAGAGAATTAGAGCAAGTGGAATGATGGAAATAATACAACTGTACAATTTATGAGTTTTCTATAAGTGTCAGATTAGTTTAAATTTGAAAGTTTATTTTTAATAAAACCAAATTTTGGTGCCCTATTCTAGACTTATGAAACCAGAATCTTTAAAGGAGAGACCAGGAATGTGATTTTCCAACACATTTCCTGGCAATATTTAGCACACTAAAGTTTAAGAACAACTTACAATACACCTCCGGATGGGTCTTGCTGCAATCCTATCTCCAAGGCAGATCGGGAGAGGGGGCAGTTACAGGAGAACAGTTACTCTAGCATCTTGGTTCTACATTGCAGAATGTGGACAGTCCTCCCACCTCCCCTACACTGGTGTCATATTCTAAAGCACTCTCGTGTAACCTTGGAGTAAGGATTTTACCATGTCAGAATCTATTTGATATGTTATCAACTTACATAAAAGCCTGCCTGCAATTTTATATGAAGGTGAAACTTGCTTTAGAGTATGTGGAGGCTCTAGAATGTACTTCTAAAAGACTCCACATTACAGAAAGCCTGCGCATTGAAAAGAAATGTTGGATTTTAAGTTGGATCCAAATCAATCACAAATCTCATGCTTAACACCGCTATGTCAGTCATTTGCCACAGTGCTGTGCCATTCATACTGTTAAATGAACATTTTCATTTCCCAGAGGAGTGATTCGCTGTCCATCCTTATAATATGGAGCATGGTTCCCAGACTATTTACATCAGCACTGCTACCTTACAATGGGCCTGTTTCACTGGTTTACATAAAATGAAGGATGCTTTTAAATAAGCTAGAAAAGAATGAATCAACATGCTGCTTGTGATGAATCAGAGAGATTGCGTGACAATGAGAAGATGCATCAGGCATAAGAGGAATATTATGACAACAACTTTAATAATGTATAGTATACATTTAAACAGCCTTATTTGGAAAAGATCCATATTGACTGTATGTATCAAAAGGGTGATTTAGAGGAGTTTTTCTTGTGCATTATGATTATGTGCCTAGAAGCAGGAAACAATATTTGTAGTTTCAATCATCTAATGAGGTCTGTCCTAAAATGTAGATCTTTTAGTGTACTTTTTGGAGAGATATGTATATGAATTTTTATGAGCTTTAATGTGCAGGTTTAGAAGCTAGTTTGTTTTTATTTTCAAATGAAGGCTATTGAGTAATTTTTGTGTGAATTACCTTCCTTTTTCATGCAATAAATATCTCAAATAAGTGACAAATTTGTAAACAGAAAGGGATGGATTTCCCTCATTCTTTTTCTATTGCTGCTGAGTGGAAACCAATCTTATAACAAGTGAAAATTGCTCTGAGAAATGTTCTGAAATCAAATTTCCCCAAAGCAAGAGAAAAAAAATTCGCATAGAGTCAATCATTCTTGTGAGTATAAACTAAATATGAAGATGCTAAAAGATTGGTTCCTCATGTGTTTTATTTTTATTTACCAGGTATTGATCCATTTACTAAATGAAACAAAACCAAGTAAGGGTCTGTTGGATATACAGGCATACCCAGTGCAAACCCACACAAATGTACCAGAGTGAAAGCTTTAACATATCCTCATTATTCAGGCAAGGAGCGAGCTAAATAGCAGCGCCCACATGCTGTAAATCCTCAAGGCTGACAGAGAAGTGGTTATGACAGCTTTCACATTATCTTATTGCAGAATCAAGGCAGTAGTCACAGCTGGCTCATATGTCAAAATGTGTCACGACTTAAATGGTAAAACAGGAGTGCAACAGCAATTGGCTTTTCAATCAATAACACAATCAATATATTTCACAGATATTTTCCCATATCTAAATTACTCTGCAGAGATGAGGGAGCCCGACGGAGTGTTTATAAATCAATAAAACACACAGCTAAAGGACATCTGCTCCTGTTCTTTTACTTCAAGGTGCTGTTTGCCTTTTCTTTCCAACTCCCTTCTTATTTAAGAATGTACTTTTGAGGACAAACAGCCCTCTTGTGCACACAAATCAGCTTACTGCTGCATTTTGTGTACATGATGTTTTTAAATAATTTTGTGCTTGAGCATTCAACTAAGTGGAGGGACAGCTTTTCTTAGCTCAGAATGCTTTCACTGTTAGAATTAATAAAGTAGCTTTCAAATTTCAAGTAAAATATGCTACATAAACTTCAAATAAATAATATCAAAGTACAGTATCCAGACTTGCGAGTTGAAATAATAACCCAGGGCATTATTTTTTTCCCCTCGCATGGAACAATATTCTTGCTGAAAATTATATATTGTATTTGTTCAGATATGTCATAAATGAGAAAAATGCTGTCCTTTACAAATCCATCCCCTTTGCAGAAAGATATGATGGGGGGGAAAATATCTACAATTTAATGCAAAACTCTAATACTGACATATAATTTTATTTCAATCCTATATATCAAAATGAGGTGAAGTGTGAAGTATGGTTTAACAAAAGCTGTGGCATTTTGAGTTAAAACTGCCATACTCTACCAATGGCCTCTATAACACAAAGTAATATTATGTTTCACACTGTCAGTGCTCCTTTAAAAACAGAAGGCCATATTGTGTTGCAAGTGGAATGCAGATTAAATGCATCAACCCATAAAGTTTTCCTAAGCTTATGCTTCTTGGGGAAACATTTTCCAAGTAGCTTACACTAAAAAAGGCAATTGAGATATCATAGTAAGGACATGACCTCTATGTGATTTGGGGACATGATTAAAAAATGAGACACCAAAATGGAAGATGCCCCTCCTTAATCCACACTTGTTTTTGCCACTGTTTTGGGGGGGGTGTGTGTTTTTTCTATGACTTTATATCTAAGAGCATTTACTTCTGATTGCAATAACGTAGTTTGGCCTGGTTTGCCTATCAATTTGCCAGTGTTTTATGAATATATGCCTTACACTATCAAGATTTCATGCCTTTTTTTCAATCTGCTGAACAATTCTTCAACTTCTGAACCTATTGAATTTGTCATTGTGGCAAGGCCCATTTAAAATCCAGTGCTCATCCTCCAATCAGAATCAGATGCATTTCTTCTAAGTTTGTACATCGTGTCTCTCTTGATTCTATGAGATACTTAAGTGCTGCCTATTTTTTTTGGTAATTATATATTAATGATTGCTTTCCTAAGAATACATTGTAAACTTTAATGTTTGGGACTTGCCTTTGTCACTTTTTGATTCCCTACTTCTGATCAAATATTGAGTTGCTTCCTATAGTTTTCTATAAGGAAATATGTCTTCAAGGTATTTAAAATTATTTATAGGAAACAATACAAGTGGACTTTAAGCTCCTAAGAAAACAATTAAATATCATTCATTTTATTCACATAAATATTCATGAACCGCTCTTTTTACAACAGGCACTAGGATATAGCACTGAGCATAACAGACAGAAATCCCCACCTGCATTTCATTTACATTTGGGCAGTCATCAAAAATTATAAACCATGTTGTATATCATTTTCATATAATACTTTTGAACATTTAAGACAAGATTTAAGGCCCACATACAATACATTGCCATAGATTTTTTTATGTGTGATATTTGATACATACTTACAAAAATTATTCTATATCTGAAATTCATATTTTACTAGGTGTTCTGTATTTTTTATGGTAATCCTAACTTAAATGCTGTTTAATAAATTGATAATAAATAATTTAATATATTAAGTTTTATCCATATACTATTAATACAGACATTAAAATGCTATTCTATTTTTATTTTTTAAATAAATTTTTAAAATTACATTTGACATATATTAGTTCCTAGTATGGAAAATAGCGATGAGACATTTATATAACCTACAAAGTGATCACCTCAATAAGTCTAGTACCCATCTGACACCATACATAGTCATTACAATATTATTTACTATATTTCCTATGCTATACTTTACATACCCATCATTTGGCAAACACCAAAATTTTATCCGTATCTATAAGTTTATTTCTGTTCTGTTTGTCTTTTTGTTTTTTAGATTCCACATGTAAGTAAAATCATATGGTATTTGTCTTTCTCTGTCTGACTTCTTTCACTTAGGATGATAATACTCTCTAAGTCTACCCATGTTGTTGAAGATGGCAAGATTTTGTTATTTTTTATGGGTAATAGTCATTGTATATATGTATCACATTTTTATCCATTCATCTTTTGATGTATACTAAAGTTGCTTCCATATCTTGACTATTGTAAGTAATAATGCAATGAATATATGTCTTTTTGAATTAGTGTTTGGAGTTTTTTCAGATAAATACACAGAAGTGGAATTGCTGGATACTTCTTTGTTTTTTGTTATAGCTTTTATTTTAAAATTTATTTTAAAATTCATTTTAAAATAAAAAATATTTTTATATTTTAAAATTTATTTTTAAATTTATTGCTACCTCAGCTTTTTTCATTTGCATTTGCATGAAATATTTTTTTCACTCCTTCACTTTCAGTCTGTGTGTCTTTTGATCTACAGTGGGTGTCTTATAGGTGGCATAAGTATAGATCTTGTTTGCTTATTCATTTAGCCACCCTACATCTTGATTGGAGCACTTACTCTATTTACATTTAAAGTAATTATTGATAGGCATGCAATTATTCCATTTTATTATTCATATTTAAAATCTTTCTTTTCCTTCTTAAAAAAGTTACTTTAACATTTCTTATAAATATTGGTTTGTTAGTGGTGAACTCCTTTAGCTTTTCTTTGTCTGAGAAACTCTTTTATCTCTCCTTCAATTCTAAATGATAGCCTTGCTGGCTAGAGTAACTTTGGTTGTAGGTCCTTCTTTGTATCACTTTCAATGTTTTGTGGCACTCCCTTCTGGCCTGAAAAGTTTCTATTGAGAAATCAGTTTATGGAATCTCCCTTGTAGGTAACTAATTGCTTTTCTCTTGCTGCTTTTAAAATTCTCTTTTTGTCTTTAATCTTGGGCATTTTAATTATGATGTGTTTTGGCGTGGACTTCTTGGGGTTCATCTTGTTTGGAACTCTTTGCACTTCCTGGGCTTGTATATCTATTTCCTTTGCCAGGTGAGGAAAGTTTTCAATAATTATTTCTTCAAGTAGATTTTCAATGCATTGCTCTCTCTCTTCTCCTTCTGTTACCCCTATAATGTGAATGTTGGTATGCTTGATGTTATCCCAGAGGCCCTTTAAACTATTCTTTTTTTCCCTGGATTCTTTTTCTTTTGCTCTTCCAGTGGGTGTTTCCTGCTACTTTGTTTTCCAAATCACTGAAAAGATTCTGTACTTCTTCTAATCTACTCTTTATTCCCTAATTTTTTCATTTCAATTATTGTATTTTTTATTTTATTGGTTATTTTTTATATTTTCTATCTCCTTTTTAAATATTTCCTATCCCTTTGTTAAAGCTCTCCTTGAGTTCAATGAGTTTCCCTATAACCAGCATTTTGAACCCTGCATTTGGTAGGTTGCTTTTCTCCATTTTGTTTAATTCTTTTTTTGAAGTTTTGTCCTGTTCTTTCATCTGGGACATGTTTCTTTTTCTCCTCATTTGGCCTTGTGTTTGTTTCTATGAATTAGATAGAGCTGCTTTGTCTCTTGGCTTTGGTAGAGTGAACTTATATAGTAGGTATTCTGTGGAGCCCAGTGAGTGGCACAGTCTCTCTGGTCAGCTGAGCTGGGTGCTCCAGGTATGTCCCTGTGTGGGTTGCGTGTACCCTCCTTTTGTAGTTGAGACCTGATTGTTGTTGGCATGTAAATGGGAGGGCTTGTCCCTCAAGATAATTGGCCATGAGAACTATAGTGAGGAACTGCTGTGCAACGGCTGACCCAATGGGGCAGGATTCACTTAAGTGGGGTTCTGGTGCCTGCTGAGTCTTTCCTTTGGGTATATTGTTTGTGGAGATGGTTGGGTGGTGCCCTGGTATGGTCTGAAGCTGGCCACTGGGTGTGTTAATTCTGGAGCCTTTTGGGCAAGGCTCTGGTGCAGGTCAGGGGCAGCAGCTTTCTTGTTCTGCCTAGAACCACCTGGTATGAGCTACAAAGTGATCTACAGAGGGTTGCCACTTTTACTGGACTCGAAGGTACCTGGGAGAGGCTAAGCTGAGAACTGAGGCTGTTGTCACTAGTGGCAGTCTTGGGTCACTTAGCAAGAGGTATAGGGCCTGCCTAGGCCAGATGCTGCTTGTTTGGCATTTGTGAACCTTTGAGAGATTTTAGGAAAGCCCACAGCATGAGCCAAGACAAATCAGTTGTATGGAAAAGCCACTTGAATCAGCTTGAGTGAGCCCACAATTTGAGTGGAGTGAAATCTCAGGAAATCACCAGGGCAGGGCAAACACTACTAACTGGTTGATGGAGACTCAGATATAATGCCTGTCTGTGGCTGCAGGGGGTGGACTCAACAAAGGAACAATGATTTCTACCAGCACATCTGTCTAGGAGAAAGCTTCCCCTGCAGTCCTTGCCCCAAAGCCAGACAATTCAGTTTTCCCCATTATGTCTCTCTTGCTTTTTGAGCTACTGCTCCAGGGCTGGAGTTCAGCGACAGTGAACAGTAAGTCAGTCTGTGCACAGGTATATTTGGGACTCTAGCAGCCTTCTCTCTCATTCCACTGCAATCCCTGATGATTTTCACAACTAAAAGTTATGGTGACTTCTCTTCCCGGAACCTGAACCCTGAGATAAGGAGCCTGGTGTGGGGCCATGACCCCTCCCTCCTCAAGGGGGGACCTCTGCACCTGAGATATCCCTCTAGAGTTTTAATTGCCACAGGTGGGTGTGGGATCAGCTTGTTCTATGTCTCTACTCCTACCAGTTTCCACGTGGCTTCTTCTTTATATCCTTTATTATAAAAGTTCTGCTCAACTAGATTTCAGGTGGTTCTTAATCAATGATAGCTGTTCTGCAGTTTAGTTGTAATTTGAATATGATCATGGGAGGAAGCACATTTACCTATTCTACCATCTTGATTGGAAGTCAAGGGAAAATAAAATATTATAATAACATGTAGAGAATAATGTAGTTTTATTTTTTCAAACCATATATATATATATATATCTGTATATTATGTACATATGATATATACATATATTGTATATTGTATCCATATATACATAAATATGGGTAAACACCTAAGAATTTTGGAAATATGCAGCTCTGCTTGAAACCAAAACAATATACACCCTCTACCCATTGAGTTCTTCAACTAATTAAGATACAGTATACAAATAACATGTTGGCATGGTTGCATTTTAGGTGCAAATCAACTCAACTTTTTTTTTCTTCTTCCTTTGCCAGTGGCTTCAGAGAACTAGTCTGCTTTTCTTTCCCTGAGAGCTATTCTCATTTCATTGAGGTTTTCTTCCTAAAGGATCTCAACAACACCATCCTTACTGCCTTACAAACACATATACATCTTTCCCATTTTAAAGCTTTTAACTTCTATTCCAGTAGTAAAATAGGTAATATATTTTAAAATGGAAGTGATACAAGGTTCAAGATATATTACAAATTATTTATAGTCATGATTTATCTACCACTGCATATATAAAAATGGAAATCCTTGGCTTTTATTCTTGATGGTGAGTCTTAACTGGCCTTCCCAATACTTTGAAACCATATTAAAGACAGTTCTTGTTCTCTTTACCTATATGAAGACTACTCTCATCAAGCTAAAGACGTATAATTTTTGTCATGAAAGTAGGGTTCATCATTATGGAGATTTCAATGGGTTAACTTGAGGCTTGGTGTACCACAGAAAGCATTAAAATAAACTTCTGAATATTACCATTTTTGTTTCTTGAATCCTTCATTATAGACAGTAAATGTGTTTCTGAATATCTGTTTCTAAAATAAAACTCTCATAGCCGTTTATATATGAATTCACTGTATAATAAAATTGCAAATTACCTCTTAAAGACAAGCTGGTAGCTTCATGATGTTCTCAAGTTTGACTAATCACTTAATCGCAACAATAACAACAGCAACAACTAACCTTAAGTGAGTGTTTACTATGTACCAAGCACTTTGTACTTACTATGTACCAAAATCAAATATAACCTGTTTAGATGATAAGATCTGTTTATATGGTTTGTTGCCATTCTGCTAAATATATATGTGCAAAAATGGAGCCAGGAAATGCCACTGACATTTTGTGTTCAGAGTTGAGAGCTCTTAAAATGCTATGGTCTCTTTAGACAAAATATAAGATAGCAACATACTAATGCAGAATATAAACCACAGGAGAGGAAATACAAGAGAAATTTTTCCTTTAGGCATTTGGAATTGCATACAGAAATGTATATAAAATTATATATAAACCTTACTTTCCATGAAACTCCCCGTAAATGTTCATATGATCAAACTCTAAGTCCTTCCTATCCCCTCACCGTTTGTATACTTGCTGTGACAACAAATATTCTTAAAGCTGATGAGGTAAACTCAAGAATGGATATTAAATTAATCAGGATGGAAGCTCATGCCTTGAGATTAGCTGTGGAATAGTTTAGACATACACAAACTTTGAATTAATCCCGCCGATGCTAGGCTAGTAGTGAGTCTTGGACTGCTCTTGAAATCATCAACAAATATAAATACCTATATCAAGTTTTTAAAACATACTGAAGACTCAGTTTGGTGTCTCATTATCAGAAAATTCAATATGAAGTGAAAAAGTTCAGAGGGCTCAAAAATATTAATTGATAATGATGAGGACATGAGATTGACTAAAGATAGATTCAATTTGATTCAAAGGCAACAAATACATGAAAGTTATAAGTAGCAACAAAGGAGAATTTTTTTGTTGTTGACGGTCATGCAAATAAACAATTGACTCATATGTTCAGAGCTTAAAATAAATTTAGTGTACTTTGTTCCCATTTCCTTTCAGCTTGGGTTTTATAACAAGTTACATTTTGTTGGAACTCTGATAATACTTGTTGCAGGAAGGAGCTTGTCTTCTTTTAACCTGCTGATTACTAGAACACTGAAGAATATGCTTGAATGGAAGGCTGAAGCAATGGCATTTGTAATTTAATTTGGGTCAATGAACATTTAAGAAACCAAATATAACTTTCATGGTCTAATAATTCTTGAAAACTCTTTGAAATGCTGGTATTACATTCTTTTTTTATACACTTGGAAACATAGATTTTAAAAAATATTTCAATTATGTAATATGTCAAGTTTGTATGATACAGAGGCACCTATCTACCCATCATATAGATTGTTTTGTCATCTTTGATTTAGAATTTAATTTAAAAAAAATAAATATTAGAGATGCCTTTGAAGTAATCCTTGTCATTTTATTCCACATCGTTCACCCCTAAAAAACTCAAATATCCTGAATATGATGTGTAGTATCCATTTAACATGGTAAACTATTACTATAAAATTACATACAGTATCTCTATATAACACATTAATTTTTACTATTTTAAGTTTTATAATTATATCATGCCATATCACTATAACATGATTTTCTCAGCAAACAAAATGCATTAGAGATTTATTATATTGATTTTTATACAACTAATATATTAGGTTTGCTGCTTAATATTCCAATGATTGTACAATTTATTTACCTATTCTCTCATTGAGTGACATTTTAATTTGTTTAATTGTTTTACTGTAAATGCTACAACCAACTTTCTTGCACAGGTCTCCTTGTACATATGTGAGTGTTCTCTAGAATATATAACTCTCAAATTGCTAAATTTATGTGCATTTTGAACTTTGCCAGATATTGCTAAAATGTGTTGTTATGAAATCTTACATAGGCTATTTGCAGAATCAAATTTTCTGTGTGTTCTAAACATAAATTTCTATTTCTTTTTAAACTTTTTCTATGTACTTTATTCATTCACTCTATCAGGAAGTTATATTTGTACATGGTTTCTTATAACACTATTATTTAACATATTTTTTCTATAAATGAATTGCCAATTGTGCCATTACATTTTGTTGAATAGTTCATTATTTCCTTACAGTGTTATAAATCCACTTTGGCATATAACAATCAGGTATACATACATATATATACATGTATATATAATAAACATAAACTATAAACTACAGCAATTTAAATAAAAAGGTATTGGTATGGGGAGAAACAAATAAAGTAATAGAAAATATTGAATTGCCTTTATATGTTATATATTCCATTTTTTTGTTATTTTATTTGTTTTTCAATAGCTTTTCCTTTAAATTAGTATAGTTGTTCTCTGCCTGATTTGTTTCACTTAGCATAATACCCTCTAAATTCATCCAAGTTGTTGCAGATGGTAACATTTCATCCTTTTATATAGCTGCGTAATATCTCCTAATATATACAGTTGTTGGCAAACATAGATTTACAGGTGTTCATATGGAAAAAGACATGCAGGTTATGATTATTACAATAACTTTTGTAATTCAAAAGAATGTCACAATGAGCTTAAGTACAATCTCATAAGGGCTCCGATTGCCGACCTTTAATATTTACACATTCTTATAGTCTACTTGCTAAATAAGCTCTGTTTCTCATACAATTCCTCTATTGATGGCATTTAAGCTGCTTCCAAATTTTGGCTATTGTACATAATGCTGCTGCAGTGGACATAGGGGTACATATATCTTTTTGAATTAGTGTTTTGTTTACTTTGGTGGAATTGCTGAGTTGCATGGTATACCTATTTTTAGATTTTTGAGTAATCTCCATACTGTTCTCCATAGGGACTGCACCAGTTTACAGTCCCACCAACGTTGCACAAAGGTTCCCTAAAACAGACTAATAGAAACAGAGACCAAAGAGATGGTTACCAGAAGGCAAGGGGTGGGGGGTGGGGGAAAAGAAGAATATAGTCAATAATACATGTTGACAGGTGGTTAATAGAATGGGTGAGGTGATCACATTGTAAGGTATAAAACTGTCAAATCGCTATATTGTACACCTGAAACTAATGTAAGATTGCATACCAACTATACTTAAGTAAAAAAAAAAAAAAATTTTAAATTTCTATAATTTTTTAATTTGCCTGGACAGCTCGTAGATAAATCCCAATAATAGTACTACTATATTTATTTCTCTCTCCTCCTTTCCCTTCTTCCTCCTTCATATTTCATTTCTCTTCCCTTTTTTCCTCTTAATTTACTCCTTTCCCCTTCTTTTCTCATCTTGCTTCCTCTTATTCTCTCTCTGCTACCTCCTCATCTCTATTTCCTCAAAATTATTATGGCCATTGTGTTTTATTATTGTGTTTTATTCATCAGGTAAATTTGGAAAGTTTATCAAATCTTGTTGGGATTTGGTTGACATTCAATTGGGAAGGAGTTAATTCTTTACATAATAAATGGTCCTATTTAATATTTAAGAACATAAACTGTCTTTGCTTTTATATGTCTATTTTCATGTTGTTAAGAAGTTATACATTTTTCTTTTGTAGTCTTGTATATCTTTTTTTTAAATTTTTCCAAAAATATGTTCCAAGTGTTATTTTATTTTGCCTGCTGAAATTCAGATACTATGTATTACACATTCAAATTTGATTTTTCTGGGATTATAGGAATGTTACTATTTTTACATATTGAGATTTTTTTGGAAATTTTTAATTTTCATGAGTTCCAGTAGGTTGTCTAAAGGCCATTGCATAGTTTCTCTGGATATAATGTGGGTAATAAATAATGAAAATCTGTTAACTTCATTATAAATTTTATATATCATTTTTTTCTTGCTTTATTTCATTTCCTAGAAATTCAAATGCAATGTTGACTAAAAAAATGATGATGGTAGGTATCCATTCTGATTTTGAAGAAAATAGGCCTAAACTTTCACCATTAATAATGTCATTTGCTATTATTTGGTACATACCATTTCCAGTTGGAGAAATGTTGATTTGATTGCTAATTTTACATATATATACAATTGCATATTGGTTTAACTTTTTTGGCATTTAGTGAGATAATGATTTTTCTTCAATCATTAATTTAATAAAAGTCAATACAGTTATATTTGTGGGAATTTGGAGCCAAAGATGAAATAATAACATTAAAAATCTGTATTTCTTACACATCTGAATTTATAAATTAAGACTCAATCATACCTAAAAAGTGAATTATTTTCTAGGGAAAGAGAGGATATTGTGAAAAGCAAGATAGTTACTTATTACGTAATTCAACATTTGTTTAATTATATGCAAATACATTTAATATAATGGTTTCTTGTCTGAAAATAAGGGAGATGACCCTAGAGTTTATGTTGTTTAATATTCTTCTTTTGCTGCGGGGAATGCTAATCCTCAGGGTGCTGGGTGGCTTGCTCAGCTTTAACTAGTAGGCAGAGGGTGAGATTGGATTAAAAGTGTCTTGACTCCAAGCTGAATGTTCTTTTCACAGTCCTTTGCCTCATCTGATAATGCAGAGGGGAGGGGCATTGAAACAATCACATCAAAGTGGTAACAATTCCCAGCAGTAGGGTGGTACATACAGGGTAGAGTACACCCAGAATGTGTTTGAAATTAATTATTTGCAAAAACCAACAATATGACTAGTGAGAACCATTAGGTAATAATACTTCAAAAACCATATTGGGCTGAGTCATCTAGCAGCTGCTGTGAGTAAACATGTAACTACAATTCTGTCATTTTCTAAATGCTATAGGCATATGAAGAAAGCTTCCACAAATAGTTCTTTGTAATAAACAAGTGTCTTAGAAAGCTGCATAAAAGTATCTGTTCATTTCAAAAAGTGCTTACTGAGTTCTGTCTGAATGCTAGGCTATTTTACATTTAGATGGCAAATAACTATGTTTATGACACTGTATAAGAGACTGAATGAAGGAATTATTTCCCTCTGGTAATTCTATTTCAAAATTCTAAACAAGCCCAAACATCATTTGATACTAACTGAAGTTAGAAAACATAATATTATAAAAGTTAAAAAATCCTACAATAGATAAAAGAAATACTTTTTTAAAAAGCCATTCCTCTTAGACAATACTATAAACTGTAGAAGTTAGTTAGAGGGTCAGGGAGTAGATGCTTGCGCTATAAACTGGAGAAGTTAGCCCAGCCGGGCATGGCTCAGCTGTTGAGCATTGACCTAGGATCCAGGAGATCGGGGCTCTATTCCCGGTCAGGGCACATGCCCGGGTTGCAGGCTCGATTCCCAGTTGGGGGCATGCAGGAGGTAGCCGATCAATGACTCTCTCATAATTGATGTTTCTATCTCTCTCTCTCCCTCTCCTTTCCTCTCATTGAAATCAATAAAGATATATTTAAAAAATAAAAATAAACTGGAGAAGCTACTTAGAGGGTCAGGGAGTAGATGATCTCTCTTTTATCAATCAAACTCTGATATATTTATTTAAACACAGAAATAGATGGAAATTGCTTCAAAAGGACAATTTTGATCTCCATAAAATATCTGTGAAAGTGAATAGTCCCAAAATTTAATCCAGAATTGTACCATAAAGCTTAAAATATTAAACTTGGCATTAAATCATTGATGGTGATAGTATCAGAAGCAAATTTATGGCCTACATATATACTCTAAAAGACAGATATGTTTTAAATTTGTAGGGCAATGGTTTGAAAAATTATGTTCAACATGAGGGTCCCAAGGCCTATAAGATGCTTACAAAATTATATCAATTTGCTATACTTAGCTGAATGAACTTGCCCCAATACACTTTACAGTGAATGTTTAATAGAATGAAATTGAAAGTCTAAATGATGCTTGCATTATTTAGAAAATTTTGTGACTTAGAATACTTATTTTAGTGACAATCTCAGATAAACTTAATTTTGTTATATGGTTTTTATATATCAAAAATTTTTTGTTCTAACAATTAAGATCTTATTCTTAATAGGAAAACTGGATACCTGAGAGGTGATTGGGATAATTAGTGAAATGTTGAGTTAGGAGATGATTAACCTGTTTAAATAAATTTCTATCCTTTCCCCTCAAATTTATTCAAGTGAATAGATTACCTTTTATATTTTCAAGATAGTTCATGACCTAAAATTTTTCAGACTATCTGAGTTCTAATTTTGACCCTACCATTGATTTGATTTGTCAGTGATCTTTCAAGGATAAATCAAATGCTCAGTCTTTCATATGCTGAGTGAATGCATTACATTTTAAAGGAATTCCCTGGGTGATACCCACTTCAATTGCCCTTTTACTCATCCAGTCTTTGTCTGACTGTTTTCTCATAAAATAAGAACAGTTGGGACTTTATATAGTTACCCCTTTTGCCTTTCAGCTTTCCTCTTAGAGCAAAAAGAGGATATTTTGGCTTTAGACTGTTTAATTATTCTATAGAAATCAAACATCTCTCATCTAGATTATTTTTAAATTGCAGACCAGCTGATACCCTCAGTAGGACTTAGTAGGCTACATCAATTTGTTTTTTAGTTTGTTTTTATTTATTTAACAAGACTTTAATTAGTTAGGCTAGATTCATAACTTCTTAACTTATTTCAAAGATGTTCAATACAATCTCACAGAAACCTCCCAGGAGATGATGTATTATAGAATGAATTGCACACCTGAAACATAATTTTACTAACCATTATCATCCTGGTAAATCCAATTGAAAAAATAAACTAAAAAAAGGGAAATCTCCTAGAAGGAACCATTTCAATCACATTAGTAAAAGTTCTCTCTGTTCCCCAAACTATTTTTCTTTTTAAACTCAAGGCAGGATTAAGGACACTGATCACAGAATAATTTTTAAAAAGATTAATTAATCATTATTATTACTAGTTTGTTTTCTATAATTTGAAGAGATACATTTAATTTAGAAATCACTGAACACAGATATATAATACAGTAACTTGCTAAAATGTAAAGCACATTATTAATATGGTAATGGTTAAAACAATTTGCTTCTTTCTTTTTCTCTAACTCATTTGCAGCAATATAGAGTGTTTTGGGATTCACAGGGTTAGATATCCTTGTGATAAAAAGGGCAGTAAAAATTTGACTTTGACCATGAAATTTGTTCCACTTTTCTAAAGAAACATCACTAACCTGTAAAGGGATTTTAACAACATGTCTTTCAAAGTCAAACAATGCTATTCTTATACAGAGAAGGACGCATTGACTGGTAATGAGGTGTGAGAAGTTTCAAATAGCTTGGTATGAGACCAAGGTTAATATAATTATGGACCACAAACCCCAAGAAATCATTCACTCTCTTACGTCTCAACTACCAGCCTGCAATAAAAGGTGGTCTTTCAGTCTTCAGTGCACTGATTTAAAATGATCTATTGATCTGGACCAAAGAAAGATGAATATACTGAGGAACTGAGGCTGCCTCCAAGTCCTAATGAGCAGAACCAAAGGAATGTAGCTGTGGGATAGGGAATCTGCTTTCTACAAAAGGCTATGGCTAAAGCTGGGACTTTAAAGAACAATAATGAAAATTCGGAGAGGAATGTCATTCTCGTGGTCCCCAAGAAAATGTATTAAAAGGATGTCAGGAACTACAATGAAGAATCATACAAGTGAATAAAAGATGGGTTCTTTGCAGTTACGGACTGGTGCAGGAGCCAAAGAGAATCACACAACTCTGGGAACTGTGGAAGTTTTACTTGTTTCTCTAGATTCCACCCCCCCCCCCCCCAAACCCTGGGCAAAGGAAAAAGTAGCAAGCAAAAAGGTCCATCAAATCTTTCAATTGTGGGCATTTTTGTGTGTGTTTTGATCAAGAAGCAATAATGTTAAGATATGTGTTTCTCTGGTCTACATGCATCTCCTCATTTCTGACTACTCATGGACACAGATACAAGCACACATGTTTTGTAGACAATTTCTCTTTAATAAATATATATTGGGAAATGGTGCTTAGTCATTTTAATTTGTATTATAAACAAGCTAGCTTTAAAATACAGATGCCTACATTTCAGAAACCCTTTGTGTTTAAGGCAGAAAACACGTTTGTTAGTACAATTTTAAATGGTCCTATTTGCATTACATATTCTGTTCAGTGATTTTTGTGTTTGGTTTTAATGAATTTTGTTTCTATCACATTCATTACTGAGGATTTTCATAGTTACAAAGAAGAAATTATTTTAACACACTCTCCTCTCTCCAGCATAAAAACAAAAAGCATGCAATAATATTTGTTCTATTTAAACATCAGTATAGGTATTTTCTAAACATTTAGGTTAGAAAATGTTTACCAGTTGTCCGTTAGTATAATTAAACTCTTAGCAGTTAAGAATTAAAAGCAACATGAATGGGCCCTGCTGGAGTGGCTCAGTTGGCTGAGTGTCGTCCCATGCACTGAAAGGCTGTGGATTCAATTCCTGATCAGGGCATATACCTGGTCTGAGGGTTCCATCCCCTGTTTGGACTCATACAGGAGACAGCCAATCAATGTTTCTCTCTCACATAGATGTTTCTCTTTCTTTTTAACCTCTTTATCTCTCTCTCTCTCCCTTCCTCTCTCTAAACATGACTTGGATCTGGATTAAAATGAATACATAAATAAAAAATAAAAGTAATATGAACAAAATATTTCCATTTTATTTTTTTTCACACCCCATCCAGATGTGCCTTACCACTTACCATATCACTCCTCAAAGCTCCAGTTTTTGTCACTTCTCATTGTAGCCCCTTCTGGGGTAATTCACAAGGCCATGTTCCTGAGAAAACACACAAAAAATATGCTTTTATCTTGCAACCCAAGGGTTTACTTGATAGGGGGCAAAGGAATAATCAGTTTTGAATGTTTGTGTAATGTGGTAGGAAGTACATCACCTTAAACTCAGGAAAACCTCAGTGTGAATCTTGGCTTTGCCAAATATTTAGCTAAGGTTTTGACTTCTCCCAGTCTCTTCTGTGCAAAATAGCAATAAAAAGATTTACCTAAGAGTATTATTGTGGTCTTTTATAGTTTTTATTGTCTATACACTTAGTTTTATACTGATCAAATAGATATATACTATGTATGTATATATTATATAATATATGATCTTTATTATAATATATTATTTACTATATATCTGCATGTATTACATATGTATATATGTATGCACATACTCACACACACAGCAAAAGGCAGGCAGTAAAAACAGCAATATAACATTATGCACCTCACCATCTCTAGTTCCCCGAGTAAATAAATAAACTCAACATTTCTCCTTGCTTCTTCAGATGTTAAGCTTCATATTTCTAAATAATGAACACATAATGTTATTTTATAAATTTTCAATTTAAATTTATCCAGTTTCTGACATGAAAGATAAAGATTTAGCTCTTATCTTCCACCACCTACTCACATACTTACCTTCTTCCCATCTGCATTGTATAGTTACATCATAACATTTAGATTACATAGTATTGTTTGCAGGTGAGTCATGGAATTCACAACTAATAAATCCACTTCTACACACCAACATTTTGTTTTCTGAAATTAACAAGTGCCTCATTTTATAATTTGGTGATGTTCTAAGATATTGATAATTCATCACTACGTTGTACAAAAAGACTATAAAAGTCTTATTTACGTGATAAAACACATAAGGTATTTATTATTTCCTTGTGTGTCTGTATATGACTTTTTTCTCTGAGTGGCGTGATGAGCCTTCCCACCCCCTGCTTCATTCTGCCCACAATGTGAGTTTTCTCTTTGGCACATACACATATGCCACTTGCCCATCAGTCACTTGGTAGTCATATGGGTTATCAGATCAACATTCAAGGTATCACAGTGCTTCTGTTAAGTCACCCTTATTTTACTTACTAACAGTCCCAAAAGAAAAGTGTAGTGGTGCTGGCAAATTGAATAAGCCAAAGAGAAGACATAAAGTGCTTCCTTTCAGAGAAAAAGTAAAAGTTTTTGACTTAATAAGGAAAGAAAAAATATCCTATGCTGAGATTGCTAAGATCTGTGGTAAAAACAAATCCTCTATTCATGAAATTGAGAAGGAAAAAGAAATTTGTGCTAGTTTTGCTGTCGTACCTCAAAATGCAAAAGTTACTGCCACAGTACCTGACAAATTCTTAGTTGTGATAGGAAAGGTTTTAAACTTGTGAGTGGAAGACATGAACAGAGAGAGACCACTTTCACATAATTTTTATTACAGCATACTATTATAATTGTTCCATTTTGTTAATAGTCAGTGCTGTCAATCTCTTATTGTGCCTAATTTATAAATTAAACTTTATCATAGGTATGTATGTAAGCAAGGGTGGGTAGCCTTTTTTCTACCAAGGACCATTTGGATATTTATATCATCATTCATAGGCCATACAAAACTATCAACTTAAAAATCAGCTATGATAAAAGCTCCTAGATTTATTGAATTTTGAGTTCCACCTGTGGTTGCCTTGGCAGGGCCAGAACCAATGATTTTGTGGGCCATATATGGACTGTGGGCTGGACTTCCCCACCCCTGATGTAGAGGGAAAAACATGTAGAGTTTGGTACTATCTATGGTTTCAAGAATCCAGGGGTCTTGGAATATATCTCCTCAGGCAAAGGAGAACTACTGTAAGCATGCAGACAATTGAGATGAACAGTTGATAGACCCCAGTCTTTAAAGAAAAAAAAATAGACAGAAAACACTGACACTATTTTTAAAGGACTTAAGTTATTGATCAGTCTGTTAAACAAAATCCTTACCTGCAAAGTGTAAAACCCATTTTAGCTAATGTAAGAAGGAAATAATATAAAATGTTATTAGCAAGTTCATCGAACTCTCTCAGAGCCAGGAAATCAGAAGTGAAGGCTACCCTACCAGAAGACCCAAATCGCACAGTTAAATAATTGCTTCAGTGGAAACCCTATTGCCTGGATTTGGTCGCAGACCCTGCATGCAGTCTTGCTGGGGCTGGGCTCTGTGCACTACTCATTAAGACTCTGACATTTTTCTATGAAAAGCTGGTTTCCTCTGTCAACATACTCAATAAAAAGGATTCTAGGCAGCACGTGTTTCTTCATGCTGCTTCTGAATTAACAGAGTTTAGATATCATGCTTGTATTTTAGTTGAAAGAGAATGTTTTCCTTTTGAATTTGAAAGTGCATGAAAATCCAAATGTCCTCTATGAAAGGATTGAGTAGAGGTTATAAGGAATCAAGAAAGCTAGTGAAAAAGGATGTTGACATCAATAGTTGTGTTATTGGAATTTAATATTTAATTCATGTACTCATTGTAGGAAAGGGCAAGTATTTAGAATATAGTAGGCATGAAACAAATGATAGTAGAATAAAGAATAGTAATACTTATTAAATATAGTAAATATGTATAATAAAAATATAATCTGAAAGTGTGGATGAACAAAAAGCAATCATTCCTACATACACTCTAAGATTTAGAAGAGTTTTGTAGCAACACTTATTATAGCAATTACACCAGCAATGGAAAAATCAATTAATTAACACTTATAGCTGGTGACTAGAATTTTAATAACTCCAGAAAAATGGTAAAGTATTTTTAATGACTTTAAATCAGCCTAAAATATTTCTGATGTCTGATTTTCTTTGCATGTAATAGTATTTTAAGATGTATCACACACATATATAAGTGACACAACGTAATATAGATCAAAATTAGACCCTTGCATGTAATTTCTAGAAATTCATATATCAGAAATTAGTATGCCCTTTGTTTTTAAAGATATAATACATAACTGTAGTCTAACATGCAGTTTGAATTACTAATATATTTTGACATCAAAATAAAGTGTCCTCAGAGCAGCAGCTTCCATGCAAAACTAAAGTGTCTCTTATTGATTTACTTATTTTGGTAGCAGAGACACTATTAGATAAATTTCATCATGCAAATATCTCTTTCTAAATAGAGAGCCAACATTTTCTACAGGATTTACTTCCGGCATCACTTAATATAGCTATCACTTTAGCTCTACTGTTTTTATAGCATTTTTTATGTTATCTCAATGGAAATTGTTTATATTAATAGAGAATTGGAAGATGTGCTTGCTGTACAGTTGTTTTCTTGTACTTATTTGATTGTCATATTTACAATTTTTCTAAACTTATTTTTATTCACTTTGAGATTTGGCTAGATCATGTTCTTATTTCATAATAATAAAGGATGAGAGTTATTATAAAACAAATTATTGACATCTATGTCCTGTGTCATAAAGTTTAAAGAGAGAGTTACAGGTAAATTGTTAGAAAGAGATGAAAGAAGGTTGGAAAAGGAGGATAATAAAGATGAAAGTCAGATAAAGAAAAAAAATTAAGACAGCTAAAATAGGAAAGAGAGGAAAAAAGTTTGATGTAAAAATGGGGTAGTGGAAAGAAGTTAGAAATCAGAAGAGAAAATAAGTTTACATGGTATATCATGTATGAGAGAAATTACATTATTAGTTTATTGATGGAGGAGAAAGGGAATAATTTTTCTTAGATGTTTGCAAAATAAATGAAGTCTGATCATGTCTTCAAATGACTGGAGTTACGTGGATCGAGGACCTTATAGAAAGAATATGAGAATGGAGCTGTCATACTGAGTCACGTCAACTCTAGAGATCCAGCATAGTTTCTTTGATGTTTTTCAGGAAAACATGCTAGTTGCCCTCTACACCTGAACCTTGGGGTGTCTGTGATCCTTAACTTCCTTTTGGTAACCCATTATAAACTTCATTCATGAATGTATCTAAGCCCTTCCTGAACCTATTTATATTTTCAGACTATATAACCTTCTGGGGTAATGACTTGCATATGTTTACTACCAGCTATGTAAAGTACAAAGCATAAAATCCCTTTTATCTTTTACGCTACATTGGGCATCCTCTAGTCCCGGTGCTCTTTAATTTGGTGAAAGGAATTCATCTTTACCTTTCATGATTTGACAGTTTGAATCTATGCCATTTAGATTCCTATCTGTAGTTTTATAGAATTGAATATTCCTGACCTTTCACAACATTCTGAGAGAGAAGCAGAGGTTGTACCATATAATGTAAAGAGCTTTACTTTTAATTAATAGCATGCTCTGAGGGAAATTATCTCATATTTGTATATCTCAAAATTATTTGTAAATCAAAGCACTTGATAATCTCTAAAATTCCTTCCATTCCTTACTTGCCTTCCTACCACCCAATCCACCCTACCTGCAAAGTAGGTAAAGATATGCAAGAGAGGAAGACAACTGTGGTGTAGATGAGTATGCGATCTTCGGAATCAAACCACCAGGATTTAAACCTGTTTTCTCCACTTCTTAGCTCTATGCCCTCATCCAAGTACTTCTCCTACCTCAATGTCTTCATTAGTAAATCAGCAATAATGATAGTTTGAACTTCATAGGATAATTTTTGTTAGAAAATTGCGTGTGTATAAGTTAAAACAGCATCTGCCATATAATAAGCATTATATAAAAGTTAACATGTGTACACACACACACAGAAAAAGCAACCATACTTCCCAACACCCGTGCCCTTGCATGATCCATTCCAAATTGATTCTGGCCTTGCCTGTGTGACTTGCTTTGGCCAATGGGACATCAGGAAATGCGAAATAATTCTATTTTGATAAATGCTTTTGCATGGAGGTTAGGTTGTTGGAATGTTTTCCTGAGACCACCATGTAATGAAGTCCAGTCTAGTTTCCTTGAGGCTACATGGAGAGAGAAGTTCAACTATCCAGGTAGAGCCTAGATCCCAGTTGACCTACCAGTTGAATACAACCACATGGGTTTGCTCAGGTCAGTTAAGCAGAAGGGCTGCTCAGCTAACCCATAGAATCATGATAAATAAAATTATTTCTCTTTAAAATCAATAAATTTAGGGTAGTTTGTTACACAGCAATATATAACTAATAGTTTGTTATTCTCTGGTTCTTTTCTATAAGCTAGTCTTGTGACAGTGACTAAAAATTCACATAAAGCTAAACTAATAAATTTTAATCCCATTTCCTATAAATGTGTATACACTGTATGTGCACATTTGATGAATAAATGTAACTGCATTAAATTGAGCAAATAAGTGATGTCTGATTTAGTTTTTCCTGGGAAACAGTCTTGGAGACAGAGATTCACATGCAGGAAGTTTATTGGAAAGTGTTCTTGAGATTAATTGCATGTGAGAGAGTGAGGAAAGCAGAACTGGGTAGGGGTGGAAGTGGGTGGGGAAGTTAAACTGCAATGTATTGATGTAGGGGTCTCAACAGATCACACTCAGGGCTCTGGAACTGTGATAGCCCTTCTGAATTGTTACAAATTTCAGTAAGAGGGCTGAGCCTTTGTACCACAGCTTTCATTAGTCACTGCTAATGACTGCCTCCAGGGGAGATTTTTAACCTTGGGTGAGGCAACTTAATTTACTGAGGCATATTTTCTCTTTAGTTACAAGAAATACTTATATTTTTACAACATATACATTGTATCAGTTTCCAATGCACAACATGATGGTTCTGTATTTGTATACTGAAGTTTTGGCAAAAGTAGGTTTACAGTTGAGTATGTGAAACAGAAAGTTTATTCTTGTATTATCTGTCTATCATTTATTTATCATCTATCTATCATCTATCTATCATCTATCTATCTTTCTATCTAATCATCATCTACCTATCTGTTGTATTATTTCCATACAAACAACTGTAAACTTACTTTTTCCCACCCTTGTATTGCAAAATGCTCACAAAACAAAATAAGGAATTGTTTTTTCTTGTGATGAGAATTTTTAAGACCCGATGTCTTAGAAACTTTCAAATATGCAATATAGTATTAACTATAGTCATTTTACTGTGCATTACATTCCCAAGATTTAGTTATATTTTTATTTTTTTCTATAATAAAATATGGGTTTTATTAGTCAACTACATTCAAAATATAATCATTACATATTTCCCTACCTTATTCATTCCACCAAACACAGAGCAGAGCTGTGTACCAGTCTAATTTTCATCATGTGAGTCATAACCTTGGTTGGTCAGCAAACTCTCCTTTCTCACCTTCACAGTTGAGAGAGACAAATTGAATCTTCTTTCTTGAATGTTGACATTGTAAGCTCTGGATCAGACACATGGGATGATCCAATTGTACAGGGAAGGAGGAAATGTCAAATTTAAGCAGGATCCAAAGCTACTTTTCTATTTGATGTTTGTATATTGTGTCCAGTGCTCTGGTGAGAGCCATTTCTCCAAACATGTACTTATGTTTCTTATAGTCACAGTGAAATGTGCTGTGCAACCCGTGGGAATGGCCCCAGTGGGACTCAGCTTCTAGAACTTGATGTCACTTACACGAGTGCAATGGAGGTCATCATAGAATGTTTCACTCAGTGAGACTGCATAAAGAGCTTTGTCTCTTCTGCTACCATCACGTGATTATCCCAGGAAAATTATGTTTCTTAATGGCTCTTGGGCTGAGACCAGGTCAGAGTGTTTGCACCAACACACATAGCCTCAATCCTTCAGGTGCTGGTGTCTCACTCTTCTCCACCAAAGATGTACAGCTGGTTTCCAGTCTTCTGATATGTGCAATGCTTTGTTACATAGTGGGGGATGGGTGAGGGTGGGCATGGTCATCACTAGTATGGCCCAACCTTCAGAAATTAGGATTTATAGATTATTTTGATTTCCTGACTGGCCATTGCCTCCAAACACCCAGATGCCAGCTCTGTGGCGTACACACTTGAGAAGCTACCATTTGAATTTAGCCCCTCAATAATGAAGATCTTTCTTTCTCAAAATCACAAAATGAGGGTAAATATGAGCAGCTGTGGCCATTCCAAGTATAGCAGCTGTTTTCATGGAGCACCAAAGTGAACCATGTTGCTTTCTTGGACTTCTCTCTAGACACCAAGGCAGCTTCAAGGGGGCCCCAGTAGACTACATTTCAGAAAAAGAGGTCCTATTAAATTAATTTGGATAACTCTAGCACCCACCCACCAAAAGACCCTGTGTAAAGTAGAAGTCAGTATACAATAGGTGAGTGAAGAAAGAAAATGAATAAGTGAATAGATGAATAGAACCAGCTACCTAGGCCACTGACTGATCGCCAAAGCCCAGAATTTAGCATTGAAGTTGTTGTAGGTAAAAGGGCTCTTGCAGCTGCCCCTGTTACAATCCTATCCTTGCATGACAACAGTGGAAGGAGGAAACAGATTGGGAAAGAATGGGCTCATTTTTTCAACTCATTGTTCTCAGACAGAATTCAAGAAGGACTCTGTAGCACTTACCACTGTGTCTAGTCTTACTTCCTTAAAGATCCTGGCTTCTGGGAAAAGAAGCACCTTGCTTTTTGGGGGGAGAAATCTTGGCAGCACTACATAGTGTTGACTACCCATGGCCTGCCATACCATATAGCAATATAAATCTTTGGATACATTTCATCTATTAAAGTTTCTGAGAGACTAAGAAACAGTAGAGATTAGAAAATATGCTTTGCCTGAAAGCTATATAGTTAAGTATCTATTGAAAATATTAGAAAATTAAAAGACATACAAAAATTTATTTGAACATGCATATCAAATAACTATATATTTGAAAAAGCAGATCTTGATATGCATCTTGGTACTTTCCAAATGCACCCAGCCCCGGAAGAGGGAACGACTAGCTGTGGAGTGTAGAAAGCTTCAAACAGGGTACTCAAGGCCAGTCACAAATAGTGTATGACTTTGGCCTGCCCCAGAGATCATCCAAAAGACTGGGAGTCCTAGCTGATTTACCTAATACATAGAAACAAATCCAAACAGGCAGCCAAAATGGGACGTCAACAAAATAAGCCCCGAAAGAAGCCTCCAGAAGAAGAGCTAAATGAAATGGAGATAAACAATCTATCAGATATAGAGTTCAGAATACTGATCATGAGGATGTTCAACAGCATGAGAAAAGAAATGGAAACTATAAAGGAAATTAAGAATTACATAGTAGAAATAAAAAAAAAATACATTGGAAGGAATAAACAGCAGATTAGGGGAAGTTGAGGATCAGATCAGCAAATTAGAAGAAAGGGAGAAAAAAATCACTCAATAAGAGAACCAAAAAGAAAAAATAAGTAAAAAACAGGACAGTTTAAGGGAGCTGTGGGACAACATGAAACATAACAATATTCGCATCATAGGAGACAAGAAGATGTAGAAAGTAAGCAAGGGTTAGAGAACTTGTTTGAAGAAATAATGGCAGAAAACTTCCCTAACATAGTCAAGAAAAAAGTCACACAAATTCAGTAGGCACAGAGAGTATCAAGCAAGAAAAACTCAAAGAGGCCCACACCCAGACACATCATAATTAAAATGCCAAAAATTCAAGACAAAGAGAGAACCTTAAAGGCAGCAAGAGAAAAGCAATCTGTTACCCACAAAGGAGCTCCCATAAGGCTGTCAGTTGATTTCTCAACTAAAACTCTATAGGTCAGAAGGGAACAGCATGAAATATTCAATACAATGAAAAGCAAGGATCTAAAACCAAGACTACTCTATCCACCAATGCTGTCATTCAAAATAGATGGCCAAATGAAGACCTTCCCAGACAAAAAAGGCTAAAGGAGTTTATCACCACCAAACCAGCATTGTAAGAACTGTTAAAGAGACTCTGTGATAAGAAGTTGAAATAGAATGAGAAACATAGGCATAAAGAAATAAAATCTCAACAGGTAAGTACCTATCAATAATAACCTTAAATATAAATGGATTAAATGCTCCAATCAAAAGACATAGGGTAGCTGAATGGATAAGAAAACATGACCCAAATATATGCTGTCTACAAAAGTCCACCTCAGAACGAAAGACTCACACAGGCAGAAAAAACAAAACAAACAAACAAACTTCTGGAAGACTTTAAAGGAGAGGTCGACGGCAATACAGTCATAGTAGGGGACTTTAACACCCCATTGACTTTACCCCATAGAGCATCCAGACCAAAAATCAACAAGAAAACAGTGATTCTAAATGACACATTAGATCAGATGGATTTAATTGACATTTACAGAACATTTCACCCCAAAGCTAAAGAATATGTATTCTCCTCAAGTGCACATGGGACATTCTCAAAGACAGACCACATATTAGGACACAAAACAAGTCTCTACAAGTTCAAGAAGATTGAAATCATATCAAGCACCTTCTTGGACATTTACACCGTGGAGTACTATGCAGCTGTTAAAATGAGGACCCTTACCCTTTGAGACAGCATGGTGGGTCCTGGAGAGTATTATGCTAAGTGAAATAAACCAGTCATAGAAAGACAAGTGTCACATAATCTTACTCAGATGTGAAATCTAATGAACAAAATAGATCCAGAGATAGAAGTATGGAACAGACTGAGGAATCTCAGAGGGAAAGCAAGGTTGGGGGTAGGGTAGGGAGAGAATAACCTAAGAACTGATATATGTATATGCATAACCCATGGACAAAGACAATAGTGTGGTGAAGGTCTGGAGGGCAGGGTGCAGGGTGCAGGGGATCAATGGGAGGAAAAGGGGAACATTTGTAATACTTTCAACAATAAAGATAATTTAAAAAATAAACAACTATATATTTGCAATTACGTAAACTAAATATTTTTAGGAAAACAGGGACATGTAGAAATGATCAAGGCAATCTATTTGAATTAAGTTTATTGCACTGAAAGTATTTGGTATCTGGCATTTCAGGGTAAATATGAGTCCCTTTAACCCTCATTGTTTTAATCTCGGAGAAGGGGGATGTACAATAAAAATTACCCTCACACCAGTTCTCCCTTTTATGCATGTAAGAGAATATATTCATTGGATAAAGCTGATTACATTAAATACACACACACAGAGGAACAAGTAAATAATGGTGACTTAAGAGAATCTCATTTTTTTCAAATAAAGTAAGTCTAAAATAAGCAGCCCAGAGCTGCTATGCTAGCTAGTCCCTTGTCTTCTTGCTGTTTGCTTGGCCATCCTTAGTTATGGTCCTCATTGATCTAAGGTGGCTGCTATAGCTTCAGCCATCTGTTATTAGAATGGAGTAAGACAAGGAAGAAGTAACCCAAGTTTTTTGAAGAAATTTTCTTAAGCACTGAGTTCTTTCATTTACAGTTTATTGCCTGGAGCTTAGTCACCTGGTCACAGTTACCTGCATGGAAGCTTGTCTAGTTATTCCTCTAGCTCAATGTCAGGGTCTCTGGGTGCTTGCTGATTCTCTATCAGATCCAGTAGCTCTTTATTGTTTGGTTACTTACTAAACTAAAAGACAATTATCTGCCTGAAACACACCCCGAGAGGAAAAAAAGGGGAGAATCGCAAAAAAATTCTGTTTAGAGTAAGTGTAAAGTAGAAAACACTGAAATCATTAGTCTTTCAAAATGATTAAGTCCTGCTGGGCAGGAATAGTAAAGCCTCTTAACCTGGAGGTAGAATCAATTCCTTGATTACATTATTGTCTGTTTTTTGAAGTTGTCCTCTCTGGTCCCTTGTTTCAGAACCCCACCTTCTGAGGGAATTATTTCTTCACGATGATTCTTCAGGGCTATTTCTCTTCTAGGCAATTGAAGGGTGTTTCTTCATGAAGCCTGTGAAGGTTCAAAAGCCCATTTCCTTCTAGTGTAGATTCAGGTACTATTAAAATTTTAAGAGTAACAACAGACAGTTGAAGTCCAGGTTTGTGGTTTCTTTTGGCTTCTAGATATGGTAATTTTAAAGTCTGATTCTACCTTGAGACCATTTAAAAGAATAGGCTTGGGTGGCAAGACAACATACTTAATCTGATCTTTGCTGCTAGCTTGCCTTCTGTTGTCTGACAGAGGCCTATTAATGGAAGACCTTTTTTAAAAGCTTTGGGACCAGTGATTTATCTCCTGCTATGGCTGCTTCTTTAGAGTATACTATAAGTGCTTCAGTTTGGAACACAGGGTGGTTGGCGTATTTTTTTGTGTGTGTTTTTTTTTAAATCTTGAAAGGCTCCAAATTTAATGCATTTAGATTTCAGGCCTCAGAGAGAGAATACCTCCTTGGCATCTTTGCCTAGAGATAAACTGGACTGAGTCTGAATCAATTCTAGAACTTTGTTGAAATCAGCAAGAAGCAGCCAGCTCAGACAATATTCTAATTTGTCTACACTTTCCCTTAGGCCATTTAATTTGCTTTCCAAGGAAAGGCAGGTAGCCCTTTGACCAAATAGTTTAGCCAACAATATTGGGGGTATTAATGTAACCAGGTTAGGCCCCAACTGGGGTTGCTGTGCTAAGCACCACGTCAGCAAACCAAAACATTTTTTAAAAATGTGTTTTTATTGAGTATATATATAGAGAGAAACATCAATGAGAGAAAAACATCAATCGGCTGCATCCTGCACACCCCTCACTGTGGGTCAAGCCTGCAACCTGGGCATGTGCCCTGACCAGGAATCGCACCAGTGATCTCCTGGTTCATGGGTCAATGCTCAACTGCTGAGTCACATCAGCCCAGCAACAAAACAAATCTTTTAACTAAATTTTTATTCTCAGCTCACCAAGAAAAGCAAGGCCAAGTTCAACTAATCAGTGCTCTCCTGCTTAGCACAAGTTACCTGACCTTGCTACAAGACTTGCCTTTAGTCCATGTAAGAAAAGTGACCCTGCTTTAACCAATCAGCAAATGCCCAGTATAACTCCCTTGTTTCCGTTCCTTTCTGCCTATAAAATCTCTTTCCTTGTACAACTCTTCAAAGCTCCTTTCTATCTGCTAGACTGGATGTTGCTCAGTTCGTAAATCACTGAATAAGGTCTTTGATATTCCTAGTAGTCTAGGGCTGGTGGGTAAGACCTCAGGGCTACCAGAAGCTCTGGTCTCTATCTTAACTATGCACCATTCCAATGAATGGTGCTTATGCTGAAGTTCACTTGAAGACACAAGGGCGCTGCTGCGGTTCTGATTATTATGTCTACGTGACAAAGCGCAAGAGGGAAATTATTAAATGGAGCTGATAAACTGGGAGGGGCCCTTCTTTTTTTGTTCCTCTGACTTCAGTCATCTTGCTTAATAAACTTCCTAGTAGTTACCCAACACTTACATGCCATTGTTCAAACATAGTCATCTGGTTAATAAAGCTCCAAGAGAAGCTAGCAACTGTTGTCTTTTATTCTAGGTGGCAATGTGTCCATCTGAAAGTTGGGTTCTGTGACTATTAGAGAGGAGGAAGAGGTGGCTGAGGTAAGCAGCTCACATCAAAAAATGAGAGAGGGAAAGAGATAGGAGCTGAAGGGAATAAATTTATTATGAAAGCTGCAGTTTAAAAATATTGTTCTTTTCTTCTCTGGCTAAACCACTAAGAAATTGCTCTTGCTACTCTTTCTAGGAGATCAGCAAACCGTGGTGTGATGTCTATAACACCACAGCTAGGGTAGTGTTCTAATTTGTCCAAGTCAAGGTATTTCAGAATTAAAAGAAGACAATATTAATGTGTTGTAGTAATATATATATGTGTACACACATATATACATATTTATGTGTTGTACACATATTTACATGTTGTAGTAATATATATATACATATATATATGTGTATATATATATACATATATATATAGCCTAACTACCTCCTGTCATTTACCTTTTTAGTAGCTGAAGGCTAGGGCTAGTGTTACCCTAGCATAATAATAGTAATAACCAACATTAGATCAATACATGTTCACAAATATTTTGCTTGCTGTTTTCAATAGACTTTTGAACAATTTAAAAACAGTTTAACAATTTTAGAAATAAGCTTATTTTTAAGACAACAGTTACACTAATTGGTCAAATTCACACTAGTAAAGGGTAAAGTCAGAATTTTAACTTAGGTTTTCCTAATGCCAGGTTCTCCTTTTGGTTCACCATACCATATTGTTAAGAGCATTCCCTCGACAAAGACAGCGGTGTCCTTGTGAGTCAGCAGTATGCTCCCTCATTAGGCGTCTATGTGCAGGTGTAGCTGAGAACACTTTCAGTCAATGTTACAGTGACATTTCAGAAATCGTGGCTCTGTCCTATAGTTTACCAAGGATTGTAGTATTAATTGAGCTTTTCCAGAGTTGGAAACTTTGCTGCTACACCTTTCTTCCATAACCATAAGGGATGTAACTAATCATTATTGACATTTTTTCCCACTTGACTTGACTTAACCTCACAATCCATCTCAACACAGGATTCCAAACAGTCTTTTCAACAATGGGCATAAAGGAAGTGACAGCAAAATGGTGAAGGCAGCTTGTAGCTCTCCACCTCCCAAAGAAACACTGAAAAACAAGCAGAAATTGTCTGAACCAAATTTGTCATTACTCTGGAAAACAGAAGTTTATAGCAGTCAAGCAAATGATGAATCAATAAATGGGCAAATTTACAATAATAAGGACGTTTTGTGTTGTTTTTACCTGCCCTTCCTTCACCCCTCACCATGGCAGTGGATGTCTTTTTTTTTTTTTAATTCTCACCGGAAGATATTTTTTCCCTTGCTTTTCAGAGTGGAAGGGAGGGAGAGAGAGAGAGAGACATGGTTGTGAGAGGGAGACATCTACTGGTTGCCTCCCACATGTGCCCTGGCTAGGGCCGGGATCAAGCCTGCAGCCCAGGCATGTGGCTGGAATGGAACCCATGACCCTTCAGTCCAAAGGCCAGTGTTCTAACCACTGAGCAAAACTGGCTAGGGTGGCAGCGGATGTATTAGTTTTAAAGTGCCAGCAGCCTGGGTTTCCAGGAGGAACCCACTGATTCCAGAGGAAACAAAGCCGATCTCTTTGCAAATTATTGTGTACATCTGTTCTTACCTGTTTGGGGGCTACTTCATACTAATGCAAGGTGCTTATCTTTCTGTTGCCTGCTGGGAGCTCAAGTGGTAGGCATTGCTCAAAAACAGGGCATTCTGAACTTACAATCCCCTGCCAGGGGCAAGAGGTTATAGTTAAAATAAACAATTGATCACCTAAGATCCAGGAACAAAGGCTGGGGAGAACATCTTTGGGAAATTAGAACACTCAAAAACAGCAGCTACATGAGGAACTTAGAAGTCTCTGCACATACCCAGGCTAAGGCACCTCCTCAGAGAAGACCTGAGAAGACCCTAACCATTCACGTTGGGGTGATCTGTAGACTCAGTGCAGGTCTGGCAAAGTGTGGAATGAGTACCCTGACAGAGCCAATAAGCAAAGGCTGGCTCCTGTAACATTGTGGCTCCTAGCTTTCAAGGATATCTATGTCAAAGCATTAGCTGAACACAAGATGGGGAGCAGGGATGCTGGCTCTGTACATGACCAGGAATGCAGTCTTTGAGGGAATAGTTTGGGGTCACTGAACAGGTAGACTACTTTAGCCATCAACAACTGAAAAAGCAGCAGACCCTGGGGAAACGGGAGAATCTGATTTCCAGAGCTACCATATTATAAGATTTAAGTGCTCAGTTTTTAACAAAAATAAATCAAAAGGCATACAAAGTATGACCTATTCTAAGGAACAAAGCAGACTAACAGAAACCATCCCTACAGAAAGTCAAACTTCCTAGGCAAAGACTAAAACAATTGTCTCAGGTATGCTCAAGTATCTAAAGGAAACACGGATAAAAACAAAAATAAATCAGAAAAAATGAAGTATGAAGAAACTTAGAATATCAATCAGATGGAAATTATAAAACAAAAAAAACAAATTCTGGCGCTGAGAAGTGCAATAATTGAAATTAAAAATTCGCTAGAGGGATTCAATAGCAGATTTGAGTATTTATAAGAAAGAGTCAGTAAACTTTTAAATAGTACAATGTAATGATTAAGTCAGGCACAGAAAACAAAAAGCGTTATAAAAAAGAGACCAGAGCCTGAGAGATATGTGGGTGATGACCAAGTAGATCAACATGCACATTACACAATACTGGAACACTGAGACAAAAAAAGGTGCAGAAAGTATATTTGAAAAAATAATGGCCATGCAGTTCCCCAAATTAACAAAACACATGAATATCCATGTTCAAGAAGCTATGAACTCTAAGTAGGATAAACTCAGAGGTCCAACTAAGAGATCCACAGTTATAATCAAAGTATTAAAAACAAAATACAAAGAGAATCTTAAAAGCAGAAAGAGAGGAGTAACTGGTTAGATAAAAGGGATTCGCAAAAACATATCACAGTGGAATGAAGGTCAAAAACACAATAGAATGAAGGTTGAAATTAGTAACAAAAGTAACACTGGAAAATTCACAAATGTGTAGAAATTAATAATATACTCTTAATCAGTAGGTCCAAGAAGAAATTACAAAGATAATTAGAAAATATTTAAAGACAAATGAAACAGAAACAAAATAGACTAACCTTATGAGAGAGAGAGCAGTCATGCTCAGAGGATAATTTATAACTGTGAATACCTATATTAAAAAAGATTTTAAATCCATAACCTAATTTTATACTCTAAGGAAGGAGAAAAATAGCAAACTACATCCAAAGCTAGCAGAAAGAAAGGTAAACAAGATAAAGTGGAGCTAAGTGAAATACAGAATAGAAAACCAATAGAATCAATGAAAGTAAAGGTTCATTCTTTTTTAAAATTTAGCTAGATTAAATAAGAAAGAAAAGGCAAAAGTAAATAAAGTCAGAAATAAAAATGGGGTTATTACTACTGACCTTGCAGAAATAAAAAGCATTGTAAGAGAACACTTGAATATACAGCAATAAAATAAATAACCAAAGAAAAGGTAAAAATTTCTTGAAACACACTAATTACCTAAACTTACTCAAAATAAAAGGAATCAACTAAATAGAAACAGACCCACCTAAAAGTGTTCAGTTGATTTTTTAATTTTAAGTATCAAATTAAAAGGGAAGGAATAATGTTTTAATCACATGGTGCTGGAAAAACTGTGTATTCAGTTAAAAGTTAAGCTTTAGTTTGTAGCATACACAAAAATGAAATTCAAAATTGTTTATAGAGCTAAACATGAAAATTAACACTAAAAAAACTTTCTCCCTTCCCTCCTCTCTAAAATCAATGAAAAATAAACTTAAAAAGAAAATGTAGGAGAAAATCTATAAAATTGTAGAGTAGGATTTTTAAGAATTTGATTTTTTAAAAATTTAAGAATTAAGAAAATCTTTATTGATAAAGTGCTTCTAAAAGTTAATTTATGTGGAGACATGTGTTTGTGCACTCACTGTTTTTGATTGATGTCAACAAAGCCCTATCTAAATAAATCAGTGTTCCAGACACATTTTACATATTGATAAGGAACTAGTTCATATTTGCAGGTCTGTATGAAATGAGAAGGGAGAATGGGAACAGAAAGATATGATAAATAGCAGTCATCATAAAAATTAGTAAGACATAAAATAATAAATACCTTGGTATATAGGTAGCTAAGATTTTTTTTGAAACATAATATTTATTGCTTATTAACACTGCCAAAGTATCAATTTTTCAATACAGATTAGGGAATATAATTTTAAAGATAATAGGGAATATAATTTTAAAGATAAAGAAGATATGTTATACAATACTATTGTTTTGAATAATATTTATACAATACTATTGTTATTGGAGAAATAGCTGGATGATCTTTCTCTGTTGCTAATGGAGTGGGGTCCTTATGACATCTCAAGAAAAAGAAATTGCTGAGACTTGCATGGGAAAGTAAGTGAGGTTTATTTGTGTGGAATTACATCCCTGGGTTTGTAAAGTCCCATTTCCCTTAATCTAGTTCTGGAAAATGTGCAGCTGGGAATTCAGTAGAGCTAGAAGCAACACCAGCATCCAACGTTTCCTTTCCATGTTGGAGCTGGGTCTGGCACAGCATTAGGCTAGTTGTGGTCCATTAGTCCATTGTGTGTGGGATCCACATGGCCATGAACCATGAGGGCAAATGCAGGAGCGTGCGAGCCCCTCATGCCAGGAGTCCAGTGCAACACGCCAAGAGGCTAGAGAGCAAACTCCTTTGTTTAGGAGACAAAGTATCTTAAGTCTTCTTGTGCTTGCAGTGGCCAGTCCTACTCTGGCCAATGACCTGTTCCGAGGTGTGACTGACAAGAAAGTGCCTTCCCTATGTCACCCAGACTTTATTGGGCATGTGTCTAAATTGAAACTTCCTGGAAAAGCTGCACAAATAGCTTGCCTATACTATTTGGCCTTCCCTTTGCTCCTTTCCAGTTATTCGTAACTAGTTTAAATAACAATGGTATCACTCCAAAACAAGAAGTACAGGATTAGACCTGGAGAAAATGAAAACACTGAAATAAAAAAATATGAATCAATAATTTAAGTAGGTGATATGTATAAAGTTATATCTGGTGTAAATATCTGGTGTATAATATGAAATATATCTAGGTTTAATATTCATCCAAATATAAGGTAAATTTGGAAATGACAGCACAAAATATTTATTATGAATTTTTGAAAATAACAAAAACATGCTTGTCTAAAACTCAAAATTTAATTTCTTGCAAACTTCCTGGTAAAAAATTTCTGGTCAATAAAATGGAACTTTCTAAAAAACAGGGAGAGGCAGATTTGGCATGAAGATAATGAAGTGGCAACTTCAGGGCCTCTCCCTGGCAAAGACACTTAACTTATCAAGGTCTGGGGAAGTGTCATAGCCGTGTTTCAGTGGCTACGTGATAAAAAAGGAAATCCCAATATTATTTAAGATTTAGGCCCAGAATTTGTTCTTGGAAATAAGTATAGTAAGCATTACAAAACAAATGGGTACATAAAGGATCTGCAAATACTTTAAGTTTCTTTTGTTTTCTAAAAACATTTCACAATGTCCCTCCTTTGCAATCTCAACAAAATGTTTGTAAATTGGTTTTGCTTTGTTGCAGAGAGTGTGCATTTTAAAGGCATTCTTTTCATTTTCCCCATGTCTAGTCCTGAATCCAAACATTCTATGCCTTCCTGATTTTATGGCCTTGTTTTGTTGACTCTTGTCTCTGGGGTCCCACTGTGATCCTGAAAATGCCAAGTAACTTGGATGCTCGAGATGGAAAAAGCTTTGCTTAAGCTTTATTTAACCTACTCAGCTCACCAGAGTTGGATAGGCATTTCTCAAAAACTCTTTTCAATAAACTCAATAAGAAGGATTATATAGCCCTCGAGCAATTAATGGTAACTTTTTGCCAGCCTGCATCAGAATCCAATAAAGAACTGTAGTATGGCTCTGTCAGGACTTTTACACACACCTGGCCCTCTGGACTTTAGCAAACACAGAATAGCTCGTCCTAAGGCTTGCTATAATTTTGGTGTAGCTCCCCCTTTTTTTGTAAGTCTTAGCTGCAAAAACCACTATTTCATCCAACTTAATTTTATTGTCTTTAAGTTAACATTTTTTTCTTGTTGTTTCTAATAGATATAGTTCACAATTTCTGTACAGTGCAGACATAATCTGAGATATTCCCTACCCTTGATCACTTAGTCTTTCAGGGATCTGAATGCGGCCACCCTTGCCAGTGGAAATCGTGTTCATTCAGAGTCACAAGAAAAGCATTACAGGGACCCAGGTATGGGGGGTTGTGGCATGGTAAGATTTATTTGGGTGGAAATAGGAGGCTGCCCCAGATTCCCAATGCCTCATCTCTGTCCTTACTGCTGTATAAAAAGTCCAGCCTTGTCTTCATCAAGCCCAGACAAACACCAGTATTCAGAGATTCTGTGTCCTATTAAAGCTTTGTCCTTCGGAGCCCATATCGTCTGCCTCAAGCCCCAGGCAGCTGCTATACCTGCATGGCTGCTACAAGAGGAGTGAACAAACTGAGGTTGACCACATGTTACCCAGCGAGAGAGTGAGAGAAAGAGAAAAAGAAAGAGAGAGGAGGAGAAGGGCCTTTCTCTTTGTTCAGTTCAGGTTATATTATCTCAGGCTTGGTAAAGACCAGGTGCCTTTTCAAACTAATCAATCAGCTTCCCAATCACTCACCGGTTTGCACTGGGTCCTCCCCCTGATCAAGCCATTTCCTAGATATTCTGGGGTTTTTGTGTCCCTTATTCAATCTGATCCTTTTTTCAGACTAGACAGACAGGCCTTTATGGTTGCCACCTTAGTTTCTACTGCACATGCGTCAGGGTGAAAGCACCTCCCCTTTGCCCTCTTTGCCTCTATTGGGCATGTGCTCAGGCAGAGGAATTTCTTCTGCTTTTATATCTCCCTTTGTAACTATGCTTCCTGCCAGCTTTGGGGGACTAGGTCCTGAGGGCAGAGGATACCCTGGGGACTGTGTGAAGCTGTAACTTCCTAGGGAAGCAGGCCCAATATTGGATTCAGCTTCCCAGTTTATTATGCTTCTTAATGCCTGATTCCTTTTGCTCCCTTTTACTAGTATTTAGCTACCTACATTAGCACCACTGCATTAGAAATTGAGTGGTAGAGTTTGATCTTAATAAGCATAGATTTAAGAACTGGGTGGTATTAAACTGCAAGTGGAACATATGAGATGTGCTCGGAAGAAAAACAACATGCTGTTTCCTGTACGAGTGCTCAATGGAGGGTCACAGAATAACCAGAAATTCCAAGGCCTGGATCTGTCCTGTGGGTAGGTCTTACATATCTTACATATCCAAAGGTTTCTGGCCTATGTACTAGATATGGCCTTAAAATATATGCCAGAAAATCCTTGGAGAATCTCTACAGATCATGGAGGTTAGGGGAGGAAGCAGGCGTGGGGCTTTGAAGATGAGAGATTTTATCTATGGTGAGAAAATAAATATGTTATTTTAAGTGGTATTCCCTGGATTTTTGCCAACTGGATAACTCTCTTTATGAACACATCCTAATAGCTGTGTTTGATTATGAGTATGCTCTTGAATGCAATTAAAGCTAAGCAAAAAGATAACTTATGCAGAAAAAGTTCAAAGAAGTTTCTTTTTTTGAGAGCGGCAGAGAATAAAGGAGAAAGAAGGGAAAATGAGGGAACAGGTGAAACGGGCTGGGGAAATGTTGGTCAGTGAGAAGTTCCTGGAAGTGGAAGAGGCTAAATGACTTTTCAAAAGTTTATCTAATGCTGCTCATAACTTATTTGTTTAGTTTATGGTATTGTAATTCATTACCTGAAAACATTCAGTAAAGGTTGCGTGAGAGATATTCTCAAATAATTAAGGAAAACAGGCTGTTAAAACCTTTGTATAGTATGTTAGTCAAGAAAATATATGCTAGTTGTTTTAACAAATAACCAAGTTTTAGTTACTCAATACAGTACAGGCTGGCTATTATTTTCACCACAGTCTAATGTGGATTGGGAAACTTAGGGTAGCTCTCCTTCATTCAGTGACTCAAGGACCCTTCCATTAGGTGTCTCTACCAACTCAGCATCCCGCACTTTCAGCCATGTGGAATGGGAGACGGAAGACTAGAGAATTACGTGGAGATTTTAGGACTAGGTCTGGAAATACTTCAGTACTACTCCCATTCCATTGGCCAGAACCTAATCATATGACCCTAAACTAACTAAAGTAAGCCTGGGAAATCTTGTCTCTTTCTGTGTGGTCTTGGTATGCATCTGGCCTGTCTCTGTCACAGGTATATCTACATCTATTGTTATAATTATTTGGAGGGACAAAAGGAGGAACTGGGGTTTGGAAATAGAAGAAACTGAAAGCTCCACTTGTTATAATTTCTTTAAAATCATACCTTAAGTTTTCTGTTTCTAATCTCTAGATCTGGATCAACAGAGCTTAAGGCCCAAATTGTAGTTGATCCCTAAAGAAACCCATTTTGACTCCTAAATATAGGTATCAATTCATCTTTTAAAATATATAGAGCAAGGGCATACTTTTTTTTAAATCCTTACCTGAGGATATTTTTTTCCTTGCTTTTCAGAGAGAGTGGAAGGGGGAGAGGAAGAGAGAGAGAAACATCTATGTGAAAGAGACACATTGATTCATTGTCTCTTGTATGCTCCCAGACCAGGGCCAGGGATTGAGCCTGCAACCAAGGTACATGCCCTTGGTCAGAATGGAACCTGGGGCCCTTCCATCCTCAGGCCAATGCTCTAACCACTGAGCAACAAGCCAGGGCTGGCATACTTTTTCTTAAAGGGACAGATAGTAACTGTTTTAAGCTTGAAGACCTATTATCTATATCTAAGCCACTCAACTCTGTCATTTTACCCCTAAAGCAGTAATAGACAATTTGAGACAAATAAGTATAGCTGTGTTCCAATAGAATTTTATTTACAAAGGCAAGCATCTGGTCTGAGGGTCAAAGTTTGCCAGCTCTAATTTAAATGATTGTTGACATAAAGAATAAAAAACACAGAAGAATCTGATTTTGTACCATATATTGTGAATTCCATATAAATCAAATTCCTGTGAATCACATAATTTTAGAAGTTCTTTGAAAGTTGTATAACCTCTTTTGTAAGTGATAACTTTTTATATTTTAATCATCCCTTGAGTTATTTTTGGTTTAAATATATATTCTCTTATATTACATGTATTTACCTTGAGTCACACTATTACTTGAATTACTATTTAATAGTGCCTATGTTTGAATTTTTTGATAAAGCCATATATCTTTTTATAAATATGATATATCATCTGTTTTCTCAGTGTACGGATTAACTTGCATTAAAGTCAGGCAACTCTTATATAATAAATTCAAGGTGTTTTCTCAGTGGGAAAAAAAAGATATTTCAAGGAACTCTTAAAAGGCAAGCATGAATGGTTTCTTTAGTATACACAAGAGTTTGGAAGGCAGATTTTGAACACCATTAGGGCCTGTTGTGAGCCAGAAACTAGATGGGACCCTGTTGTCACGTTAAAATTGGCCCAAATCTCAATTCTTTAAATAGGCTTGGACTCACACAAGAAGCTAAGGCAAGAGGTGGAAAGGTCCACTAATAGAGGGCTATATTTTCTTCTTCCATTGCTTCCCTTCAGCTGACATTAGACTAGGTTTATATCTTCAGTAGGATCTAGCAAAAAGCTCTGAGAAATAGACAACAAATAACAATAGTCTGGATTTTCCCAATAATTCTCAACACACTAAGATTCAAGAGCAACTTAATATCCCAAGGTATGCAGAATGTTCACCACTTCATAAAGACCATCATCTTCCCAGCCTGGAATAGTTAAATTCTCAATTTTGTATCCTCTAGTCTTCCAATTGCTTGTTTTAGAATCTCTTAATTGTACCAACAAGTTTCTCATTTTCAAATTGCTTATCTGTTATTATGCTTCTGGTTGTAACTAAAAAAAAATCTTGTCTAAATAGCATAAAGACTAAAAGTTTCCTCACTTAACAAGCATTCCAGAGTGAGGTGGTTTCAAGGCTGTTACAGGTGGGAGTTAGCTTCTCTAAGATTAAGTCCTTCTTAAGGAACTTAAATGTCCACAGCAAATCTATGCAGCATGGCCCCAAATTAAAATATCAAAACAGAATTAGAGGGAAGATCATTTTTTTCTTGGGCACCACTTTTTCTTTTCTTTTTTTAAATTAGGAAAACAACAATCTTCTCAAGAAGCCACCAGAAACCTTTCTGTGACATTTCAGTGGCCACTGTTTAGTCCTTTGTCATTCTTATAGATGAAACGCAGGGAGCAGAGAAAATGTGAATTTAACACTTTCTGTTTCTCAATGAAAGGAAAGATCTAGCAGCAAAGAAGAGGGGTGACTGTGCATTGCTTTCGAGTAAGTAGGAAACAGTGTCTGCCACAGCTCCTAAGTGAACAACCATCAAGTGGTATTTGGTTTCTGGTAGAAACTTATAAGCAGGCAAATTTCACTCAACAGCTGACTCAAATCTATTATGGGGCCTGCAGCTGAGTGTGTGTGGTAAGAACGCCCATCACATGCTATAGAAGGGACTGAACACTGTCTTCAGAAATTGTCCAGCTGGCTGTACACCTCCTTTTCCATGGTACTGGCAAAACTACATTCATTCATAGCTGTGTTTTATAGCATTGCTCATGTATTAATTATGATTTTAAGAAAATGCTTAAGAACCTTTGCCTAGAGTATATGCTTGTGTTGGACCATGAGAGGTCATGGTTTAGGGTGGTGTAGTGGAATTTATCATTCTTGGGCCCTTTTATTAGCATATCAGTCTCCCTTCTAGGCAATCCCCCATTGTACATATCCCTGATAGGAGACAGGAGTCACTATCAGTTGGAAAACTGGAGGATTTATATATTCACTATTCTCCTAGCCCATCAGGGGCCCCTTAGGAGATTTAGGCTTGGTCTGTCAAACTCTATCTCCTGCAAATTGGAATCATCAGTGAGTAACACAAGAGCATGAAAATGGTGAGATACCACATTTAATGCAACAGGTAGAATTTGAGTGCACATTTGTATGGTTCCTGTTTCCAATCTTCATTTTTACTGCTCATTTTTTAAAACTTGTCCAGGCTTTTGTTAAGTTTGTGAGCCCCAGGTTATACTTTCAGTAAATTAAGATCTCTGTTAAGGTCTGCTTAAGTTAGATGAGACAAAGGTAGTGTTACAGGCATGTGTTGGTACCCAGCACCAGCCCCACACTGCAGCTTCCTGGTGTTTTTTCTATAGTGAATGTCTGAAGCTTCAGTGGTGCCTGTGGCTTTACTTGTGCTTACTTCTCTGAGTTTATTTTCCTACTTCTAGGTAGAATTGAATAAGGGAAATGGCAGAGGAAGAATTGAGTGAAGTACCTGCCCTAAGAGGTTTGTTTAGGTAAATTAATTTTTGGATCTTATGGATTGATAGCTCCTAAAACATTCCTTCCAGTAATCTTTAGGCAAGTCTCAGTGGCTTGAGTGGCCTGAATGCGTCAAAATAAACTAGAACGACCACGTAAAATCTAGTGATTGACTCTTTTACGCACTCTTAGAATAGGGGCTCTCCAGAGACTGGTTGGTCACCTGCATCAGGGCAACATGTCTCAAAAGCTTGAAACAGGTGCTCAAGGTCAAGAGCTGTGAGGCCATGCTCCTTATCTCCTTGCCTAAGGGATAATTTCTCTGCCTAATCATCTGAATACACTGGCATACACATAATGTGGCCCAGGGTTACAGGTTATTTTTCTCTTCCACCATGGTCACCAGAGCAGGGTAGTCTTCATATCTAAGTTCTTCTGCTTTTAGGGTAATTGAAAAGTGATTCGCAATGCCATATAAATAAATATAAGTAATATTTTCTTGGCATTTTAATGTACAAAATGGAGAACATTGTTATATTTGATTCTCACAGGAACTTGGAAGGTAGAGAAAAGAGATACTATATTATTTTCTTTTTCAGAGAAGATAAAACTATTAGTTTTAATGATTTGTCCAAGATTGCTGAAATAATAAGTAGATCCAGGATCTGGACCTAGGTCTGGCTCTAAGAGAGTAACTGTTTGTGCTAGGTGAAGAGATAACTTTTTTATAACTGGATCAGAAATATCATAAATTTATCCTTTTTTGGTTAAAGTTTTACCATTGATATTAATTATGCTCTGAGGACTTGTGACTGAAAACTGAGAGTGGCTACAAAAGAAGAACTCTGAAAAACAAAGTTGTTGGGGAGACAGGAAACTATATAAATATATCCATATTATAAAAGGTGAAATTTGTGCCAGAGCCATAAAGAATTGAAAGAGAAAAGGACCTAATGCCAGCTAGTCTAATTTCTTTATTGTGTAGGAGGAGAAACAGTTTCAGGCACTTCACAAGAACTTTGCTGCACATTGGTTTTTTTAAATTTCATAATATTTAAGCCACCTTATGGGAATGATTTTTAAATGCCAACCTAAAAATTTTACAAAGTAAGAAATTGAGACTCAGAGAGGTTTAAGGATATGTCCAATACTATTAGATCTATTAAGAGGTAGATAGTGAACTAACACTCTATAGATTGTGGTCTATGCTTTTGCCAGAATCTATATGCTTCACTTTAAAATCATCATCAATACACTGTTTTCAAAGGGGGTGAAAGGGTAGTTTATTTTTCTCACAAAAAGCTCTATTTCTGGCAAGATAAATGGATCAAATACTTTTTTAGATTCACTTAAGGGCCACAATTCAAAGAACACTAAAAGCAAAAATGTTTCATTTTACAAATGAACTCTAAGAACAAAATATTGAATCTAGAACAATTTTGTTTGTAAGTAGTTCTGGCTTCTCTAAAACATAGAATTAATTCTGGGTAATAAAATTTAATAAATAGTCTGCAATTACTAGAATTAATACAGCTGGGACATGGGTACAAAATGTTACAGCAGATGGAGGATATGTATACTTCAAACAGAGCACAATTGGCAAGCAGAACAGTTAGTAAAAGCAACAGAAAAATATATAAACAGTGGTCCATTAGTCATATTAAGATGGAAAGTAAACCAAACAGGCTTATTGATGTGGTAATGAACACTGGACTGGAACAAAGATAAAGTGTTTGTTCAAAGAAAAGGATACCAAGAAAAGACTAGAGAGCTATTATTATTACTTTTTAAATAAAGTCTTTAAAGAGGAGAGAAAAACTGAATATTCATAGGGAATACTTTACAATCTCAAATGATAGACCTGATTTCAATAATAAAGTAGTAGATTAAAATGCATGAAGCAATACAAATACGATATATCTTACAAAATACTATATAATTTACACTGGTTATTTCAGATTAGATACAAAAAAACTTAAAGTTTTCTTTAAATTCAAATGTGGATTTTGCTATAAAAGTCAACTCAAGGACAGAAAAGCTTAAACATATAAAATTAAGTAATACAAAATATAGAGTAGTTCTTAAAGCACAGGTTTTTGGTTCATCTTTTTTCAGGGGGAAAAAAATTTTTCCCCCATAGATTATTTACCAAATACTGTCAACAACACTACAAAGCAGTCAGTACATAATTATCTTGTTTTAAAGGTTAAAAAATGAGGAACAGAAATTAAGAAATTGGCTCAGGGTCACAGTTATTAATTGCTAAGTTATGAATCCAATATATTTTTCTAAGACATAAATTTTATAGTAGGTCTACCTATGTTTGTTCTGTAGAAGAAAACCCTGGACATGGATTAAAGAATATTCATAGGCAGTTATATAATTCTTAATAAATCACTTAGACAACCAGGTTTTCAAGGTTTCTTCCTTACAATATTGTTACCAGAGAGCCGCCCAAGTCAGAGGGAGATCTCCCCTCCTCGGTTCTTGTCATGCTCTTGAGAAATAATTCAGATGATTGACAGAAAGCAGTGTTGAAGCAAAGCAAGCAAATTTATTAAGGAAGCAGAGCAGGTGAATTTATTAAGAATACACTTGGCATAAAACATAAACAGATAACTCAGCTAGTCTGAGTGCCCTGCCTGGTGGGGGTTCCAGAGTTTTATACTTTTCCCCCTCTAGGTTTCAAGGTTCCCCTGCCAGATACCCTGGGCAACATGCTATATTTCAAGGATCCCCTTTTGTATTGTTGTGGCTTTTCCCAGAATTTATGAGAACATCCGGTGATTTTATTTTGGCAAGTCCCAGTACTGCTGATTCTTTGTTCAGTGGGTGAGATAAACTACCTTTTCTCCACCCCCTTCCCTTCCTCCTGCCCTACCAGCTATATATCCTGCCTAACAATATGAGTACTTTGAATGAAATGACTCCTTATAATATTTGGAAGTTCTCTAATGAGAACTCTGATTTTTAATAAAATATTAAGTTTATTATTTTAGAAAAACAAAAGAAACAACTAATAGTCTAAAAATTCAGATGTCATTAAGTAGTTTATTGACAAATATACAAAATAATAAATGAAATAGTTATTAAATTTAAGAGATCATTTTGCTTAAGTACAGGCAAGTAAATATAGAATTCTATAAAATACATGATTTGTTTTGAAAACTATACATTTTGAATTTGGTTCAGAAGAGATTAAAAAAAAAAACTGAGCAAATTTGATTAATCAAGAAGAAATGGATGTTTTAAAGTAGCTATCAACAAAAATGCACTAGAATCAAACATTTTTATAGATTAATCTTATAAAAAATTTAAAGAATGCAACCACATACTGTTTGAAAATTTTAAGAATAAAAAGAATGAATGAAAGAAGAACTCTTAAACATGTTCTATAAGCACAGCATATTATTGATATCCACAGCTACCTATCACAACACAAAATAAGCTGCATGTACATATGCATGTATATATTCATCAAGAATAACATATTTTGTTTTGGGAATTCCTTGCTATCAGCACCATATACTGCAAAAAAGATCAGGAGTTTTATAACTCAGATTTTCTTTTTTAGCATTTTTGAATGAAGTTAAGTTTTGTTTTTATAAATTAAATAGGTTTTTAGTCCATAAATGGATTAATTCTATAAGGATAAGCAACATTTTAATTATTATTACTTATTAACGTGATAATTTTCTATAGTCAAAAAGTGAAACTTTATAAAATTTTATCTAAATCTAAGTTAATACCATAAAATATGTACTTGGATATGAAGATTTTTAAAAATTGTTTTATTGTGTTAAGTTTTCTGTTTAAATCTACAAACCACCTAAAATTGAATTTTATGAGTGATATGAGGTCAAAATTCACCCTTTTTTATTATTATGGTTGTCCAATCAATGGAGTCCCATTTATTCAAAAGTTCATTATTTCTTCATAACACTACATTTTCACATTTGAGTTATATCAAGTGACCATAAATATATGGATCTATGTCTACACTCTTTTTTTTTTTAAATTCTCACCTGAGGATATTTTTTTCATTGCTTTTCAGAGAGAGTGGAAGGGAGAGAGAAAGAGAAACATTGATGTGAGAGAGACACATGGCTGGTTGCCCTAACCAGGGATCAAGCCTGCAACCAAGGTACAGGCCCTTGGCCAGAATCAAATCCCAAGGCTCTTTAGTCCACAGTCTGATGCTCTAACCACTGAGATAACAGTCCAGGGCTCTATTTCTACACTATTTATTCTGTTACACTGGCCTATTTGTGCATCCTGGCTGTCTTAATTGCTGTAGCTCTAAAATAGTTCAGATATCTGGTTGTGCAATCTTATGTTTAATGTTTACGATTTCTTGATCATGGAGTGAGCTACCTAAGCAATATAGAAGCTGTCTTTATAAATTCAGTGAACCTTGGGAGAAGAATGAGGTACTAGAATGTATGCTTTTACCTTTCAGTATCATGTTTCAGAAGTAGAGGGCTTTGTAAGTGGATGAGAGTGTTCCCCAAATTGATTGCCTCCCCACAGGCTTATTTTGGTCAGGGCAAAAACATTTGGAAAAATATAGTCATGATATAGTTAACTAGATAATATGCATTTTTTTCTCTCCATTTTTAAAAATAAAATCAAAATTTGTTTTATTTGCAATGTAAGCAGTCAAATAATTACATTTCCCATCTTTCCTTAAAGACAGAACTGGTTATCTGATACATTTCTAGGAAAAAATTTTGCCCCCCTTTTCTTGAATGTTTCTCTTCTCTTCTTGCTTAAAATACTGTCAAAATGTCTCAAATACTGAGCTCTCATATTTTTACACTGGCTTAAGTTTAAGGAAACAAACAAAAATAAATATCACAAGCCAAGAGAACTGAAGCAGAAAGATGAAAGTACGGATGTAGTTTGACACAATTAAATTAATTAGTCATTCTTGGACATCAACTCCTGGACTTCTTGACATGTGAGAAACAGCTAACGCTATTTGTCCAGCATGGTCAAGCGTGTTTCATTTTATGCAGCCAAATGAAGTCATAATAGGAATGACTTTTTATTTTTCACTTTCAGCCTCTTCCTCCCAACCGTAAGAATTATCTCATAAAGTGTATTCATTGGGGAACATACAGTTACTTTATTAGTGCTAAACTGTTTGTATTGGTGTTATACTTTTATGTAAAATGATTCATTATTTGCTAATAGTAATTAAATACCAAGTTTTAAAGAATAATTTTGGACATGAGGAAGAATTCTAGGATATCTATAAAATATGATTGCTCTAAAGGAGTTGTATTTCCCTATGCTATTGCAAGTAGTAAAGAAATGGATTGAGAGTTAACAAAGTAGTTATCATGTAAAGCTTCTAATTCAGGCAAACAAATGCATACTCACCTCTAAAAGAACAAGGAGACAAAAAATAAAGCAAATTAAAAAACAAACAAACAACCCCCCCCCTAAAAAAAAAGGTAAAATCGCTATCCTAATTACATTTTAAATTTAAGATAAAATTTAAAAGGTAGATAGAAGCCAAATTGAAATACAAAATAAAAAAGTAACAATCAATTTTTAACATATACAATGACTCTTCAATTTGCTAATCTGTACCAGATTATACTCTTTTTAATAATTGCTGTTTCATAAAATACAGTTTTTGTGTTTTCTTTTTTAAAGTTAAGGAATGATAGGGAATAAACTGCTTATATTTTCTGTCATTATTTTGGAATTTCTCCTACCTCTCACTTAGTGACACTGAATTTCGTCCATCTGTCAGAGAGCTAAATAAAATATGAGCTGTTGTCCATTATGCTTTGTAGAAATGGCAAATGCAAATACTTAGCTCACTCTTTTCAGTGTTAAATATTGTGCCTTTTTGTTTTTAGCTTGTGCTTGTTTATTTTGTTGTGTTAAATTTTGATGTTTAAATAAAGCATTATATTTTAAGTTTTAAACCACACTAAGTAATTAATTGAAAAAATAACTGAATTATATTTAATTTCAGATATTCTCCATCCTTTCTTTGGATTTGATATTATAAAAAGCCAAGAAATTAATTCTGTGGAAGGAAAACCTTGAAATAATACTGATTCACTTAGTCTTCAATATTTTAAAATAAGTAAAAGAAATTCGTAAATCCATGTTGGGAAAATCCAAGTATTATACACATAAAATAATCTACAGATAAATACATTAAAAAAATGCTCTTCCCAGTTTCTTCAGTGGTTAGAGAGTTGGCCTGTGGACTGAAGGGTCTTAGGTTCAATTGCAGCCAAGGGCACGTACCTCAGTAGCAGGCTCAATTTCCAGCCCCAGTCTGGGTGCATTCAGAAGGCAACCAATTGATGTCTCTCTCTCACTTCAATCACTCTCTCTCTCTCTCTCTCTCCCCCCCTCCCTTCCACTCTCTCTGAAGAGCAATGGAAAAAATATCCTTGAGTAAGGATTGAAAATAAAAAAATAAATACATTAAAATAATTGAGTTGGTAATAGGTAAAGCAAAATCAGCTGATAGAAAGCATCTAGTAGGGGCAATTTTTGACAGTGTTGTGAGGGAATGTCTGAATTGTAATTGAGCTAGGATCCTATATTAGTTAGGGTAAACGTACAGTTCCTATAACCAAATCCCAACTGAATGGTAATAGTTTAAACAATGTTTTCTCTATTATGTATCAGCCCTTGGATTAGCAGTTCATCTTGTTGAGGTCCATTTTTCTTCAGTCTTTTGGCTCTTCTTCACCCTCCACTCCCAGGATATTGGTTTAATCCTCATGTCAATTAGCATTCACTATTAGATATAAAAAGTTCACATATCAGGCAGAGAGAAAAAAAAGAAAAGGAGGAAGGAAGCGCATGCCACTTCATTGCAAGGACATTACCTAGAAGTAACTCAGATCCTGTCTGTTTACTCCCCATTGGCCAGCACATGGTCGTATGGTTACATGGTCATATCTGGTGCAAATGAAGCTGAGAAAGGATGTCTTCATTTTAGCTAGATACAATATTAGAGTTCCTGTACTAATAAAAGGTTGGACTTGGGGTGACAGACTTTTACCTGAGCTGAAAAGAATGATCAAACTCTGCTAAAATTTTGGAAGACAGTTTTCAGACCATTATTTCTTTAAATATTTTCTCATTCTGCACCAATCATTTTGGCTTCTCTTTCTGGAATGATAATTAAATAATTTTAGAGTTTCTGATATTATCCCTCAGATTTCTGAGCTCTGCTTACTTTTTAAAAAATGTCCTATTTTTTTTTAATTTTATATTTATTTTTGAAAGTGTTACAGATATCCCCTCCTCCCCTCCACCCCACGCCTGCCCCCCTCCTAGGCCTACCGCACTATTGCCTCTCCCTGGGTTATCCATATATGCATAAGAGTTCTTTGGTTAATCTCTTTCCCCTACCCCTTCTTGCCTCTGAAATTCATCATTCTATTGCATGCTTCAATGTCTCTGGACTTATTTTGTTTGTCAGTTTATTCTGTTCATTAGATTCCACATATAAGTGAGATTGTATGATTTTTATCTTTCTCTACCTGGCTTATTTTGCTTAGCATAATAGTCTCCAGGTCCCTCCATGCTGTCTCGAAGGGTAAGAGATCCTTCCTTTTTACAGCTGCATAGTATTCCATGGTGCAAATGTCCCACAGCTTTTTTATCCACTCATCTAGTGATGGGCACTTGGGCTGTTTCCAGATCTTAGCTATTGTAAATTGTGCTGCTATGAATGTAGGGGTGCATATATTCTTTCTGATTGATGTTTCAGGTTTCTTAGGATATATTCTTATAAGTGGGATCACTAGGTCAAACAGCAGCTCCATTTTTAACTTTTTGAGGAAATTTCATACTGTTTTCCATAGTGGCAACACCAGCCTGCATTCCCACCAGCAGTGTACTAGGGTGCCCTTTTCTCCACATCCTCACCAGCACTTTTCATTTGTTGATTTGTTGATGGCAGCCATTCTGGCAGTTGTGAGGCGACACCCTCACTGTCGTTTTAATTTGCATCGCTCTGATGATTAGTGACATTTTTAAAATTTATCTTTATTGTTGAAAGTATTAGAGATGTTTTCCCCTTTTCCCCCATTGATCCCCTCCGCCCTGATCATAAGTCCCCAGGCTATCTGTATGTCCTCTTGGAGAAGTGTCTATTTAGGTCCTTTGCCCATTTTTTAATTGATTTGTTTGTCTTCCTTTTGTTAAGTTGTATGAGTTCTTTATATATTTTGGAAATTAACTACTTATCAGATATATCATTAATAATATGTTCTCCCATACAGTGGATTCACTTTTTATTTTGTTGATGGTTTCTTTTGCTATGCAGAAGCTTTCTATTTTGATATAGTCCCACTCCCATTTGTTTATTTTTTCCTTTGTTTCCCTTGCCCTAGGAGATATATGGACAAACATATTGCAACAAGAGATGTCTGAGATTTTGCTGCCTATGGTTTCTTCTAGGGTTTTTATGGTTTCACAACTTACAGTTAAGTCTTTTATCCATTTTGAGTTTATTCTTGTGTATGGTGTAAGTTGGTGGTCTAGTTTCATTTTTTTGCATGTATCTGTCCAATTTTCCCACCACTATTTATTGAAGAGACTGTCTTTACTCCATTATATGCTCTTGCCTCCTTTGTCAAATATTAATTGAGCATAATGGCTTGGGTAATTTCCGGGTTCTCTGTTCTGTTACATTTATCTATATGCCTGTTTTTGTGCTGTTTTGATTACATTGGCTTTGTAGTTTAATTTTATATCTGGTATTGTGATGCCTCCTAGTTTGTTCTTCTTTCTCAAGATTGCTGCTACTATTCCAAGTCTTTTTTAGTTTCATATTAATTTTTGGAGTATTTGTTCTAGATCTGTGAAATATGCTGTTGGTATTTTAATAGGGATTGTGTTGAATCTATAGATTGCTTTTGGTAGTACAGACATTTTAATGTTAATTCTTCTAATCCATGAACATGATATATTCTTCCATTTCTTTGTATCTTCCTCTATTTCTATTTTCAGTGTTCTGTAGTTTTCCGAGTAGGGGCCTTTACCTCCTTGGTTAAGTTCATTCTAAGGTATCTTATTTTTTAGTTGTTTTTGCAATAGTAAATGGGATTTTTTTTTTAGTTTCCCTTTCTGAGAATTCATTATTAGTGTATCAAAATGCCATGCATTTCTTGATGTTAAGTTTATATACTGCTATTTGCCAAATTCATTTATTAAATCTAGTAGTATTTTGGTGTAGTCTTCAGAGTTTTCTATGTACAATACCATTTCGTCTGCAAATAATGAGTTTCACTTCCTCCTTCCCAATTTGGATGCCTTTTCTTTGCTTTAATTTATCATTATTGTTGAAAGTATTACAGATGTCCTTTTTTCTCTACTGATCCCCTCCACCCTGCACCCCTCTCTTCAGGCCTTCACCACAATATTGTCTGTGTCCATGTGTTATGCATATATACACATGAGTTCTTAAGTTAACCTTTCTCCTCCCCTCCACCCTTGCCTTCCCTCTGAGATTCGTCAGTTTCTTCCATACTTCTATGACTCTGGATCTATTTTGTTCTTTGGTTTATTTTGTTCATTAGATTCCACATATGAATAAGATCATGTGATACTTGTCTTTCTCGGACTGGCTTATTTGGATTAGCATAATACTCTCCAGGTCCCACCGTGCTGTCTCATAGGGTAAGAGATCCTTTTTTTTTTTTTTTTTTTGCAGCTGCATAGTATTCCATGATGCAAATGTCTGAGAAGATGCTTGATATGATTTTAATTTTCTTGAACTTGTAGAGACTTGTTTTGTGCCCTAACATCTGGTCTATCTTTGAGAATGTCCCGTATGCCCTTAAAAAGAATGCATATTCTTCAGCTTTGGGGTGAAATGTTTTGTCAATGTCAATTAAATCCATATGATCTAGTGTGTCATTTAGGATTACTGTTTCCTTGTTGATTTTTTTGGTCTAGAATATCTATCCAGTGAAGTCAGTGAGGTGTTGAAATCCCCTACTATGACTATTTCTGTCAATCTCTGCTCTGCTTACTTTTGTTTAATCTTTTTTTCTTCTATTCTTAAGATTGGAAAATTTCTCCTGATTTATCTTTAAATTCACTGAGTTTTCCTATTTCATTCCTGTGTCTCCTATTGACTTTTTATCTCATATATTATATTTTTCAGTTATAACATTTCCATTTGTCATCTGATTCTATAATATAGTTTCTTTCTCCACTGAAAACTTCTGTCTTTTTATTCATATTGAAATTGATGAATTTATGCTCCTGGGTCATGATGTTAAACTGCTTTAAGTCTTTGCCTTATAATTTCAACATTTGAGTCATTTTGGGATTTGCATTTTTAGTGTTTTTTTCCCATGGCTTTGGCCAGATTTTCCCAATTCTTTCCATTAAAGTGATTTTGGATTAGATCCTGGACATTTTGAATATTACATTGTAAAAACCTGAGTCCTTTTAAAATTCTTTGAAGATTTGCTGTACATTTTTTTTTCTTGTTTATTTTAGCAGGCAATTGGCATGGTTAGGTTGAGATCAAGCTTTTTGATTTGCCTTCTGTATGCCGTGCTTCTAAAGTCAGTTCAGGTTTCAAAGTCTGTACTGTGCTGTTTGAATTTCTTTGTGCCTGTTCACTCAGGGATTTGTCTAGGCCTTAGGTATTGGTGTAAACAATAATTCAGTTCTCAAAGCTTTTATCATGCTTATTGATGCCTCTTCTATTTGTTAACAGATTGGGATGAGCCTGGGTTTTTGTAAATTCAAATACAGTATTTGAGCACCCACCTTCTTGATCTTTCACCTCCCCAGTTTCTCAGCCACTATTTGGTTCCCTCGGGTCCCTTTTCCCAGGCTTCCCACGTGTAAGCCCGTTACTCTTTGTGCTGGTGTGCAGTTTCATGACACTGTGGCTATTCTCAGGCAAAGCTGAGAGAGAAAAAAGAGACAAAATGATGGTGATCTCCCTCACACTTTTTGGACTGTTGGAGTCTCTTTCTTGATTCCTCTTAAAATAGGGACAGTTTTTTACCTGAGGTTTTAGATACCCTGCCAAAGGACTGAAGCGCCTTCACCACTGAGGCTTCCTCAGGGCAAGGGTGAGTTAGAAAAGAAAAAAAAAGAAGATTCTCCTCTGAGTCTGCTCTCCAGCTAACAGAAGTCCTTTTGTCTTGTCTTTTACCTTGAAAAACAGAATTTTTCCTCTAATTTTTATTGTCTACCTCTACTTGAACTCTCAGGTAAAAGCTAGGAAATTAAGGGAGGAGGAAAAAACAAACATTAAGGTCATGGCCTTTCTTTCTTCTTCAAGTTTGACTTCCCTCCCTACTCATCTACTATTATTTACTTTTCAGAGTAAACGCACTCATTCTCGGCAGTCTGTCCATAGTTTTGTTGCAATCACAGAAAAAGATAGGCTGTAATAAGCTTATTTCATTTTGATCATCATTGGAAATCTTTTACAAATTCTTAATATTTTATCATTAATAATTTATTCATAATGCTACATTTAGGTTTACATTTTTGTGTACAGTTTGAAATACATTTTCTGGACTTTAGTGACAAAAGGAGGATTTGAAATATTTGGATAGAAGGGAAAAATAATGGAGAAATTTAATATAGATTTCACTTACTTTAGGCCTAATATACACTTCACTTACTTTATACCCATTTTTCATGGAGAGTGTGTGAAAGAGGCAATTTCTAGAGTTTCTGTTTGTGATTAATAAAATGATGGCATTGTGCCCATATCTCACATTCCTCCTTACTCTATTTCAATGCTAAGTTGACATGGGTAATAAGTTTCTCCAACTTTAACTTCTCAATGTTTATTCTTTAGAATTAAAAATAACTTCATAACTTCATAGAAGAAACACAGCAGTAATAAAAGCACACTGAGTGGTTTTGCCATTTAATAAAATATTTATCCAACCTGACCAGTCTTGCACTTACTTCAGACTCATGTAACCTCAATATTTCCTTGAAATATTGTTATGCTTCATAGCTCAAAAAGTAGCACCACACAAAATAGAGAATAGAAAAGTAGAATAATGCAATGTATACCACCTAAAATATTTTATTAGTAAATTAAAGCCCTATTGTAGATTTTTTCTTGTGCATTATAATATTTTGAAGGATGCTTTCAAAACTAACCTTTCTTTATTCCATCTCCAAGGTAACTATGCATAAAATATTTTGATACAATGAAGAGGAACATTGTCTAAACAATTACTTTTTCCTGTTAGTAAACTTTGTATGACTCTATTACTCATAATCTAAATTTGGACAAAGCAATGGATATAGCAGACATTCAATACTATTCTGGATGGATATAACCCAATCTATATAGCAGTATATTTCCTGGAATTGTTTTCAAGAAAAATCATGCACTTTTTCATGAACAGTAGTTCTCATGTACAAGGTTAACCTCAAAACTTACAGGTCAGGCATTCCTATCCTCTCATGTCATTGATACGGGTCAAAATCAGAGTTCGAACTAAGTTCAATAACCTTCTAGTGAAAAATACAGACTGTTTAAGAGATCATCTAAATGTATAACATTAACTATTATGATTACAAAAAATTTAATGTAATTTTATTAAATGCTGACTTTGTGTATGGACCTGAACGGAAACAACAAAGATAAGAAATATATAGAAATATTAAAATTAGAATCCTTATGCTTAATAAAGTCATAATTTTATAGAAATGTATTGAAAAATTAAGAGTAATTTTTTCATCAGTGGCTGTATAAGAAATTAAATATTTATTGAGAATTTACTAACAGCTTGGTCCTGTTTTCTGCATTTAAAAATTTTTATGTTATTTTATATAAAGTAAATTTGTATTTTATCCACAATTCTAACAATGGTAGAGACTCAAAAGGTTTAATAATTTTCCAAATAGATTGACTATTGATGCCTGTGAAACACTATGAAGCTTCAAACAATATTTTAGGGACACAAGTAGATCCAAAAGTTGTGGCACTTGATTTTGGTAGGATTGCTTTAGAGTGCAAGAGAGGGCACTGTATTTTGAAAGCTGAAAATAAGCTAGAATCTAAAGGTTGAATAGGTAAAGATTTGTTCAAGAAACTATAAGTGCTGGAGTTGTATGGTGTCTGCAGTGGAACAGTGATATGGAAGGAGTGAAAAAAGATTAAGTTTATGTTGAGGAATTTACTTGCCATTCACTAGGTAGTTTATATTCACTGTAGTTCACTGAGAGGAAGAATGAAGTCATGGTTTGTCAAGATAAATCCTAATGTCGGAGGTAGGATATAACATCGAAAACAAAGAACGTGGAGGAAACGAGTCTGGGTAGAAAACTATTGTAAAGGTTTAGGCGAGAGGATACCAACAAGCAGAAAAATGTGAGGAATTTTAGGAAAGACTTTATGGGATTTTAGAACTTAATGAGCATATTTTATAGAGGGGGGAGGGGGAACATTAGTTTAATAATAATGTTTGGGCTCTTATAACTGAGAGAGCAGAGGTACCCTTGAGGGAAAACAAGATAAATAATTTTGAGAAGATAATATTTTTAGTGTTGGGACACTCAGTTTGAGGTGTGATGGAGTAAGCACATGCTGTTAAGACATGGAGATTGGGGGTGGGCGGTGTTGGGCTGAAGATTTCAGCAGAGACACAGTACTTCAATCTGCAGATGCATTTTCATTAAAACTTTCAGATTGGATGGAATCCCTCATGAATCAAGTGCCGAGGAAACAAGGAAAAATATTTTAAAGCATCATAAATTTAGTATTCCAGAAAACAAAAATTTCAACAGAAAAAAAAAAAAAAAAAGCTGTATTTCTTACATATTTTGAACCTTGCATATAAGAAAGATTCAAAAAGCAAGAAAATAATTGTAATTTCTTTTTTTATGCTTAAGTGCTATTACATTTTATCTCACTTAATTTCAGCAATATTGCTCGGAAGTAGAGCTATGATTATCCATTTACACAGGAGAAACCTGGAGCTCTGAAGGGCCAATGAACTACCCTCTAGTCACACAGCCAATGAATTTCTGAGTCAAGATTCACACCAAGCAGCCTGCATTTAGATCTGTACTTTTAATTTTTATGTTATACTGCACTTGGTTTTGAAAAATAACCTGTTTTAATACAGTCTTCTATTTTACAAATATGCATAGTTGTAGATTTATGGTCATCCTTGTTTGTAAGTCTTGTTACATCTTTGTTTTACTCTTGTTATCTTGATAAACAAAAGTGACCAAGAGGCAGAGAAGGATTACAAGTCTCATACAAGGTATTTCCAAGTGGGGTGTAATCTCTACTAGGTGAGATACCATTAAAATAAATATAGATGTGGTGCTGTTGACTCCATTTTCCAAGAGTGACTCCTTATCCAACTGATATAATTTTTAAATTGTTATATTCCTAATCAGTGCATGTAATAAATTTCTTAGTTTTATTTATTTGTCACACAAAATGCCTTCAAAGAAGTGTGGATCTTCCTAAGAAATAATTGTTTTTCTGATAGCAAGCAAACTTTTTTATCCTTGGCTTGATGACCTTTGCCATGCTTTAAGAGAATATTAATCAGAAGATTGGGATATATACGTATTGAGATAAATGTTGAGAAAAGTACAGTGCTCTTTGTTACACACAGAGAGAGATTCAAGCAAAACTTTAAGGATTCAGTGAGGCTACCAGGAGCTTCCTTGGAAGCTGAAGGGTTACAGAGAAAAAGGTGGTCAAGAGGCCTCAGCACTTCAGTCCCAGAAGAGGTGCTTAGTGCTACATACGCTACGTCATAAACCTTTTGTTCCAGCATGCCAACAGAGGGTTCAGAAAATATTAAGTATCTCACTTATGTGCTGACGATAGTGAAGTTTGCTTTTGGTAAGGCCTAAAAATAAAGACTATGGGGTCCTCGTGTATGAGTCACACCCCTAAAGATGTAGGCTTCTGCTTTTATTAACAGAAGGCTGAATAGCAGGGAGGCTATTCTGGGCTCTGGACCCAGACAGCTTAAGCTTGAATCTTGGCTTGGGCACTCATCCTACCTATGCTATGACGGATATATTCTGAATGTCCCTTAGGTTTTTAAGTGAGGGTTAAATTAGATTATTCAAAGAAGCTGCTTAGAATAATGTGTAGTGTGTGGTAAGCATTAAATAATTTTTCACTTCCCTTCAGAATACAATTTGGAAACATTTAAAGAATATTCTAGTGGTTTTCCCTTATTCACCTGCCTGTGACACATCATTGGATTAATTCTTTATTCCTAATGAGTTCTGTTTGAATCATTCTTACTTTGTAACTTTTAGTTAGATATTTCAATATTTTCACATGAAATTCTATTACCTTAAAGGTTTAGCCTGTTCTGTTTCACATCTTTTCTAATTTTTATGCTACCTTATTTTTGTTGCAATTCTCCTTTATTCAGGTTTGCAAAAGTTTGTCTATTTTGCCGATTTTCTTCAAAGAACCAGGTTTTGGTTATATCTGCGAAACCTCCTTCCTTATTATTTTCCACTCAATTATTTTTTGTTTTTATCTCTATTTTTAAAAATTGTTTTTAGTTCTTGTTATTCTTCTACATTTTGGATGCGTACGTTGATTCCTTTCATTTTAGCCCATCTACATTTAAAATAGATACAGTTGTACCTCAGCATATTATAAGCAATATTTTGGCTACATCATACAGGTATTTATATAGGAAGCACCATTAGTATCATACACTGAAGCTATTTAATCATTTTAGTTTTGTTTCATTATTACTCTGTAATATTTAATGATTCATTAAAAACAATATTATCAATATGAGTGGATTAAGGAGTAAAGAAATGTTATCCTTCTTTACTTCTTACATTGTCATCTGATGTATAGCCTATACAATATGCTTTTAAAATTATTTTATTGAAGTTTATTTTTGGACTCAAAGGTCAATTTTTGTGATAATTTCATCTGTTTTGAATGAATGCCTTTTTTTTATGCACTCAAGATATTCAATGGATATACTAGTTCAACACAATTTTGTTATTAATATTGTAATATTTCTACTAGATTTTACTTTAGTTTTTGGGTATTTGATGTCAATCACAGAGGGAAATTTATTAATTTTTTCCTATATATATTCTGCATTTGTCATTTGTCTTTTTCTCACTATTTTTCTCTTTTATATTTCAAAATATATATTGGTGAACTATAAATTTTGGCTAAATATTAAAGCCCAATCCACTCAGTGTTGACTTGAATCCTATTTTGCCCGATATTACTAGTGCTAAAATTGTTTTCTATTTTGTGAACATTTTTTGGTATATGCGTACATATACATGTATATACACACACATATATACACACACACACACATATATATATAATAAATTATATCAAAATGTTGAGATACTGAGTGTAATTTTGCTTTCTCTTTATTTCTCATATATACATTTTCATTCTCTCATATCCTAGATTTTCCTTTAACAATGTTGGATAATCTGTACCTTTTAATAAAGGAATTAACCCAAACTTATTTGTTAGGATTACCCATAAATTTGGGTTTACTAACATGCCAAACTATCATTTCTTTATATTTTCTTTTAGGGATTTGTAATTCCATCACTTTCTTTTATTTATTTCTAGTGTTTGAGGGGATATATATGTCATTTTTCTAGTTCTTGTCATTATCTTCAATCATTTAACACACAATTATCTTTTTAAAATTTTTATTTATTGATTTGAAAGAGAGAAAAAGAGAGAGAGAGAAACATCAATTTGTTGTTCAACTTATTTATGCATTCGTTGATTGATTCTTCTGTGTGCCCTGACTGAGGATTGAACCTAAACCTTGGTGTATTGGGACAACACTCTTACCATCTGAGCAACCCCAGGGCCAACACATTGATTATGTTTTGATAAATCTATAAATAATGAGTATCTATATTTTTCTTCTGAATAAGACAAAAATTTTGCTATTAACCTTCTCCTGAGACCTTTTACTCATATTGTGCCTCAAACACCACTCATCTTAAGATCATCTGGAGAGTTAGTGACAGAATTATAATAATCTTTAAACAGTATTGTATGGAGCATTATCCTTGAATATTGTTTTCATCTGAAACAGCTTTGTTATTTTGACATATAAACGATAATTTAAGCAATTATTGAAACAGGTTTAAAGGTATGGTTTTTTAAAAAATTGTTAAATGTATTTTTTAGAGTCCAAAATTATAGAAAGTTAGCCTATTTCACTCTACAGACTTTTAGGATGTTTTATTTATCCATGTGATGCTGGAATATCATGAGTTGTCTAGTTGTGTGCCTTTACAGCATTTAGTGCATTCTTCAATCTGAACACTTTTGTTTTCAGTTCTCAACTATTTTCTTCTTTTATTCCCTTTTGGAACTTATACTTTTTATTTAATTAAAATGATATTTTAAAATCAGTTTTAGGTTCATTGAAAAATTGAGCAGAAGGACCGAGATTTCCATACAGCCCCTGTCCTCATGCATGCATAGCTTCCCCCATTATCAAATTCCCCTACCAAAAAAAATGTTCCTTCTCAGACCCTTGCCTGGTAGCTCAGTTGTTTAGAGCATCATCCTGATACTCAAGGTTGTGGGTTCCATCTCCGGTGAGGGCAAATACAAGAACCAACCAATGGATGCATGGGTGGGTGGAGCAACAAATCCATGTTTCTCTGTGTCTCTCCCTTTCTCTCAGTCTCTCTCTCTCTCTCTCTCTCTCTGTCTCTTTTTCTCCCTTCCTCTCTCTCTCTAAAAATCAATAAATAGTTTAAAAAATTAAAAGAAATATCCCCATCATGTTAAAATATTGTTCATCAGTTTATTTTGTTCTTTAGGTTCCACATATGAATGAGATCATTAACAAAATAGATCCAGACACAGAAGCATGGAACAACAGACTGAGGAATCTCAGAGGGAAGGTGGGAGTAGGTGGGGTGGGAAGTGATTAACTAAAGAATTAGTGTGGTGAAGGCCTGGGGAGGGGGGAAGGGGAGTGGTAAAGAGGTCAACGGGGAAAAAAAAGGGAATATCTGTAATACTTCCAACAATAAAGATAAATGAAATTAAAAAAAAAAAAAAAAGAAATATCCCCTACCAGAGTAGTACAGATGTTATAATTGATAAACCTACATTGACCCGTCATAACCACCTAAAGTCCATGGTTTACTTTAGGGTTCTCTTTTGATGTTGTACACTCTGTGGGTTCATACAAATATATAATCACATGTAGCTATAATTAGAGTATTATATAAAGTATGTTAACTGCATTAAAAATCTTCTGTGCATCACCTCTTCTTCCCTCCCCACCACTCACGCTGGCAGCCACTGATCTTTTCACTATCTCCATAATTTTGCCTTTTCCAGAAAGTTATATACTTAGAATCGTACAGTATTTAGGCTTTTCAAACTAGCTTTTTTTCACATAGTAATATGAATTTAAGCTTCCTCCTTGTCTTTTTATGGCTTGATAGCTCATTTCTTTTTAGCACTGAATTATATTTCATTGTCTTGATGTGCCACAGTTGATTTATCCATTCACTTACTAAAATATCTCTTGGTTGCTTCCAAGTTTTGACAATTATGGGGGGGAAAAAGCTGCTACAAACATCGATATGTAGATTTTTGTGTGGATATACGTTTTCAACTCCTTTGGGTAAATGCCAAGTAGTGTGATTGCTGGATAATATGGTAAGAGTTATTTTGGAACTTTTATGTGGTAAATGTTAGAGTAAATAGTCTGTTGTCACCTCCATCCCGTTGTCTTTCAGAATCATTCTCAGATGACACAGGATTCTGATATACCATCAAGATGCCTTCACAGAGCCATTCTGGGGTCATATTATTTAGGATCAAATGCCAGTTAGTTCTTCTACTTCTTGGCTGTGTGACCTGAGGGTTAATATATAGTCTTTCAAGCAGAAAATTCCTCACCAATTAAAATATTTGTTAGTAATTATTGTCCAGAGTAAGTCAGATAATGCCTACAAAGTACATAGTATAGTACCTGTCACATAAGTTTTTGGTATTTGTTAACTATTATTTTTGTTGGTTGATTTTCTTGAAAATTTTGGAATTCTTAATATGCATGAATAGTCTTTAACATGGATGTACAGATGTACAGATTATCTTTTCCAGGGATTAGTGGTTACCTAAAGCATGGTCCCACTGTTTTTCCCCAAGCACTAGATCCACTGTTGTAATTTGATTATAAATATCACTCTTACTAATGCTGAGGACAATCAGGGAAAGAAGAGTCTGACCACCTAGCTGTTCCAAATGCATCTCCCTGATTTTTTACCCCCAAAAGCCAGTGGCATCAATGATAGACTCAAGACCTGGTCTTCCTTCAATGTTCCCACCGCTCTGATATTTCAGCCTGCATGTGTTTAGTGCTCAAGTATTTTTCACATCTGTTTTTCTATATATTTAGATTCATATATTTTCTAAACTTCAGAAATTTTTCCTATTTATGGACCACACAAAATGCACTAAATCTTCAGAGTCAGTGTGAATTTACTCTTTTTTAATATATGTTTTTTGTTGTTTTGTGGAATTTGGTGTGGAAGACTTCAACCCCCTTAAACCAATCTCAGTAGATTGTTGGGAGTGTCCTGAAAATAGGTTTTTCTGTGTGTATTTAATGTACTGCCCTGTTCCAAACAAATGGCTCTAATGGAAGTATACCCTTGGATATGGGGACTTTTATAATAGTTCCCAGCTTGGTCTTTGGCATTAGAGTTCCAGCTGTGATCCTGGGCGGGTTGTTCTCTATTGCTTGAAGACCAATACAGACCTTTTTATTATTTGATTTCAAGGAATCAAATACTTTCCCAAACGACTCTCCTGTCTTTCAACTCTTACTATACTTTTTCATAGACATTAATATAGCTGCTTGACATTAGCCACTTAACATTAATATTAGCCATAGCTTGACTGACATTAGGCCATATTTCTTACAACTTTACATTATAATAATACATTTTCTCTCTTATGGCAATCTTGAGGTAAAATGCAAAGAGTCTTTCTGTATTATACAAATAAAAGTTATTTTCTAAATAATCACCTCCTATTTAAACTTAATTTAAAAATTAAGTTCCATTGAGCTGTTAATTTTGAAAGCTAAAATAAAGGGACTAATGAATATTAGAGATCTTACTCTGCCAGGCACTTTAAAATATTTTATTCTTTAATCCTCAGAATAACTTTATGAAGTAAGCATATTCTCATTTTACTAATAGAGACAATTGAGGTTTATGGAATATAAGTAGCTTGTCAAAACACCAAGAAAGGCTACATGATAGGTCAGGAATATAAAATATGCTGGACAATGAAGTTCATTCATCCACTTTCACATAAGCAATACATTTTAAGCAAAATATGCATCTTGCTTCTTTTAAGATTTACATGAATGTCATATATTACATAAAAATACATAAGACTAAAAAGTAAACTCAAAATAAGAGAGTGAGATAGAGAGTGAGATAGTTCTACATTGGGGAAAGGGACTTATTTAAAATGTAAATGTAGTGGCCTAATCAAAATTTCACATAAATCTTTAGCCTGAGACTAAAAAGAGAAAAATTGGTTAATGTTCTGACACAATTCCCTTAATCTAGTAGCCTTTAATTATTAAAATCTAATCTATTTAATTCATTTTCTTTTTAAATTGAAATATATAAAATAATTAAGAGTTTAAATATCATAATACATTTAGATTTTTCTGTTGCTTCTGCTATAAAAATAAATTTCAGAATATAGAGATTAAAAGTACAATGCCTGTAAAATTAATTTGTATTATTCTGCAAGCTATGTTTTAGCTAAAGCACTGAGTAATATTAATGCATTCAGAATACTATCATAATATTTGTAGCAAACAGATTTGAGCTTTGGTACAAAGAAGGAAATGAGATTCCCAGATCAATTTCAAACTATTGTATTGTTTGAGTGATTTCAAATGCCTCCTCTGGGACTCTAGATTGTGGGGTTCAGGACAACTATGTCTTCAATACATATGGACATTTTCAGGATATAATCATTAGTAAACATGGCTTATATGATTTATCATTAGTTAAGGAAAATATTCATTGGAAAATCAAATAATGGAAAGTGTCACGTGTCTATAACTTAATAACATCAGTATAAATTAAATAATTTGATGGCAATTACATATGTGGATTAATACTAAAGAAAGTCAACATAGGCTACTATTTAAAATTTTTTCGTAATGGAGTTAAAATATTGAATGAGTTTATTCAGCAAATCAGTTGTAGGAGTATATTTCTTAAAAAACAATTTATTGTATTTTGTTTTTTAAAATTGTATTCTTCAATAACTGAGCAAAAATGAATGTGATGTCTTCCAGTCACACAGTATGTGGTTTTTAATTTAGATGATAGAAATAATGACTGGTTTTATAGTAATCCAAAGGAAAGAAGAAATATTTTAATGAGGAATGTTTGCCCCATGGCGTAGAATGTGGAAATGTTTATTTAAAGATTTCATTGAGAGCACAATTGTGTCGGATGATATAAGTGATTTATACTTTGAGCTAAAGGTAAAATCTTTCCATCACATCTTCAACCAATTAATTACTTAATTTTCCAAAAGATTGAAATACACTTAAAAATATAAATATATTTTAACCAAATCATTTTTATTTTTCCAAAGCCTAAGTTAAACTTGTTAAACTTATTTAACTTTATGAAATCATTATTCACTGTAGCATGCTTTCTAAAGTATTGAGGGGATTCTATTTAGTTCCAATCAACCAGCAGGTTTACCTAAACTTAAGAAAGTGAAAGCACTCTCAAAAATAATATTGCCAGAGAACTAAACTGTTAACTTCCATTTCAGCTGGCAGATCCTTATTTTATTGTTCTCAGTGTACTAACATGCAATTGTGTAACTGCTTTCCCTCTGGAACCTCTATAAAAATAGATGCATATCTTAAAAGCTGCCTAAGGAAGTAGGGTTTTAAGTAAACAATATAATAACTTGTCTTGAGGCTAATCAGAGTTTTCAAATATCAGAGAAACAAGAGAAGCAGTTGGACTGAATTTTTAGTTACTACTTCTTTAAGTGAAACAGATATTGCATAAATATTTTGAAATGTAAAATAATATAGCTGGTTTGAAATTCTCATAGTTCTGAAAGGTTAGAGTTTTATGTGTACAGTCCAATTCTTTTAAGTGTCTCTCACACACATTTTAAGCTAATGGACAATATATTTTTGAATGCTTGGAATCACAAATAAGTTAGTAAACACAGAAGGCATTTTAAGAAGTATTGAAATATAATAGATATGTAGATAATGACACATTTCAATTGATACTTTGCAATAGTTATCCACCAAGCAAAGTGTAAAGCTTCATTGAACAAAAGATAAAGTTAATACTATCTAATAAGAACAGACCATTATAGATCAGTGAAACTGCTAAACAGAATTATAAGACAAGGGGCAAGCCACATTATCTAAATTAACATTTTTCCAGCATGAACAAGAAGGGCCACTGTAGGAAAGCAAGAGCTAAATAGTACGGCCTGCATTTAGTCAACCTGAAGTAATTATTAATTTATGGTTGTCTGTGATTTTAATGAAAATGAAAGCTGTGAGGAAAGAATTGAGGGAGATAATGTGCCGTGAAATTGAGTTTCATTTATTTAGGGCCACCTTTTCTTTTTTTGTTGTTGTTAAAGGAAAGAAAGTTAATGCAAGATGTCCACATTAAAATTTCACTAGGATTATGTAACCACCCAGTTAAATGGTAATCATTATATTTGAGGCAGAGCTAATGCAAAAGAAATTGAAGCCTGGTTTTAGGACCTATCGATGAGGGCAGAATAAAAAAAACCACCAATGGGTATAATTAAGGTCAAAGTTATAATTATTGTCTTTGTAAATATGATGAATCTAATAACTATATCTTCAGACATTTTATTCTTAATGTTATCATGAAAATGCCCCTTTTGATGATGGCATTGTTGAAAAGAATATATTTTAAGAGTAAAGAGGAAGCCACAGGAGGCAAAACAAATCATCAAAATGCAACCTCTTTCTCTGACCTCAAACAAAGTGTTTCTACATAGTCATGAGAGTGACAAGTCTTCCAGAGAATAACAGACATGTCTAGTGTAATAGTGTGGAAAGAACAGCAGTCCATGAACTAAATTTTGTAGACTTGTTCTACAAAAATAAAAGCTCCGTTTCTAGAAACATCTTCAAACTAAAAGTCAAGTGGCAGGTCTAAATTCCTCTTACTAATTACAGCAGAAAAAATGGTTTCTTCTTTCATGGAAGAAATATTTATTTCCCAATATTTTAATTTCTAATGTTAAGAAATAATAAGAGAATAATGTAAAATTGGTATCATGTCAGCATTTATTCCCATCTTAGATGTGAACATTTATCTTTGTTTTAAAAAAAAGTTTGGTAAGTTTCATGGAATGAAAAGAACTCAAGACATTTGATTTTTCTTGAAAATGTTATAAAATATATTTTACTGCATATATGTTATGTTGTAAGGTTTTTAGATTGGATATAGATGTATCTGTTAAGATAATATTGACTACAGGGCATTGTGGGAGAAACAGAAAATACTTACCATTGACTTTAAACAAAGAGTCCACCAGTTATTTCTCCAGAAAATGGGTTTATTCAGGAACAACAAAAAATTACAATCCAGAGCATGCATTCATGGTGAGCCATGTGCAAGTCTGCTAAAACAAAGGAGAGGAAACTCTTATAGAGAGGAAAAGGAAGTTGGGAAGGCTATTACATACAAGATTCCTTCCTGTTGTGCTTCCTTTTTTTAATATATTATAAGTTCTTCAGTTAATCTTTCCCCACCCACTCCTCCATCCTCACCTTCCCTCTGAGATCTCTCATTCTGTTCCATGCTTCTGTGTCAGTTTATTTTTTTTTTATTACATTCCACATATAAGTGAGATCATGTGGTACTTGTCTTTCTCTGCCTGGCTTATTTCACTTAGCATAATACTTTCTAGTTCCCTCCATGCTGTCCCAGAGGATAAAAGATTCTTCTTTTTTACAGCTGCATGGTATTCCATGGTGTAAATGTCCCACAGCTTTTTTATCCACTCGTCTACTGATGGACACTTGGGCGATTTCCAGATCTTAGCTATTGTAAACTGTGCTGCTATGAACATAGGGGTGCATAAGTTTTTTGCAACTGGTGTTTTGGGTTTCTTAGGATATATTTCCAGAAGTGGGACCACTGGGTCAAATGGCAGATCAATTTTTAATTTTTTGAAGAAACCCCATACTGCCCTCCATAGTGGCTGCACCAGTCTACATTCCCACCAGCAATGCACTACGGTTCGCCTTTCTCAACACCCTCCCCAGCACTTGTTCTTCATTGACTTGTTGATGGCAGTCATTCTGACAGGTGTGAAGTGATACCTCACTGTGGTTTTAATTTGCATCTCCCTGATGATTAGTGATGTTGAGCATGTTTTCATACATCTCTTAGCCATCTGTAAGACCTCTTTGGAGAAGTATCTATTTAGGTCCTTTGCCTGTTTTGCTTCTCAATCAACATTTCACATGGAGCTTCCGTTCTGGCCTCCTTACCTCATTTTAAATAAGGTTTCAGTTTACTCATTTTTTTACATTTCCCCCTTTTGATCAAGATATTCTCTAATAATGTGGTTTACCAAGAGTCAGTTGTTGCCCAGCTGGGATTGCTCAGTGGTTCAGCATCAACCCATGAACCAAGAGGTCACTGGTTCAATTCCCAGCCAGGGCACAGTCCCTGGCTGCAAGCTGGATCACCAGTAGGGGGCACGAAGGAGGCAGCTGATCAATGACGTTTTCATCATTGATGTTCTCTCTCTCTCTCTCTCTCTCTCTCTTTCCCCTCTCTCTAAAGTCAATAAAAACATATATATTTTTAAAAAGTCAGTTTTTCAGTTTCAGTGTTCTTTTGTTCCTTGATGCCAAGAAGGACTTTTCCCTGGTGTTATGTTCCACATCAGAGAGAAAGTACAAAGATATAAAAACCTATTGTGATCACATTTTAGTAACAAGGAGTTGGTAGATGAAATATCTTTTAGACATCTCTCATTTAAAGTCTGCATCTTAGAATAGATGATGAACAGATGAACAGCAAAGACACACTGAGAACAGAAACATTTAACCATTGATTTGGTTAAGCAATTAAATAATATTGTTACCTCAAATGAAGCAATTAAACAATGTTGTTACCTCAAATGAAATCGTTTGGAACAAAATATCTTATCAATAATATAGCCTGTATGTTGCAGATTCATAGATTATGAAAGTTTGGATGAGTCCAGAGTTAGTTAAGAGTCTCCTTTTTTCTGTTTAATAATTTTTATTGATTTCAGGGAGAGGTAGGGAGAGGGAGAGAGAGATAGAAACATCAATGATGAGCATCATTGATCAGCTGCCTCTTGCATGCCCCCTGCTTGGGATCGAGTCCACAACCAGGGCATGTGCCCTGACAGGAATTGAATCTCCATCTCCTGGATCCTAGGTCGACGTTCAACCACTGAGCCACACTGTCTGGGCCAGTTAATAGTCTTGATGAAAAAAAAAAACTTCTGTAAATTTTAAGCCTTTTAACTCTTCAGAAAAGGGAAGTGAAAGATTAATTTGTCAGGAGATCATGATGGGGCTGTTTCTGAATGGCCATAATCAAAAGGTGAGTTGTCTTCCTTTTGCAAGAAATTGGAAAATGTAGACAAGACGTTGTCTTTCCTAGAAAGAGAAGGAAGAAGCAACAATGAGAAAAAGGTATACATTTTCCCCCCAAGATATCCTGCTCCAGACATCTTGGGAAAATTGTCTCATCAGATATTGACTGCTTCAATTCCAAGAAATCTGTAATTTCAGATCACAAGGTGGTGTGCAGGTCCAGCCAGGGTTAGGTGTTTTCTTTAGATATATCACATGAATTCAGGGGTCTGTTTACTGGAGTTTTGTACAGTTGGTTAGCAGCACCTGATAGGGCCCTTTTCAGCAAGGTTGAAGATAATGTTTCTGGAGGTGTCTTTTTCTATAGATGAAATCTGCAGTTTGCAAAGTGCGATGCTTAATGGATTTGTCTCCCCAGAGTGCACTGTGAAAAGATTACTCTACCAAAACATGGTTGTTTTTAATAGAAGCAACTACATCTTTACAGTATAGAGTATGTCTCATTTTATCAACTGTGGATCAAAAGAAGCGGGATCCAAGTGCATGGAATGTCCTATTATTATCTCAAGGGTAAGAGTTTATAAATTCCCAAAGGAGTAGATCTGAAATTTAAAATGTCTAGTGGCCTTGCTTCTGCCTATGGTATCTGGCAGGTTTCTACAAATTTTGCCAAATGAGTTTAAAGAATGTCATTAGTGTGTCTAACTAAACCTAAGGATTGAGGATGGTAAATGCAATGAAAGTGTTGTAAGATCAGCACAGACTCGGCAAAGTATCTGACCAGTAAAATTGGTTCTCTGATCATATGCAGTTTGAGAGAGATTCTTCAGGTAGAGATCCTTTTTTGCAATGGACTTTAGTCACAGAAGAGGCAGGCAGTAGCCTATCTACAAAGGAAAGCTTCAGTCAAGTAAGAAAATATGCAGATTGTGACTAAAACATATTTATATCCATGAAATGGAGTAAACTGTTTGAAATCCATTTGCTAGACCTTGAATAGTCCATTAAACAATTTGTCCAGGAACAGTGTAAACAGGCTTCCCTGGGTTGTACTCTAGACAAGTGAGATAGGTGCTTTCTGTGGTCTTATTAATATTTCCCCACCAATATTGATTCGTGAATGCTCTCACTTTGTCAGCGGGCCAATGGTTTTAATGCATGTACGATAGTTAGGAGAGGGAATTTTAGTTTCCAGTGGGTCTGGTTTGTTATTTGGCCTGAACTGGAGCTTTCTCTTCTTTATCAAATCAAATATTATTCAATTTCAAATCTTGTTTTTCATTTCTGAGGCCAACTGGTGGACTTTATACCTCTTTACCTATGGGGTATTGATTGATTCTGGGAAAGGTTTCGAAGGATTTATTTGAATCTTGATAGGAGGTGCGTTGTGGATTTTGCCAGTATCTGTTGAAGATTTTGCCCATGAAGAGAACTGCAGCTGATCCAGTGGAGACAAATAATCAGTGCTCCCAGATTCAGCTATGGTGTAATCAGAAATGAAGCAAATAAAGGATGTTGAAAAGTCATTTAATTCACCTGTCAGAAATCCACTCTCTTCCACATATGGCAACTGTCAAATTCTAGAATTATTTTCCTCTTTGGGGAAAAAAAAATTCTGGCATGATACTTTTCTAAGACATCTTGGTCTAATAAATGAGTAGGGTTGGAGGAACTAGGAGAAAAGGGTGAGTATCTCTCAAAGGACCTAAACAAAAATGAATAAGTTCAGAGACAGAAACTTGTTGAGGTTTATTAGGGATTCCACAGTTTGAACTGTTTTAGTACTCCCAGGCAGCAGCTGCTTTGCAGCATGGAATTGAGCATCCAGAGTGTGTCTCTGATGTAAATAAGGACAGCGAGACATTCATTTTCAATCTAGAGAGGGGTTTCTCTGAACCAATTAAGAGAAAGGGTGGGGAAGAGCCCCTGTAGTCCCTTGGAGAGCCAATATTAGAAATTCGGAGGTTATTGGAAAGGCTGTTTAGAAGAGCCACAGGTACTTGAAGTGCTTAGATCAGTGACAATCTCTTTTCCAGTGTCCTGGCTCTTTGCAATAATAGCAGGAGCTAGGCTTTTGGCTTTGCATAGGGGCCTTCATTTGCCAGAGTTGAAAATTAAGAAGTTTAGCTGTCTTACTTTTAGATGACTCACTTAGGGAGTGAGCAAACTGATTGGCCAAATTAAGCCAAATCTATAGTTACTCTTTCCATTCTGGTCCTTTTAACCAGGAGAAAGAAGTTTTATAGAATAGGATAGGAAGCTGGAAGGGCTTTACAAAACATAAAGTTCTACCTGTTGTGCTTTGTGATCGATGTAGATGAGAGTTACCCTTTCTGACTTTCCTATTCTATTTTAAATGAGGTTTCTGTTTACTAATTCTTTTACACTACTCTCTCTCTAAAAACTAAAATATTGATTGAGTTAGTAATCTCTGCCTTGCTTATTTTCCTTCAACTCAATCAGCAAATATTTATCTGTATTTATTAAGTGCTTGGCATTGTGCTAAAGTGTTGGGAATATACATTTAAGAAAGCATTACTTCTATTATTAAAAAGCTTATGAGTACAAATAATTCAGTGGTGCACACAGTAGGTTTCTGCAAAAGGTTAAAATCTAAATAAAATTTAGAGGACCAGAGTCTTGCTTTCTGGGGTGATAGAGTAGAATTCATGTTGGTGTTAGATTTTGGAAAGCATCTTGATGGGCCAGCAGGAGGATGGATATATTGAAGACAATGAAAAGCAAATGCTTAATGTTAAATGAGAGAACTGAAATTCAGAATAGTATTTTCCAGGAGTTGCCAGAGACCTAAGATATTGGGAGCAATGTTTAGAAGAGTACACTGGAAAAGCTACCATAGCACCTGAAGCCTAGAATTCAAGAAATGGGTATAAACTTCAATCCCTGGTACCTGAAAAGAAAATCAGCCAGATTTAAGACAATAGGATAAGGTGAAGGTGGGTAGAAATAGGCTATAAACTTCCTCTCCTTGTGGAAGAAAAAAAATATATTAGCCATTTTTTGTTTGTTGTATGTGAATTGTCTACTGGGACTGAAGTTCTGGGAAAGTAGTGTGGAAGCAAAAGCAGCAAGTACATTATACTCTGAGGCAAAGACATCTCTAATTCCCCAAAGGGCCAAGTATGAAGCAAATAGCAAAATTCTGGATGGTTCTGAACTCAAAGATCCAAGGTACCTAGATGCCTACATGGTGTTTCTTCTCAGAAAAGAGAGTTAGGTTGTATTAACATGCACTTACTAGCTAATTACACATGTATTTTGTATATCTGAACAACTCTCTATATAAGTTTGATATTTAAAATACTGTATGTACTTGGGATAGTTAGCCAATGGCTAAATAGAATTTAAACTACAATTTCAAAATTTCAGGCATTTGAATCTCCTGAATTAATAGCTTCCCAACCCAGAAAAAAGTTATCATACTTAATACAATATGAGAAGCAGATGATAACACATTCAAATGGAAAATATTCCTTTGTCTGTTCACATAAAATAAGAAGAAATAGAGCCCCTTCCTTGAAATGGATAAATCATCTTATAACATGACCTGAGTTGATATTTTTACTTCAAATTTTATTTATTTATAATTATTTTTAATCTTTACCCAAGGACATGCTTAGAGAGAGGGAGAGAGAGAGAAAGAGAGAGAGAGAAACATTGATGTGAGAGAGAAACATGATCGGTTGCCTGCCATACATGCCCTGACCAGTGTTCCAATTTGCAACCCAGGCGTGTGCCCGGACTGGGAGTTGAACTGCTAACCTTTTAGTGCACAGGGCAACATTCAACCAACTGAGCCACTCAGGCCAGGCCCACCTGAGTTGATTTTAACTGTAACATGCATTGACTAAGTTAAAAAATTAAACAAAGGGATAAACAAAATATCAAAAACTGTGCAGTAGTAACATAGAAAAACTTACAACCCCAACTATTCCCAAACTTTCCTCATGTTCTTCTTATGCCTTATTATTACCTACCTGGTAACTTCTCTTATTGCCAGAAAGGACAACCCATGATTTCCTGGAAAAAAATAAAATTTGAGCCTTTTCTTCCTGCAAATGTTTGAACTACTGAATGAATGCTCTTTCTCCATCACCTTCTTATCTCGAACATATCCCTGATAAAGACTTCCTTAGTATCCTCTCTCAAAGAAGAAACTCCCTTTGTTTGTGTACTTTCTTCATTCTGAAATGTAAACCTACCACTTTTTGTTCAAGGTAGTGGTAGCTGGTCTCCAGAGTTTCAATCATGCTTCATTCATTTTATGATACTGACCCATTTAATCATTTAATAGTTGTGCAAGAAATGCTGGGGAAATATTGAAAACTAAGGAATCCAGGCCATAAAAGGAGTTTTGAGTCTCAAGAATTTTTATTGTCCAGATAATTCTAAGGATTTGAAAACCCATGACTTATCTTAAAATAAAAATTAAGGGTAGTCTTCATTCCTGAAAAGATTAAATATATTTTTTCATCTATGAGGACATAATACGCTGGGAACAGTAAATTTTTCTAATAGGAAGACCTTCAGCAAAATATTAGTATGTCCATTGTTTCCTCTATTATTCCATTACGTTTCATTAATAAAAACAATAAAAATAGAAAGAATTACTGAAAAACAGTATTACTATAGATGAGTTGAGCCATTTGTTGGGAAAAAATATAATTGATTTGTACTAATCAATTTCTGCAGAACAGTCTCTTTAGTGAGAAGGAAGGAATAAGGAGCCTATGTTGTTATATCTTCAGTAGGTCATAGCCTAACAGCAGTTTAATTTTTATATTCACACAATGATGAATGGGAAAGAATTTCTTCCACTATTAGATATTTGAACCCAAGAGAAGATCTATTTCATACTCTTGAGTCAAAGTGCAGAAATCTGATGTATCTGTGGAGACCAGAAAAAAATGTAGTCCACAGCAATAATTCTGTTTTTCATTCTGTATTCCATTATGAATACTCTCCAATGAATTTCCCCTCTGGATTTGCCTACCTGCTAGAGTTCAAACACCTCTTTAAGCAAAGTGGCAATAAAAAGCTTTAATAAGTGCCAGCCTTGCTGAGTGAGGAATCATTAGTGTAGAGGTGCAGAAAAACACACTTTCTTACGTGTAGGAAAGTGTTAGGAAAGCAGAGTGTGGAAATAAGAGTCATCAAAATGCAAATATAATAAGCTATTTAAATAAACAAATCTCAGACTACAATTTTGCACTAAATCCTCTTTTCCCTAGCCTCCCCTGAAGTGGAATTTTATTTCTTTTTCTATCCCAGTCTAAACTGTTGTTTACTTTAGACCCTGGTGGAATCCTCCCACCTTAGCAAAGTTCAAGTGTGAATGAATAGCCTGAACAGTTCTGATCCTCTAACGGTGACTATTTCTTACTTCTGTAGAAGCTGTTGAAAAGGGAGCAGAAATTTCCTCTTACTACTGGCCTTCTTAATGGTATACTTATCTTTTTTTTAATTAAAAATGTTGAATGATGACATTATTGCATGCCCCCCTACCCCACCAAAGAACATACACACATACCTCACGGGCATGGGCAATGGTATACCTGTCTTACAGGGTTCCAGAGGAGAGAAGAAAACATAGCACTTGAAACTACAGAGGTTTAGAAAATTAATTTTTCTAGCTACACCGGATCAGAGACCAGAGGGCTGAGAAATATAATTGAAATGATAGCTCAAAATCATTCTAGATAAAATACAACAGCACAACAATTTTCCTAAACAAACAACCAGCAATATTTTGTTTGCTACCTTAATATCATCATTCAGTTAATTCTCAATTATATATAAATGGTAGGTGCACAAAAAAATGATCCATAAATCATAATCCACATAGGTTATTACGAATTACATTAAGAGTCCTGTTTTGTTAAGACATTATTACAATGACATCTTAGGTGGTTGTGAGAATGAACATAATACCCAAATAAACAGATATCATTGATCCCATCAAAACAAGGGATAGAAATGACTGAAAGTAAACAATGGAATTTTAAAAAAGCTTGCAAGATTTTTTAAAAGATCTTATTTGTCACTGAGATATGTATCTGGGTGTATATATTAGGAGTTAACTTAGGGAAAGAGTTGAAGTAGAAGTACATATCAGAGAAGAAATAATATCCATGTATATAATTTGTGGAAATGCATAAACTTTTTCTTAGAGCTGAATGGTAATTTCTTATTACTCAATTTGCAACTTGTATTACTCTTTATTTTTCTGGGTAAATATAAAATTGAAAGATGGAACAGATAGGTAGATTAAAGTTTGAAAGTGGCATTATCCTCAATTTTTATGCTTTTGAGGATATATATGTATGTATGTATTTTTTCCATTTGACTTGATTAGGATACAACATCATAAAGGTCAAAATCATGAATTGGATTCCCACTTATTTATTTATTGCTGGTGAGTTATTGATTATACCAATTTTATAAGTCTAAAATGTTGTAAATATTGTGTAAGAGTAAGTAGGCCACAAAGTACATTTAAATAAATACAATCCAGAATCCTATTCTGAAAAGCTGAGAGTTCATTTCCTGCTGATTATGAGACAATACTACCGTTTGAATATATGTTATTTATTATAATACCTACTATTTATTGAGTACTTACAATGTGTCAGGCACCGTGCAAAGCACTTTTTATTCTCAAAACAATTCTCATATAGGTATTTAAGTGATTTTATTTTCAATTTATGGAAGAAAAAAACTCAGTTTAGAAATATTTTAAAATTTGAATAATGTAAAATTGCTCAGTGAAAGAGCTAGGATTTGAACCTCTGGTGTCTGATGTGAAATCCAACCTCTTAATTAGAGCTCTATAACTATTGCTACCAAAAACAAATTTAAAAATAAGAAAATTTTAATAGTGCTATCAAAAGATATTTAAGAGTAAATGATAAAGTACTAAAAATTAAGAAAACATGTTGGTGGCTGTATATCCCAGAAATTAAATTCAGCTGCAGATACAGGATCTGAAAAATAGTGATTTAAACAAGATAGAGTTTTTATTCCCCCTCTGATAAAAAAATAAAATTAAAAACTATGGAGGTAGATATTCTAGAACTTACATAAAGGCTCTTCTGGCGGAGCCTCATGAATGTTCTAAGCTCCTTTGGTTTTTTCATCACGCTTGAAGCACCTGCCTTGCATACTCAACCTGTGGTTACAATATGGCTGCTGAGGCCCAAGCAATCACATCCATGTTCTAAGCAAGAAGAAGATTTAAAAACAAGAAATAAATGGACTAAAGCTATCTGCCAATTGTGTAAGATACCTTCATAAAAATTGTCTTGGAAGCCCCAATTAAAACATCATCCATCATTATACAATCAAGAATTTAGTCAAATGAATATTTTCAGGTGAGCATGTTGCTATTCACTTGCTGCCCCCGCACCCACCCCTCCCAAAAAGTGTGTTGCTTAAAAAGGAAGAGTGAGTGTTTATCTTGTAAACAACCAATAGACTTTTCCCAGTGGCTAAGCCTATGAAAACTCTATTTTAAAAATTACATGTAAATATGTATACATATATTTGTATGTTTCATGTCTTTTTTTCTTAAGACCCAGCAAATATTTTTATTTTCTTGTATTTCAAATATAGTGTAAAGAAAAGATTATAATATCTACTCCTAATAATAAAAAAATGTATAAGGGCCATTGTACGTCCAGATAAAGGCCACTTTTCTCAAAAGCCTTCAGTTCTTGATTCTCCATCAGAACCCTGTCTGACTGCCTGGGAAGTCAGGAGGGCATAACTAGGTAAATGTCAGTCCAATGTGGTATCACAGAACAAAGTCACACCAGCTTTTTAGCTTTTGCTATTATTATAAATAAACACATTTGATTCACAATATAGTTAACACATTATTCTATCTTTGATTTAATAAAAGTATTATTATGATTTTACCAAGGCATACAAAGCTAACCACTACATGTCACTTCTGCTTCTTTGGTTTTAGGAGAAGTTAACCCTGGACAACTTACGCAAACAGAAAACTTAAGGGAAGGTTATGAACATAAGTAAAGGGAAAGTTGAGGAAACAGGTTTGAAAGCACTAAGGGACAGTTTTTAAAGATTAAACCAGCCCTGAGGGGTCCAGTCTTTTAACCCCATGTGGAAGTTTCAGTTCCAGGCAGAGAGATGCCAACTAGTTTATTGAGCTCCACTGCTGGGTGGGGACGGTCATTTGGATTGGCAGAAGGACCAGACAGTAACCAATGGAACAAAGGTGGAGATCTCCAATACAATTCACAGTGCTTTTCCCAAAGTGGCAAAAACAGCTCAGGTTCAGTATAGCTTCTGAGGGTTTTTTTGTTCTCTGAGCTAGCATACGAAGTTATCAGTGACTCAAAGTATAACTACCAGGAATATTTGAAAACACAATAATACTTAGGCCCATTGTAAAGAGGAGGTTGTCCTTACAACTTCCTTTAAAGTTTACATGCCAGGTGCTGTGGAAACTTTTTATTTGTCTTATTCTGTCAAGATGAAGGTCACATTTTTATGACCATTGATGTCACCCTGTTTTCCTCCTCATTCCTGGTATATTTTCAGGCACTGTGCCCAAAATAAAAAGCACTCCCTTTGTTTTCCTACGAAATCCCATGCAACATAACAGTGGCAAAGGATCCAAATGATTTTTTCTTTCTTTTAGTTTGACACTCAAAACTATTTCATCTCTACAGAAGCAATTGCAGCCCAGATTGCTTTTTGATCCAAAGATGCATTTATTTTCCTATTTTCTTCTTGGTATTGTTGTTGTTTTTCTTCAAACACAACAATACGGTCAGATTTTAAAATGCACCTCTGAAAATAGGAGAAGCAAGATGCTTTTTGTAAAAACTGGGTGAACATTCACATTTACAAGTCAATTTCTTTATTTGAAGTTTCTATTTCAGCCAGGAATGGTAAGCAGAAATAAAGTGACCAACGGTGTACTTTTCATTTCTTTACATAATTCTTATTTTTTTTTCAATCCACATGACCTGATGTTTTCAAGTATGGCTCTTGAAGAACCCGAGATTGTTAAGAAGTTAAATTAAGGAGATGTATGAAATGTATTCATAAGTGATGATAAAATACAGTTGACCAGAGCCTGAAATATATTTATGAACTTTTTTTTTTTTAAAATATATCTTTATTGATTTCCGAGAGAGGAAAGGAGAGGGAGAGAGAGAGATAGAAACATCAATGATGAGAGAGTCATTGATCGAGCCCGCAACCCGGGCATGTGCCCTGACAGGGAATTGAACCCCGATCGCCTGGATCCTAGGTCGACGCTCAACCGCTGAGCCACGCCCGGCCGGGCTGTTTATCAACTTTTTTCATTAATACATTTCTATCTTTTTTTTAATATTAATGTCTTTTTTGTCAAGATGTTGATTTCAGTAATGTGATTGCTGTAGTCCTTAGGATGACTAATCAAGAGTTCCTACAGATGTACATTTTCTATTCACTTCTCCAAATTGTAAAGCAAATCCTAAATTTTCAGGAAAATGAGCTGAAATAAATTTCTGCTTAATTATTTTTGTATTGTTCTTTCTTTCAAAAAATTTTAATATAATGTCTTTTAAAAATATTTATGAATATACAAATTACTTTCACGCTCTGTAAATAGGTTATATAAACCAAGACTGAACCTAAACAGTTACATTTAGCTGGCTTGCAGTTTGAGGGAGGTTATAACTCCAAACAATTATCTTAAACATTATCATCAATAATACTTAAAAAATTAAGGACTAAGACTCTTTTTACCAAAGGCCAGTTTATAGGAACAATACCACACAATAAACTGTATATATGTGGTATACTTCTTTAGCAGTAGAAATGCAATATTAGTTCATAAAGTCACTTAGCTAGCAAAGCAATATGTGAAATGAAAAATGTTGCTGTGATAGACTTGGGCCTGGGTGATTTGAGTAGAAGCTACTGTAAGAAGGGGGCAGTAATGGGTGAATAACATAAATTTTTGCACTTGGCCATGAAAAGAATAAGTCCCTTCTCAGATTAGTTTCTAACTATTCTTACACACTTAGTTTGGAAGAACCTTTTCTGGAGAAGTAAAATCATACCCATTCCTTGATGGACCCATTTCTGTTCTTGTCTGTTATTTTCTTATACAATTTTCCTAAGATTCAGTGTTAACTCCTCTTATACAATTTTCCTAAGATTCAGTGTTAACTGTTGACTGTCTTCATAATACATGCATGTCATTAAAGCTGCGTGTGTGTCTATGTGTGTGTTGTGTGTGTGTTTACATTGAAAGCCTGAGTAAAGTCTCCTGAACCCAGTGTCAGCAGAGCCACATTTTACTTTTGTCAGAAGTGATGCAGGACCCTGATGAGCATGTTGAAAACGGGGGAGACAGAGAAGCTCCCTGTGTAGATTAATTCAACGCACAGCTGGGGCTGGGAAGGCAAGCCCATTCTAGGGAATGAAGAATGGCTGATCAGGGGTGGAGCTGCCCGCCCCCCTCTCCACAATGTACTAATCCTCAATTTGGCACTGCTTTAAAAGAAAAGAAATCTAAATTGAGGCCAGCTGATTTCTTACTGAATCAGCCAGCTGGATGTGGAGCCAATTTCCACAGCTTCCACGCTGTGGTAGCCAGGAAATATTTTAATTGAAAGAACTCTATGTTGACAAATACCGAAGACAGCCTATTTATAACTTTTAAGCAATATTTATGGAATTCCCTGATTTAATAACATTTCCCTTTAAACACAATTGCAAAATAGAAAAATTGTCAGGCTACAGCCAAAGCTAAATGATGTGGAGGGATAGCAAGCAAAACTAAAGAAAAATAAAAGGAAAAGGAAATAACTAGTAAGTGTTGTACACATGTAACCGGGGCCAATAATATAAACACATTCAACAAACATAGTTTCAAGTTGAAATTATTAAAAATAATATAATTTAGGAGGTTCAATATTATAACATCAGTGATGCTATGTTGTTAAGCACATAGTCTTAAGAATTATGTCTAAACTATGCATATTAGGTGGCGAATTTTATTTTGCTAGCCAAAATAATTAGGCTTATTTATTCCCCTGTTAAGGTGAAACAACTTGTGCTTGAAATGATCCTAAACACAAACAAAATCTAGTACAAACTTTCTCTCTTCTTTGATACGGTGATTTGAAAGTGCCAACCTTGATAATAAGGATGATATAATATAATCTTTAAAACATATGCCCTTGTTTCTTAAAAAATCATGGCAGTTTATTTACCTTATTCCACAACTAAAGATATTTGCATTTTGCTGTTCTTTTTTCAACAATAAATTTTTAACGTTTGTAGGCAGCGCTTTGCTTTTAAAAGTTACATCTTCTTTACATAAACCTTTTATTCTTAAATAACAACATTTTACACTATTCAATGTGATGTGCATGGTGATTTTTTCCCTTATAATCAGGAATATTATGACAAAGTTACTTTTTCACAGCCAAAGGGGAGCAAGAAATTGGGGAGTAAAAATTGTGCTTGGAATATGGTTCATTTTATATTGAAATAGTAGCAAAGTCCAAAATTGATGATTTATGCCAGTTCCAGATACCTGCTAATTACAAATGTAATCACACGGTGACATTAGGTGTTGGGAAGATGCTATTACTAAATTTACTTGTTTGGGAAGCTACTGTTGATTTCCCATTACTGTTACTGATGATGGAGAATTCTCGTGAGCAGAGCTGCTGGCTGTGGTCTGCTGTGAGGCAGCTCTCCCTAGTGGACACTGTGCTATAGCCATGCTCCGTCTATGCCTCAGGAGTGAAGAAATCCCCGCCAACTTTCTAAATAAAGTTTGATCGATATAGATAAATAAATACCAAGATGTTAGGTATTGTGTCTGTACATTTTAGGAATACTGTTATCTCAAATGATAAATTGGTTTTGGAGTGAGGATGTTGAAAATCCAATGTTATGTATCTCTCTCAAAATAGAGCGATTAGTTTTGAGCACCATCACCCTCCAAATTAGTTATTATTTATGGAAGTAAATAGTAAGAAGTGATAAGAGAAATAGTTTAGTTCATTCATGGGAGAGGTAAGAGGAATATCTGAGTTCATGGAATCTGGTATAAAAACATGCACAAATAAAACCCAAGTGCAAATTTTTTAGAAATTTGGCAGAGGAGAGTTATTTAATCATAGAGGAATGTGCCTGCCACAGGATTTCATAAGTAATCATATTGGAGAGATAGATGCACTTCATTACTCACTTTCCATTTTTATGAAAGGTTCATCCGCATGTGCAATGATGCATTTATAGGTTTACACCCTCTTTAAAAAAAAAAGGCATTTTGCATTTAAATTGCCCTTCCTATTCCTAAAACAGCTCTAAGGAGAAGAGTGAGCCTCAAAATAACAATCGGCAATAAAAAAAAAGTTAGAACACTTTGGAACATACTTTGAAACAGTATTATTATGTTTTTACTTCTCATAATTAGTTTATTAGGTTGTTTACATTTGATTTCATGAAGTTGTGAAGTAATGATTATAGGGGAAGCGATCCCTTCTGCAGTACTTGGGACAAAGTGATGGATAATGGTGTCATTTCTGGGGGTACAGCCTTCCAGAAAGAAGACCAAATAGGCACATCATCTATGGCCATTGCTAGATCTCCACCTCTCATTTAAGCAGTGAAGAAAGATAAAAAGACACAAGGAAGACAGAATTATTCCATGTGCAACCCTCAACACTCTTCTGTTTTTCTCCATTTCTGGAATACTTTAACCTTTGTTCTGAGCAGGCGTGTTTAAAGTAATTATCCAGTTTTCTTCCCATGTCGTTGTTGAGGGAAGCTGAGATAGTGTTTGTGATATTATTGGGGGTAGGGTGGGGTAGGGAAGTAAGAATCTCCACTAGCCCCAAAGACTATCAAATAATGTTCAAGTGGTAGCCCAAGTGCTTATTGACCGGGTGACTATAGATCTATGAATAAATTAACACTGTGTAAAAAGGGATAAATTCTCTTTCCCAGTCTGCCTCTGCATCTCTGTAGGGTTTTTTTGCCTTGGCTTCAATTAAAGAACAGATTAGAAGAACAGGGGTCAGCACAAAAGCTGTAGCCTCTACTTCAAAGTAATGCAGGAGTCTCAAATTAGCATATCATTATAAAAACAAAAAAACTTCAGGAAACATAAAATTTATACTGGAAAAATGCTCATTTATGTATTTATAACTGTTGACCAGCAAATTTCTACTAAGAAAGAAAATGAGAGAGAGACAGAGACAGAGAAACAGAGACAGAGAAACAGAGGTAGAGAGACAGAGAGGTTGGAAGGGGGCAGAGTGAAAGATTGTAGGAAAAGGAAACTGCAGCTCTCACTGGCCCAAGGTGGGTTAGCTGAAATCTAAACCCGTCACAGGCCCTGGCTGGGTGGCTAAGTTGGTTGGACTCTTCAGGGGGATATGCCGAGGTTATGGGGTCAGTCTGCAGTCAGGGCACGTACAAAAGTCAAGCAATGAAAGCATAAATAAGTGGAACAACAAATCAATGGTTCTCTCTCTCTTTCTCTCTCCCTCCTTCCTCTCTCTCTCTAAAATCAATAAAAATTCAAAAAAAAATAAACCTTCCACAGGATTCTGAGGTTGTAATTCTCCTATGGAGAAACTGGGGAAAAAAGAAAACCAGAGGACTCATGCTATCAGCTTAGAAAGGCTAAGGTGACCCGGGTGCTGCACTCCTTAAAAGGGGCATTTTCATCTTTTCTTTCTTCCTCTATCTACAAGGGCTGAAAATGTTGCAGAATAGCTCCACGAAACTAACACATGTTATATACATGAGCAGGAAAGTACATAATGTCCTAGACAGACACTTTAGAATTGTAATTGTTACTGTGGTTGTAAAGAAAGACTTCACCTCCTTTTCACGTTAAAAGCACTTTTCAGAGGCCATATCAACATGAAAACAGAAAAATGGAAAGAATCATAAGATGGTTCACCTGTTTATGAAGGTTTGGGCTCCTCACTTATACCTATTTAGGATAATGTTTAAAAAGTTACTATTTTATCATTGTATTAATTTCAAAGTTTTACATATTGAAATATGTACATTATTATCAAATGTGTATTTCCTGATTTAATTTTTAATGATTTTGAATGTGAGAAGTAATGCAACTGAGATTCATTTTTTTTCACTATACTACAGATTAACTATTATTGAATTATTTTTATTGCTATTTTCAGAAAATTTACTATTATTGAATTGTGTCTGAAAATTATGTTCTCTAGCTACATTCATTTATTTGCCCAACATTTAAAAAATAGTTATTGAATTGTAAATATAGGAATATGGTGTATATACAAATCAACTACTTACATAACTATGATTATACTCTTTAAACTTTAGGTATGTTTTTTAACCTGTCCTCTAAATGTTATTCAAGGTTATCATTTCATTAAATGATATTTTATGACTGCTTCCTTTAGAAGTGCTAGATTTAGTAGTGGTTACTGTATACCCGTGTTATTATGATTCTGACAAGATATAGTATTCTCTCTCTTTAAAAAATTATATTTTATTTCATATACAATAATATTTACAACAGTAGGCACATGATGATCTTTAATAACATTGGCATTATATAGTTTCAATGATCTGTGTTAAGTATGGTAGGTGCAGAACTAAAGCCTCATTCACCCACATAGAAATACTTCTCCTTCTCATAAACCACCTTCACCATAAACTATGTTGCTACATTTTTACATCCATGAAAAAATCTCTTCATGTTTCTTAAATCAGTTGTATCCTTTCTTAAACAGTGGCCATGATGTTGTATAAGGCAGTGGATCCCAATAATGGCAAATGCTTATACATATTTCTAAATATAGTGATTGCAGAATGATCAATAAAATATATCTTCAGCCAATGTTGTACAGAAGTACATTTTTTAGATATGAATATAAAATTCATCTGACATTATCCAGAAATAATATAGGGTTTTTATTAAACATAGTTTTTAAATATCTTGAGGTCTTACAGTACTACTGTAAGAAAATTTGAAAAACAAAAATCTAAATAGCTCTAAAGACTATAAAATTATTATATGAATAATGTTGTTTTGACTATTAGTGACACTGGCCCTTTAAAGGCCAATAACACATAATCAGCCATTCCTTGACCATTCAAATAGAAATCTAAGGACGTTTTCAGTTCAATAGTTGCATTGCAATGTGAAATGAGGTGTATCAACAGAAATAACCCTTTTCATTTTACCTAATACCAGGAAATAAAAGCTTTAGCTAATAATAACCCATCCTTACATTAGAAACATAATTCTAGTAACGGAAAAATCTGAAATAGCTGACCACATACCATTTATCCTGGAATGTCAAACAGCCATCAGTTCAAGAATAGAACTGAGGTGCCAAACTAGTAGCTATGAAAGTAGTTTATTTGCAGATCTTTTTTCTATGAAAAGAAAACAGCAGTGAACTCCCCAGTCCAGCCCCTTTAAAATTTTAGCTTTGGTGTTGGGGTCAGAAATACCAATCATTCAAAATTATACTTGATTTCTTCCATTCATCATTTAAAAATACTTGATCTGACACATATATACAAAACTAGGCACACTAATATGTATTAAAAGGAGCTTCAGTACACAAACATAAAAAAAGATGTGTTAAAAATTATGAGTTAGCCCTAGTCTGGTGGCTCAGTTGGTTGGAGCATTGTCCCATACACCAAAAGATTCAATTTCCATTCAGGGCATAGGCCTAGGTTTCCGCAAGATCCCCATTCTGGGCAAGTTTGGGAGGCAATCTCTCTCTCTCTCTCTCTCTCTCTCTCTCTCTCTCTCTCTCTCTCTCTCTCTCTCTCTCTCTCTCTCCTCTCTCTCTCTCTCTCTCTCTTTCTCTCTCTCTCTCTGTCTCCTCTCTCTCCCATCAATAAAAACACACCCTCAGGCTAGGATTAATTTTTTAAAATTATGAGCTAATTTTGGGCAAGGTGATTACTATATAATAAAAGGAAACAAATTTGCTTAGAAAGCTAAAGTAAAAGTGTCTTTTATTTCATTCACAAGAGACTCACAGGTTAGCCCACTGAGTAGTAACCTATTTATTTGACTTTTTGTATATTTAAGATTGTTTTAATAGTTTATATAGTGATATATATTTTAGCAATTGATATAGAGTTGGAATATACACAAACATATAAAACCATTTATTACTATTAGTTAATTACGCCTTTTTAAAAATAATAAACATGCTTATATTAACCCATTCAATCTCCATAAAGCAGTAAGTTAATACAAATTATAGATTAAACAAAAGGGTATAATATGAGATTTTATCAAGGATTTTCACTTTTAAATGAATTTGATAGATTAAAATTTTACACACCTAACATAATCCAATTAAAAATTAAAAAGGTGAAAGATTAAGACATTACCTACATTTCAGTAGCTTTCCTACATTTGTGTGTTTTTTTCTCAATCAATCCCCTCCCTCCAAAGGGTTAGTTTTTACATTAATGTTATTGCTTTCTTTAAAAAATAGTTTTAGCATTTATGGATGCATCCTTGAACAACACGGTTTAGTTTTGCCTGTTTTTAGAACTTGTAGAAATGAAATCACACTGTATTTATGTTTTGTGTTTTGCTTTTTCCTTTTAAAATTACATTTGTAGTATCAACATTGTTGGGTATGGCTCTAGTTGATTCACTTACATTACTGTATACAACAATTTGTTTATCTATTCCACTATTGATGGTCATCAAGGCTGTTTCCAGTTTCAAGCAATTGGAAACAATGCTTCTTTGAATATTCTTATGCATATATCTTGGTGCATATAAGTTTTATTTATTATGGTTATATATTTGGGAGTACAATTAATTAATTGGTTAGAACATACATATTTCTTCAATACTATGAAGTAATGTACATGGATTTAAAGTGCTTATGACAATTTGCATTCTAACTAGCAGGGAATTCCTGAAGTTAACGAAAAGTTTAAGAAATGCATAAGCCTGTGTAACCCAAAACTCTTTGAGGTATAAACTCTCATTATTACCCCAGAGAGTTCCTTCATATCTCTTCCCACTTAATATTTACCTCCATCTCCGCAGAGGCACCCATGGCTGTGATTTTTCTTCACTCTAGATTGGTTGTGCCTGCTCTAGAAATTCATGTATGTGGAATCCTATTTTTAAGTATGTTTTTATTGATTTCAGAGAGAGAGGAAGGGGAGGGAAAAGAGAGAGAGATAAATATCTATGTGTGAGAGAAACATCGATCAGTTGCCTCCTGTATCCACCCCAACCAGGGATTGAACTCGAGACCTGGGTATGTGCTCTGACTGGGAATTGAACCGGCAACGTGTCAGTTCACAGGATGACACTCAATCAACTGAGCCACACTGGCCAGGGTGGTATATATTATTTTAGGTAAGGTTTGTTTTTCTTTTATTTGGCATATTGATTTGAAGGTTTGTCCAAGTTATTATGTGTATTAGAACTTTGATTATTTTTATTCCTGGGTGGTATTTTATTTTGTGAATATACAAATATTTGTATTTGGTTATCTATTCTCTTCCTGAAGGGCCTAGGGGCTATTTTCTGTATTGGGGCATTGTGAATAAAGTTACTATGAATATTTTTGGTCCAGTATTTTTTTGTTTGCTTGTTTCTTTGTTTTTTACATGTGCTGCATTACATTTTCTTAAATAGAAACATATAAGTGGAATAGTTGGGCCATAAGAGAACACATAAGCCAGTCAGAGAAAGACAAGTATCACATATCTCACTTCTATGTGGAATTTAATGAACAGAATAAACTGAGGAACAAAATAGATCCAGAGACACTGAAGCATGCAACAGACTGAGGAATTTCAGAGGTCAGGGTAGGGGAGAGAGATTAACCAAAGAACATACATACATATATGCATAACCCATGGTCAAACAATAGTGCAGTGAAGGCCTGGGGAGGGGGGGAGGGGGTCAATTTGGGGGAAAAAGGGGGCATCTATAATACTTTCAACAATAAAATTAAATTTAAAAAGAAAAAAGAAGAATGACCAGGCATTTTACATAGTGCTAGTTTCTTTTTACTTCTATCAACAATGTATGGAAGTTTGTATTTCTCCACTTTCTTGCCAACATCTGATGTTGTCAATCTTTTTTTTATTTTTATTTTTATTGAATTTTAGAGAGAGAAAGGAGGGAGGGGGAGAGAGACAGAGAGACAGAGAGAAAGATCGAGATCAACTTGTTGTTCCACTTATTTATGCATTCATTGGTTGTTTCTTATATGTGGCCTGACCAGGGATTGAACCTGCATCCTTGGTGTGTTGAGGATGATGCTCTAACCAATTGTGCTACCTGGCCAGGGCCTGATGTTGTCAATCTTTTGATTTCTTCTTCATGCACTTATTGGCCATTGCACATTTTATATTCTGAGGCATCTAAGTGTTTTACCTAGTTTTTAAAAAAATTAGGTTGTCTTCCTTTTTATTAGTGAGTTGTAGAAGTTAATTATATATCCAAGATAGAAACTCTTTTTCATATATATATGCGCAAATATATATTTTTTCTAGACCTTGATTTTTGTTTTGATTTTCTGAATGATGTTGATTTGGTTAACAGAAGCTTTTAAATTTTTTGTCATTTTTTCAAAACTGAGGTGAAATTCTAATAACATAATATTATCCATTTTAAAGTTTACAATTCATTAGCGTTTAGTATATTCATAATGTGGTACAGCTACTGCCTCTATCTAGTTCCAAAACATTTTCATCACTCCAAAAGAAAACCCCATGCCCATTAAGATATAACTCCCTTTTCCTCCTTCTCTCCAGCCCCTGGCAACCACTAATCTGCTTTATCTCTATGGATTTATCTATTTTTGATATTTAATATAAATGGGATAATACAATATGTGTTCCTTTGTGTCAGGCCTTTTTCATTTAGCCTAATGTCTTTGAGTTTCATTCATGTGGTTGCATATATCAGTACTCCATTTTTTTTCTGTGTTTAGTAATTCCATTGTATGCATATATCACACTTCCTTCATCACTGAATCTGTTGATGGACACTGCTTTTTTTCTACCTTTTGGCTACTGTGACTAAAAACTTTTAATTTTGATAAATCTTAATTTATATATATATATATTTTAATGATTATTGTGTTCTGTTTCATTTCTAAAAATCCTTTGGGATACCCCAATTAAATAAAAGAGTTTCTTGAAATAATTTATTGTTTTAGCTTTTAAATCTAGGACTAGAATTCATCTCAAATCAATTTTTGTATATTGTATGAAATAGGATGAAAGCTCTCCCTCACCCCTTTGCTCTCCCTTCCTCTCCTTTCTCTTCACCCTTCCCTGTTCCCAGCCCCGCTCCCTCCCACCCATTTCCCCTCCTCTCTTTCTCTTTCTCCCTGTCTGTCTTCTACTTCCCTTTCTTCTTCTCTGTATGGATATACAGCTGATTCAGACCCACTTTTAGACAAGACTTTTCTTTCCCAATGGGTTCCTTTCCTTCATCAAAAATCAAATGTAATCCTATTTCTGGATCCTGAAAATCATTCCAATGATGTACTGGTCAATTTTTTTTTTTAAAAATATATCTTTATTGATTTCAGAGAGAGGAAAGGAGAGGGAGAGAGAGAGAGAGAAACATCAATGATGAGTGAGTCACTGATTGAGCCCGCAACTCGGGCATGTGCCCTGACCGGGAATTGAACCCCGATCGCCTGGATCCTAGGTCGAAGCTCAACCGCTGAGCCAAGCCCTGCCGGGCAAGTACTGGTCAATTTTTATGCCAATATCTTACTATCATGATTAGTATAATGTCATAGTAAGATAGGCACTGTAATATTCCATGTTATTATTTTATTAAAGGTTGCTCTATCCTGTATTCTTGGAATTTCATGCAAATTTTAAAATCAGCTGATCAGTTTCTCCAAAAATGATCATCATGATCAGATGATGTTTGAGATAAAATTGAATTTCTATATCAATTTATGGAGAATTTATTCTTAGTATAAAGCCTTCTAATTCATGAATATGATATACAGGGTGGGGCAAATTAGGTTTACAGTTGTTCATATGAAAAATAATACAATAATTAATAAATAATAATACAAGAATAAACTGTGTTTCACTTACAATTGTAAACCTACATTTGCCATACCCTATTTATCTATATTTATTTATTCAGTCTTACTTTAATTACCCTCAGCAAAGTATTGTAGTTTTAAATGCAGAATTCTTGTATATTTTTTGTTAAAGAGCAGAAATTTTCACAAGATTGAAGGAGATGTAAAGGCTTGGGACATAAATAGAAAAGATGATACTAATATCACTTTCAGGCCAAATGTAAGAAGAAAGCTTTCATTTAGAGACATACAAGGAGGCCAGATTAATTTCCGTTAAGACATGGTAGTGCTCAGAGAAGAGTTTTAAAATGTGGGAGAGTATGAAGAACACAGATCCAGATTTAATGGGTTGTAATAGTAGAGTGTAAGGTAGAGGTAGAGTTGGAGAGTTTGGGTCTAAGGAACAGGCACACAGCATACTATGGATGGTGGATGATGAATAAATTATGATAGGGAGACTTGTGTTTTAGCAATGAGTAGTGTAAATATGTGTGTGAGGCTCAAGGAATTCAGTAAAGATAACGTCTTAGGACAACGGCTTTACTATTTACATGTTTGTTTTGAACACAGGACTTATTTGCTGTTTGTTTGACTTTGTTTTTGCGTAAATAGTAATTCTTCACTAGTGGTATATTTGTGAGGAAAAGAGGAGAGGATGACTGAGAATGATAAACCCCGAAAATGATCATAAAGATTTGGGGATATTAGCAACTAATTGTAAAAGATACAATCTTCATCCTATAGGTTGTTTTTTGTTGTTGTTTTTCTAAATATATCTTTATTGATTTCAGAGAGAGGAAGGGAGAGGGAGAGAGAGAGAGAAATATCAATGATGAGAGTCATTGATCGGCTGCTTCCTGCACGCCTCCTACTGGGGACTGAGCCTGCAACCCGGGCATGTGTCCTGACCGGGAATCGAGCAATCTCCTGGATCCTAGGTCGATGCTCAGCTGCTCACCCACGCTTGGCCGGGCCTATAGGTTGGTGTTTGAAGTGACTATTGAGGCTGGCTGGTGTCTGATGCTCTCTTTTTCTTTATACAAGTGGATGTAGTTTTAGACTGAAATAGTTGGAGGTGCCCTGGACAGTGTGCTCGGTGAGTTGGAGCATAGACCTGTGCACCTAAAAGGTGGTGGGATTGATCCCAGTCAGGCCACATACACAGGTTGCGGGTTCCATCCCCAGCCGGGGTGTGTACAGAGGAGACCTATTGATGTGTCTCTCTCACATCAATGTCTCTCTCTCTTCCTTCCTCTACTCTAAAAATCAATGAAAAACATATCCTCGAGTGAGGATTAAAAAAAAAAGTTTTGGGGCTTTTTGAGATAATGTTGGTGCTAATTCATGGGGAAAATTCTTTTCTTCCTAGAGGGTGAAATATTGTGATCCAATAGTATAAATATACCACCTTAACTCCAACTCATTTCTCAGAGAACTCTGCAAACATTTTAGCTATTCTCCAATATTTTGATTTCTTTTTAATGCAAATGAATAGATATGAGTACATAATATCTTGATATAAAAAAGGGAGTAAGATTTAGAATTATTTTTCTAAGAAACAGAAATAGATGGAATAATCTACAATTTAAATCCCAAATATCACCAAGAACTGACTTTCTCTCCAGCACTTTTTCAGCAGTATTCAGTCTGATAGTGAAAGGACACTTTAAATCCCATGTAATACTCTCGGGAGTGGCATTTGCCTGGAATGTCAAGTTCTGGGAACTTGCTGTTAATTATTATGCTTTCCAAGATATTTTTAATTTATGATGAATCACTGGATTTGTGTCAGTATCTTCCTTCTTTACATGATACAATATCATTTCCAACTTATCTCATGTTCTAGCCCCCATCAAATTTCAAAGTGACCTTTTGTTGCGCTGACAGATCTAAGATTATATCAATTATGAATTGCAATGTATTATCAATCATAATGTTACTCATCAGACTGCTTTTCTGCTCTGATCAAATACATCCTCAGAAGTTATACTCCTATATTTGAAAATATGGTATGAAGAATTTTATTCTCTTATCAATGAATGCACATAAATTTTATTTCTGCTAATATTAATGGATAAGTTACATGCATGTGTCAAGTATAGAATAAATCTAAAAAAGAATATTAGATAAAGATTTATCATTAAATTTTTTAAAAGAGGATTAAAAGGTGCAATGCCCTAGCAGAGTTGTAATACATAAATTATTAAAAATAATTATACTTAATGACATTTACAGTTGAGAGAAAAGCATTTTGTAATTTTATAACTATTCCAGTTAGAGTCAATATGATTCTTGGTGTTTTCCAGTATCTCAAAATTGAAGTGAAACATTATATTTATTCATTTACTCAGAGACTGAAGATTTGTTTTCCAAATGAAATTGATTAGTCCAACCAGATGAATGGTTGCACAGTTTTGGGTTGGAAATTTTATTATAAACAAAAGTAAGCAGAGGTAAATGTTACAAATTTTTATTTATTTTGTTGTTTGCACATCAGTTTATAATTCAGTGCCCCTCAAAGTTTTATCTGTATTGGAATGTTCTGTAGAACTTGATAGTAGGCAGAGGACAGGCAACCCCCCATCCCAATGCTGCATGTGTCATCTAGGGATTCACAACAAATTTTAAGAACCACTGCTCTAAAAAATTTTTATTTGTTATAACTTTTTCATTTCTTTAATTCAAAGGAACCCCATTTCTTTCTTCCTCTGTCCCAACTATTTTCAAATAGATTATGTATTCTATAATCAGGGGTGCATTAGAATTTAGGAAATAAGGAAACATCACCATTACTCTTTGCTATGCTTTTTATATTCTGCAGAAGCTATGTTAAAGTCTTGGTGATGGAAATACTACCTGGATTTCACCCCCCACACTTCCTGTTGTCCAGTGGCTTTCTACAGTGACAAACTGCATGACCAATTTGGTTACTGAAGAGTTATAAAGTAGATGAATTTGGTAAAAATGTAACATCTCTTTAAATTATGTAAATAGATATGTAAGGCCTAATTTAGATTTCAAGTTAAAGTTTTCTTCAGCAATTTCTTATTTTCTACCTCCCCCTAGCAGCTCCCCAAGAAGGAAGGTGGTTTTTCATATTACTTTCCTTTAGAGAATGATCCTTTATGACTGTCACGGGTGTTAAAGTTTGAGATAGAATAAAACTCTTCCTCTGTGTCTCCAAATGCTTAGAAGGATGTTGTGTTTGAAATGCAGTCTTAGTAGGCCTAAATGTATTCCCCAGCAGCCCTGGTTTTCCAAGTTGATCCACTGTCAGCTACAGAGCTCCTTTTTAACAGTCAGGTATCTTATGCCCATCCTCAACCCCCACAGCAATCCAGTCTCTGAGATGCAGCTCTGATATCTTATCCATGCATCGCAGTCACTGTTCTCCATAGCTTTGTATTATGCTCAGCCACTGCTGCAGCCAACTCATACTGTATTTTTCTGGACTGCATTTAATAATTTCACATTGCACCAGGTAATACTGTCTCTCTGGAATCCCTTGGTCTCCTTGTTGCAATCTCAAAACAACAGTGAGGAAACAACTAGGAATCCCATTCAAATACAAAGTGAAAAAGTGCTATTGTTCTTAGATAAAAAAACCTATATAACAGACTCAGGTCTTTGCAGACCTGGATGACTGCTCTTGTCTCAACCAGAATTATGCCAGTGTTCTAAAAACAGGGCCTGGAGAAAGTGTGCAGCTGCACCCCTTGCTAGTATGCCTGCTGGTCCTACAGAGCTGGAAAAGGCAGCAACCTGTGAAGTGAAATGGCGCTGGCAGAGCGGTGAGAGTGGTTGTTTTCTTGCATGTTTTCAAGGGCACTCTGTCCAGTTCCTCTGGAATATAACTGATAACCCACTCAGGACGTAATCTCCACTTATGAGTATGACATTGCTTATTACTCTGTGATAGGTGTTGCCTGAGTCATGCCAGGGATTTCTTTTCTCCAGCATTTTCCTCTTCTAATGTTGCCACAAGTGGCAGCATATGAAATATGATCGGCTTTTTGTGGCTGGCAAATTAGGGCACAAAAAATGTGTTTATATTCCTTTATATATATTCCTCTTGAATGTGGTAGCATAGGAAGTGTCTAAAAATTAGTAACAGTGAAAGAGAGTATCACTTGAGGGGCACTAAACCAACAGAGCTAAGAATATTTGGAAAATTTGAGGATGAAGCACTTACAACGATATCATACGTTGAACCTGAAGGAGAGAACAAGAATAGAAGAGGTACCTCCAAAAGGCAAGAACAGCGTGAGAAGGGATTTGAGGAATGCCTGCAAAAATGTGGCAATGGCTTAGTTAGTGAGCCAAAGTGGATGCTGGGCCCCCGTTTCCTTCCTGTCCCGGGGGAGCAGACCTGTAGTCCAAAAAGTCATGCTAATTTAGACTTGTAGTTTTGTCCCTCTCCAGACATTTTTGTCGTTACTGGTGACTTGTTTCTCTTTGTCTGCTAAGTCCTTCTCCTTGCAGATATTTTAGGTGATTCTCAAAGCAATTAGTTTCTTTTTTTTCTCCTCTTTGACAAACTCTGATTGGATGCATTCAAAATATTAGTGATGAAAATCAATAACCTCCCCCCTTGTGCCTTTTGGTCAATTTTGAACCTGCATCTCAACATTCAAAGCAAAAAAGGATATCCTGTATCCATTTTTCCCCTCATTCCCTCCCCCCCCGAGTAATATTTCTGATTAAATGTTTGCTTTTTCCCTCCTTCTCATCTCTAATTGTTTTCCTCTTGAGTAAATAATTTTTTTCTGCACATCTGTCAAATGCTGTCATTTTTTCTTTAGTTCTTTACTGCCACAGGGCTTAATCTTACACATCTGAAGACCAAGGTCGAACCCGCCGAGACTAACAGAGAATCAAAGAAACAAGACACCGCACCTCCGTGGGCTTGTCTTTTCCATCTATTGCTTCTACTGCTCTTTATTCTTTTAATCGTTAGCATATTAGGATCCTTGTTGCTACTGCTCACAGAACAGAAGTCAGAATCGCCCATTTAATTGAACTTTTTGCCTAATGGTTTTATATGAAAAGTTTGTTTGTTTTACCTGTCTTCTTCAGAGGAAAAATAACTATTTTTAAGTGCAAGTAAAGGAAAAATTCTTAGTCAAACACAAACAACAAAGAATAGTTTTGTTGTTTGGTTCACTATAATGTAATAGTATGCTAGAATTGGAAAGCTTTTTAAAAGATTAATTTATCAAAGCCTTTCTTCTTCCAAAAAAAAAAAAAAGAATTGAACTAAGATAATATAAATGGTATGTTTAAGGTGGCTGCTATGAGAATCTATTTCTCCTCGTTTTAAGTTCATTGTTTCAGAAAATTAACGCTATAAATTGAGTATGAAATATATATTTTAGTATTCAATTATAATACAAAGTTATTTTATATAGATACATTTAATGAATAAATTTCTCTTATTGAAGGTAACATGAGGCATTATAAACAGCGGAATGCTTGTGTTTCAAAAATGATTTTGGACAATATTAACTGAAAATTAATTTCACTGAGCTTAGGTAAGAATATTGTCACAAGACCCAAGACTGACTAAAAAAAATAATGATGAATGGCTACTTATTGAGCTAAGATGCTAGATATCTAGTAGAGAGAAGCAAGAATCAATGTAAGATAGGTTTATTTAATATCTTCATTATGCTTGAAAACTGTAGGAACAAAAATGACAAAGGATCTTCAAGAATTGATTCATGAGAAAAAGATTAAAATCACATAGTATTTTAGCTTTGCTAAAAAATGACTTGTGGGTAATGATAAATATTTACAATGACTGAGATTAATTATTTAAGGGGATAAAACTAGATAAAATGAGCTAATTTGTTTTCCAATTGTTTTTAGTGTGCTGGAACATAATGTATCCTCTCCAGCTCCAAATTGTAGAGAATGCCACTAGTTTAAAATTGGAGATTGTAATAGCAATAAGCATTTATTGAGTTCTTTCTATGTGCTAGGTGTTGTTCTAAATTGCCTTACATTAATTAACTCAGTCCTCATGAGAATCCTCAAATGGATACTATCATCTATAATTATAAAGGATACCAAAGCACAGAATAGTAATTTATAGTATTAGGAATATGACATTTCAAAGGTGTTACACCTTGAATGAGGTAGAGTCAGGACTTAAAATGAGGCAAGTCTGCTCCAGCATGGGGGATGGATAATTAACCTCTCCTCTATATTGTCTCAGATTAGATTTCAAAATAACTGTAACGTACCTACAGGAATTATTTGGTGCCAGATATGAAAGATTTTATCCATTCAATTTATATAATATTTGTTGAGCGAATACTACATTCAAGGAACTTACAGGAATGACATAGCCTTGATAGAAAAATAAAATTTCAACTTGTATGTTTCCTGCTCTTTCATTTTTTTCTTCCAGTCTAACACATTTGATTACTGACCCCTTATTGAGTTGATGATCTTACTAGACTTCCTGCTGGCAAAATTTGCCTTCAACTAATTGACGTGTTGTATATGAAACATTAAGTCATTCAAAGGGGGAAATAACAAATAATAAATAGCACTTTTATTTTAATAACCCATAGTCACTTTTCTCAAAGAAATAATCCCTGAACACAATATCATTTTCTGTGGAGAGATATTTTTGAGTCAGGGTCTTTCTAAGCCTATGTATGCTTATAACTTTAATAGATAGAAATAATATCTGACTTCCATAAATAAATCCTTCTTACTCGGGTCAGGTCTAGAATTGGTTAACCAACTCAGGCATAGACCCAGTTTGGTTTCTTTCCAATCTAAGTTGGTTATTTGATTTGATACACGTATGCACCACAAGTCCTGGGAGAATAAAGTTAGGAAATTCTTATAGAATATTATTTTTAATTGACTATGCCCTCTTAAAAGAGCATTTTAATTGAGATTTAATAACTCCATAAAAGATAAATCTAGCTGCCATGTAATAAACAGTAATTAATTAGTTAATATCATTTAAATACTAAAAATATTAATTTACATTTGTCTAACTACTGTAATTTGCTATAGCTATCTTATTAAATGCTAATTAAATTCCTAAATATTCTTACAAATTTAATGCATTAATAACAAGGATGTAAGTACATATTTACTGTATCTGCACTTCTGAGTTCATTACATGAAAATGAGATTTATCTCTTTTATAGTAATTAAATATACTTAAGCAAACCTCAGTAACTTTTCCTAACACACACCATAACTGTTTTATTAATTTAAAATTAAATGCTCATTTAAGGGTTTTAATCTATAGCCAATTTTCTACAGGCAGAGCAAAGGTTATTATATGTTTAATTAAACTTTAGTTTTCAAACTTTGGGCTGAAGCTTTCTAAATATGACTTTTGGTTTCTCACTGTATCCAATATTAACTTTTTGATAATAATATCTATTAACACCTTTATATATGTCATGTTGCTTCCTTTGTCCTATCTTTGTACCTTTGTTTTCCATCTACTAAAGTCTATAAATATTTTTTCCTCTGTTTAATTCAGGCCACAGGCAACATTTTTTCTTTCTTTTTCCGTCATTAAAGACCAGAGCTTTTATTAATATCCTCTTTAGGTATCTTTTATTTTCATTAATTACCACTCCATTGTTAGAGAAACATCCCCATTAGGAAATTTTTTAAAAAAAGAAAAGAAAAGAAAGAAGAAAAGGCTCCTGTGACATTTGTAAGCAAAAGTGAGTCCAGTTGGAAAGGCTGCAAAAGCAATAATGCTCTGCCAAGATTCCAGCATCAAGATGATTTTTGAAAGACCAAGAGAAAATACAGTCCTTGCATGTATCAGATGATTTAGAATCTTCAGTCCTTCCAGTTATGATGGGGGATGTCATAAAGACAGGAGGCTGCTGAGCAGCAAGGAAAGCACATTAGCTATTAACCTTCCCCCAGCCGATCAACTTTATTTTGCAATCTTCCCTCAGAACCATTAGAATACCCTGAAGAAATAACTTTCCAATTAAAAAGGATCTCAGAGAACAAAGCCATTTTATCTCTGACTCCTGGTGTTCTTTATTCCAATAATTTAAATTGGAATTGATTTTTCAATTTAGCCGTTGACTTGCTATGGACACACAGCTGAAAAGGCCGAATGGAATTGCATGGCTGAAATATTTGTCTTTGTGATGCACTTCTCATAAATTCACAGGAGCCCTTTTTTAAAAAAATGCATTTTCTTCTGCTGTCTTTGCCTTAGACAACAGCTTTCTAACACGGTGTGAGCAACCTGAGAAAACACACCCGTTGTGACCTGGGGCCTCATCCACCATTCCTCAGAGATCTATCTAATTGTTACATCTCCTGGACAATAAATAAATTCAATCTATCCAAAATGATAGGGATATGTAGCCCACATATTTGTTTTCTAAGTTATATTGGAGATTTAATTTCTTGAAAGAGGAAAATGCTTGTTTTAGTATATTTTACCTCAAGAATATGTTGTAATGGAGATGGAACTCTACTATAATTGCTTTAATTATTGGTAGCTAAAAATAATGAATTTTCAATTAACACTTAATAATTGTGAGTTACATACTCCAAATATTAATTTGTTCTTTATTATCCTTTTATATTTTATAATAAAAGCACTAGAAATAGCCAATTATTAAAGCACTTGATTAGCAGTCAAAACTTTCTTGTCTATTCATATTTCTGATCGTTTTCTTTCTGTGACCTTACTGAAATGCCATGGTCTTTGTCATCAGCTCCTTCCTGTTTCCTCACCCTGTCACTCCAGCAGGTGTCTCTACTTTCCTTTGTCTCATAGGCTCAAGTCCTGTTCTGAGATCAGTACTGATGTGAATAGCAGGTATGGAAGGAAATCCTGAGCTCAAAACATTGTTTAATTTTTATCAAACACCATATTGCTTATTACTCATACCCCTTGTGGCTTTTGCTATGCATTGTCTTTTACATAGTTGTCTGATGCACAACCTTAGACCTGTCCTTGAATTTTATTTTGCAGTATCAGGAGATAAGAGAACACTGAACCTGCTGGAATGTAAAGGCCACGATAGCATGATCCTTATAGGTATTTATTACTCACCACTTTATTTTTTACACCAAAATAATGCTTGGCACCTACTTGATACGTGAAAATCTGTTGAATGTCTGAATTGTACTGTGATTCCTATATGACTTTTCTTCCTACAATAATAAATTTGTGCAATAAGTTATTGCAGAGAGAAAATATTTATAGTAAATATAATAAGTTTGCTTTTGTAATGGCTGTTGTAACAGATTAGATGTTAGTTACCACTATAAAAATGTATTTGCCATAGCAACATGATAAAGGTTTGTCATTGGTTCTTCACTGGTGGGTACTGACTGCATGGTTTATGCCACTTTTAAATTCATCATGGTTAAAATAACACATGGCAGCACTGATCACATGTATGCCTATGAGAAGTATAAATTTCTTGCCAACCAACATCAACATGCAGAAGAAACGTTTTTACAGCATTTATTCATTTAACAAATTTGTGTCCTGTTATGTGTTTGGCACTGCTCTAGTATTTGGGGTACACCAACAAACAGCCTAAAGAGAAAGTTCTCTTTGTGGAGCTTACAGTCTAGTGAGAGGCAATGCATGAAGAGCAAGTGTAATTTAAAAAGTGGTGCAGTAGGTTAAGTAGCTCTAAGAGATGAAAGATGATGTCGAATGTTAAAATGTAACAGCAAATGGGAACAGGCGAGTGCCTACAATTTAAAGAAGACTGATCAGAAAAGGCTCTTTGAGAATGCAATGAGCAAAGCCTTGGGGCAAGTCAGAGAGAGAGCCATGTAGACAATGTAGGGCCAGAGCCTTCCAGGAAGGAGGAGCAGATTGCCAAGGGCTCTGACCAAGGAGTATGCTTGAAAGACTTGGCCGCAGGAAGTCAGTGTGGCTGGAGCAGAATGAATGAGGCTGGGAGGAGTTTCATTCAGAGAGACTGACACAGGATCCTGAAGGATCTTGTAAAGGAACTGCAGGGACTTTGGCTTTCGTCCTGTGAGAGAATCAGAGAGTGGCTGCCAGCTGCTACTGTTCTGGCCCTACTTTGAATAAATGAACTGTTGTCTGCAGTAACACCTGATTACACACAGCCTTGCCTTTTTTTTTTTTTTTTTGGTAAAGGGTGTGGAATGGGGTATAGTATGGATTGAGGAATTGCTCAAAAGAAGGCTTGTATCTTCATTCTAATCCTACATTTTGCAGAGATCACACCACCTATTTTCCTTTTTTTTCTGGACATTATGCACTTATTTTGCCCAACGTGTTCATCACCAGGATTATGAGAGACTATGTCCACACTTTCCTCTCTAAAATGTAGATGACTCGAGGGGAGCAATTGCTTCTTTTCATTTATCTGTTTTCAGGATCTGAAACTGCAGAGAAGCTCAATAATTATTTGATAAAATGTTGAGCCTAACTGAGAATTAACAGAAAAATAAATAAATAGATTAAATAAATAAATAAATAAATAAATAAATGGCAGACAAATTGTGTAATTAAAGCACTACTGGCTTATTTTTACAGTAACTTGGAGTCCTCCTGCTTAAATTGTCATGCTAGACTTTTGTTGTTATAGTTATTTAGTAAGAACATTTTCTGGGAGATTTCCTAATGCAAACAGTGTTATTTTCAAAATACTGCTCAGAATTCTCTTAGAAAATCTATTGATTTAATATTTCTCTTCTATAATTTCAGGAAATTTGTCTGATGTCTGTACGCTTTCAAATTCATTCACACACATATAAAGAGAATCTCTATTTGCCTGGCTCTGAGACAATCCTCCATTCAGTCAACAACAGAGAATGAATATGAAAATGTCTGCATTCTAATGACAACCCTGCAAAAATTCCAATCTTTAGAATATCTCCTCATAACAAATGACAGGTGTGGAAAGCAAGGAGCAAGAATTTTTTGCCTTCTCCACATTAATATCTGGAATATAACAAACATGTATGCGTGTACACATACATATACACAAACACACACACACACACACACACACACTGGGAAAATTCTCACTGTGATTTGCTTATACTGAAACTCATTTCTCTGTCCACCATTCAATAATGTGGATCATCAGTGGATGGGAGGCTCCTTGCCCCTCATGACGACAGCATGGCGTAGCACGCCACTATACTGATTTGCATGGTGTCACAGGTTACAATCTTTCATTGTATTTCATGAGGCCTTCAATTCTACACAAAATAGAGCTGTTAAAGGGTCATTTAAAAACTGAGTTTTATTAATTTAAGAGAGGATTATTTAAGAGGAACCACACTGGGATCCTGCATTGACAATTATATATCTATTTTCAGCATATTAACCTGACCACCAGAAGTTCAAGTAGAAGTAATATAAAAAGGTGGGTTTTGTTATATATCCGCTCTGTACTACAGAGGAGTCACTTTGAATCATTATGGTCTACTGAAGATGCACCTAATTGTCTAATGAGCTCTTGTCTCAGTCCTTCATAGTTCAGGCTCTACTGCTCTTCATCCCTGGGTTTCTTAGTATTCTTTTACATGAGGGTGTCTCTGCTGCTGCAGATTCCATTCCTTCTTGTTAGGGATATTGCTCGCACATTCTTTCCATTTCTATTCCTGGTTATACACTTTTCCTCTTTATTGGATCATTCCAAATATAACTAAAACATACTGAAAATTCAGCCCTAAACCTAAAAATCTATCCTGACCCTGCAACCCCTTCTAGCTACTATTCAATTTATCTGTTCTTATTTACAGCAAAGTTCCTGAAAAAAAATTGTTTATAATTCCATAATTAATCTGTTTTATCCTATTTCCTTTTTAAACTCATTCCAAGCAAGCTTTAGTCCCAACTACTCTACTAAAAATATTCTTGTCATGGTGACCATTGGTGTTGCTAAACCTGATAGTCAAATTTACCTTACTGACTAATCATCAATCAAACTGTGTTTGACACAGTTGATTGTTCCTTCCCTATCAATGCTTTCTTTTTAACCCCATGGCTTCCCAGATATCATACACTCCTTGTTCCTTCTGCCTTACTAACTACTTATCCCTGACCTTGAACATTTGGGTGACTCAGAGCTTTTCTTTCCTTTATTTACATGTATTTCCCTGGTGAGCTCATTATGTCTGGGACCACACACTAATGCTCCCATGCTAGACTACTCCCCTGAACTCTAGAATTGTATATCTAATTGCCTATTTGCTAATTCTAGGTAGTTTGCTAAAAGACATCTCTCTGCCTCTCTCTCTCTCTTTCTCTCTCTCTCTCTATATATATATTCTTTTTTACATATATACATATTTATATTTATATTTTAATCCTCGCCTGAGGATATTTTTTCCATTGCTTTTCAGAGAGTGGAAGGGAGAGAGAGAAAGAGAGAGAGAGAGAGGGAGACCTTTGTGAGAGAGAAAGACATGTTGATTGGTTGCCTCCCAAGCTCTCCCCAACTGGGGATCGAGCCTGCAACTGAGGTATGTGCTCTTGGCCTGAATTGAGCCCAGGGCCCTTCAGTCCACAGGCTGATGCTCTAACCAATGAGCAAAACTGTCTAGGGCAGCATCTCCATATTAACACAAACAAAACTTAATTCCTAATCTACCTTTTCAAATTAAGAAATAACTCCATACTTCCATTGTTCACACAAATGAATTTTTGTCCTTTAGTTTTCTTCCTTCATCTCACAATCTGTTAGGAAACCATGCTCTCTCTTTACTTCAAAATATATGTGGAATCCACTTAGCACCATCTTGTGGGCTGCTCCTCTGATACAAGTTAACACCTCTCAGCTTGACTACTTAGATGATCTTCTAATTGGATCACTGTTCATCTCCTGCACTCTATTACCTATGCTCTATACAGTAGACAGAACAAACTTTTAATATGCAAGGCAGAACAGGCTGCTCCTCTGTGCAAGACTGCCAAGGCCTTTCCATCTTTTATAGAGCATAAGTCAAATCCTTAAAATGCCTCAAGTTACTTTTGATTGCCCTATAGATAACCTACACTAATATGGGGAGAAATAGGAGGAAAACAGTGAGGGAAAAGCCCAGCTGTCACAATGTGCATTTAACTGCTCTTCCTTGCTTTCTTTCTCATACCTTAATCTTGCCTTTCTTTAACCAGGTTTGGCACACCTCTATCTCAGAGCCTTCCCACTGGTTGTCCCCTCTGACTTGCATGAACATCCCTCACCTACGTTAAACTACTTCATTACCTCAAGGACTTTTTCAAGTGTCTCTTCTCAGGTAATACCTTCTCTGACTACCTTACTCAAAGTGTACCTCTTTATCCAAACTTCCCTATCCACTTCCTTGCTTTATATTTTTTCCTATAGCTTTTATCACCATTTCACATACTATAGAGTTTCCTTACTTATTGTTTGTCTTGCCTCACTAAGTATAAAGTACATAAGGACAGAGACTTGTGCTTGTTTTCTTTGAGGTAAATATTTGTTGAAATGGTAAATGATTGACTATCAATGTCTAGCGTAAGAGTTTTATTACTATTTGGAGATTATTCCCATTTGTGGCTAAAATAACTGTTTAAAGTTTATTTTAAATAATGTCTTTTTTTTTTTTAATTTTTATTCTGAGATTTTTTTTTTTTCTCATGTGCTCAGTAAATGCCTGCTAAAATTAATATGTTAATCTAGGAATTATTTCTCTCTCCCTTTCTAATATTTTTTCAAATTCTCCTAAATTCCTTGAAGGTGAAGCACCTCTATTATTCACCAGAAAAAAAAAATGACAATATTGTTGATCTTGAAATAAAACTACAAAAAAAAAAAAATTGCACTGTATTTCTTAATTTTTAGGGTTTTTAGTAATTAACAGTAGGGAGCTTTTGCTTTAAATGGAGATACTTCACCTAAAAACATGCCTAAGGTTTGAAGGCAACCACATTGACCATATTATTTTAAAAAGAACTAATATACTCTTTTTTTTTTTTAATATATCTTTATTGATTTCAGAGAGAGGAAAGGAGACAGAGAGAGAGAGATAGAAACATCAATGATGAGAGAGTCATTGATCAAGCCCACAACCTGGGCATGTGCCCTAACTGGGAATCAAACCCTGATCCCCTGGATCCCAGGTCAACACTCAACCACTGAGCCACGCCCGGCAGGGCAAAAAGAACTAATATACTCTTTAAAAATAAGAATATCCTGTGTTTAATTTTTAGACACAATGTTGTAAACAAAGCTTAATAGTTAATTATGGATAAAAAGTAAAATGAAAATATCAGTTTTCATAATGTAGATGTAAATGGCTTATGGACAGAAGTTGGGAAATAAAAGAAGAAAGAAAAGGTTGAAGGAAGGTTAAGAAATGTAATGTAAAGGAGATAAGAAATTTTATTTTGGAAAGAACAAGAAAAAATTTAAAAGTCACAAAAATGAAAATTTTAGAAAAACAAAAAATCTTAATAGATCTATTAGAATTAGAAGATGGTGGGGATCATTTAAACAATCTAAATGTTTATTTTTTTGGTCATAAATATTATGTAATGCTGATGATTAAGTGAATGTATATATATAAGAATATTGTTTAATGTTATGAAGAAAATTAAAAAAATAAAACTAGGAGACATTAAAAATAAGTTAAAGGATTCAAATGGCAGAGTGGAAAGAAATAATTCACTTTCGCTTTTCATTACTATTTCTTCTGAACTTTCTGTTTTCTATGTGCATACTATCACTTCAATAAATGTTTTTAAAATAAAGTAAAAGAATATGTGGAAAGCACGTCATTACCTAAGTCAAACTCCCAATATATACTCAAAAAACTTCATTGAGAAGTAGAACTAAGTGCAAATACACATTAAAAGCATAAGCACTCCCTTTTATATGTTGTTTCCCCGTTGAGGAATGGTTGTGAGTATATGTTAAGGTGAGAATTTACCTCAATATTTAAATTCATTTTAATTGTCAAGTTTGTCTTTTTTCCCCAGTTCTAAGTATAGAAAGAAAAAAATCCCTACTTATTATGTTCACCAACTGCCAAGAAAAATATTGGACTTGGATCAGATATCTAGCAACAGAAAGCATTAGAGTTGCTCCAAAAAAAATAATGATTTGGAAGTATATTTTTAGTAGAAAAATAGGAATGATTTGGAAAATAAACATTAAAATAGCAAAAGTTGAAAACAACAGCTGGACTGTTTGATCCTCAATGAACTTCTCCATTGAAGTCTGAGTGAATGATGGAAAAGAGAAGAATAAAGTAGGGCTGGGGTGTAAGATCAGAAGAGAAAGGAAGCTTTTATTTGCATGTTTCATCTGAGTGAACTTGAAGACTATTCTGACATTTCCTACAGGTACTTAAAAGTAAGTCTAAGTTTAGAAGAAGAAAAGGGAAATAAGTAAATAAAACTCTTTGTGTAAAGCTCAAAATGATTTAAATCACTAGAAGAAACTTATAACAACTTTTTTCAAAAGTGAAAATTTTGAAATATTTGATGTACTTTCCAAATAATTCTAGCACACTTAAACAATCATCAAATAAAAAAAAAAAGAAAGCCTATCTGATTTCACAGAGACCTGCTTGTCTACTTTAAAATGCCAGCTTTCCAAAAAGTTTATTTTACTATCATAATAATTCACTGCTGTTAGGTGAATAGCGAGGGAGCAGAGTGATTTGTTGAAGACATTGAAGAGTGTGAGAGGAAAGATAGATTATAAGCATGTGTAGGATTATAGGCATGGATGAATTGATGCAGTTAAAGATTTTGTCTTAGTGAATAACCTGAAATATCCTGGAGTTTTGTAGAACATGGGGTCATCTTCTAGTTAAAATGACATGCCTACTTCATATTTCCTAGACACCTCCCCATTTATTTTCTCTTTTCTTCCCTATGTATCAAAAATTTGGATAAATATCTAGTTACCAACTCTTACCATCCTTTGGGCAATAAAAGAGATCTAAGGTGGCACCCCCTGAAACCCTTCATTTATGTTGATTAGATTATTGTTTCAATAACTTTTTTTCTTTGCCATGAAACTTTGTCTTTCCTTAACTCTAAGCAGAAAATGTTTGCCTACCCTACTGGCATTGGGCTCGGTCATCTGATTTGGCTTGGCTAATGAGATGTGAACAGATATGAAGCCCAAACCAAGACCAGTAGAATTCAGGTGAATACAGTAAGGTCTAGCCAAGTCCAGTTAAGCCTGGTGGAGCCCAGCCAAACCCAATAGCAGCCATCCAATTTCCTAAAAGGCACAGCTTCAATGTGACATGAGCAAGAAACAAATGATTCTTGGTGCGGCAAACGCTGACTATTTCACATTGCTACTTCTGTAAATGTTGACAGTTAATATAGGAAAATAAGGTTTTAATAATTAGAGAAGAATGAGTTGGAGATAGAAATTAATAGAGAGACATACTGGTTTTTAAAAGTCAGAAATGTTGTTCTTAGTTTTTATTCAAATATGCGTTAACCCAAGCCTTATATCACTAGTTTCTTTCTTAAAACTGTTTTTAGAGAATCTGGTGGGAAACTATGTAATTCTAATTGAAAGTGAACCTGCCTAATATCATGAAAATTGCAAGTAACACCAAGTTATACAAATTTGGACTTGACGTGGGTATGAGTCGACAAACTATTAGGATTACAAAAGTCATCAATGTCTTCTAGCCTTGGAGCACTCTGTATTTACTTGGAACCTACTTCTTAGGTATTGAAGATAGTTTGAATGCCTTTGGGTTTCTCTTTCTTTGCCCAGGAAATCTTTCCATGGTTCAGTTTACTAAACATGAACTGCTTATGGCTTTGAGACCTAGTACTCTTTTGTTAGTAAGTTGAAGAACACAATTCCTTCTAGTCTTTACAAAATAGACATTTCACCAGATCATATACTAAGGAAATCCAATCTCTCTCCTCTCCTCTCTCTTCTCTCCTTCCCTCCCTTCCTCTACTTCCCCCTCCCCTCCCCTCTTTTCTCTCCTCCTAATCACAACTTTCCTTATCTTTGCTACTCTTCACATGCTGGACTCAATCTTCCTTGCCAAAGTAAGTTTATCTCCATGGAATGTAAAAGGTGGCCACTGATCCTCAAGCACACAGATATAGATCCTCATTTCAAAATTAATAGGCAGTATCATTTGCTAGCTTTAGAGAAGAGCCCCAGGGAGATCTCTGATTGGCTCAGCCTTGGTAACTTGACCCAGGGAAACATCTGATTGGCTCTGTTTGAATCCTTTGTCTGTGAATGTGACCCACTGTGTTGTATGCTTAGATTTACTACTGCAATAAAAACACATAGAAGAATTAATGATTTCCACAAGTGAACCAGAAAAACAAAGACTCCTGAGTAGACCAAACTTTACTCTTGTCTAATATAGACCCATCTTCATACCTTTAAGCAGCTCAAATCTAGGAGGGAGAAAAACAAATCTTGTAGTTTTTTTTTCCTTTTTCTTTCTTTAAGCATCCATGACTCTGGCCCTTGGGAATCATGCCTTTACCCCAGCCCAAGTCTCTTTATTTACTTGAATTGCTAACAACTTTCTCCAGCTAAAGCTATTTTCAGCTTGAGTTGAAAAGAAATTGTTTCAAACTAGTTTCTGTACTTATGAAATAACAGAGAAAATGTTCATCATAATAACAGCCCTTAGATTTTTTAAATATAATAATAATATATTTAACTAATGATTATAAGTGTCTGATAACTGAAAGTGAGATTATGGAGGATTAGAGTAAGAGAAGTATTTGGCATTTATCAGGGAGAAAGAAGGGAACTATGGAAAAACAAACAAATAAAAAAACAGTGAAAACATGCAATGACACAGTGGAACAAGCTTAATTGTTAAAGACTTTATCTTCCTAAATATAATCCTTCCCACTGATACCCAGATATTTACCAAAGTCATTAAAATCAAGAAATTATTGGACTATGTGGAGTTTGTGTGGAAAAAATAGAAAGGATGGGTTTTGCATCCTGATGGAGGCGAACTAAGGTGACACACATGGCAATGGGTGTCAAGACAGCAGAGAGCATAAGAAAAATACAGGCTGTGTGTAATTTTCAGAATGGTGTGGTGGTCTCTGGATTTTTCTAGGCTATAAATTTGGGAGTTTATCAAATCTAACTTAAACTCAGAGGAGGAAGAATGCTATAACTGACTTCTGGGATAATAGGTTCTAATATTATTATCCCTGTAAACTGATCAGGGAATTATCTGAATTTATTTAGTTCCATGATTGCAAAGTATTTTTAACTGCCGTTTCCTAGCACCCCACAAAGTAGAAACACTCCCCCACCCCAAATACTGGTTGAATGGCAAAGGAATTTTCTTGTATGCATCTTATGTTGTTTTTGTTACACAGTATGTGCTCTGGTCTTCTCTACCATAATGCAGTGTTTCACTTAGCAGCTTGAAGCAATTTATTTGCGCATGATTCTGTTGGTCAGCAACTGGGGTTGAGTTCAACTCATGCATTTGGGCCTTGCCTAGGATGGAGGAGATGTGTGGTACCTCTCTGTTCTCTCTCATCCTGACATACTAGTCCAGGCATTTTATTTATTTTAATTTTAATTAAAAAAAATGTTTTAAACCATGTCAGAAGAGTGCTCAGCAATAAGAGAAGGCAAGACCCAATGCACAAGTACTTGGTAAGTCTCTGATTGTATAACAATTATAATATCTCAGCGATCAAAGCAAGTCTCATGCCCAAGCCTGAAATCAATGTAGGTGAAGTCTACACACGACACTCTGGAAGACATTAACAACCTACCGCAGAAAACTTACTATTACAGATTGTGAAAGTTTGGGGCTCTATGCTACAAGTTTAGTGTCTTTAATAAATCCTGTCTTTGAGAATCCATGTGTGTGTGTTTCTGTGTGAGTGTGAGTGTGTGTGTGTGTGTGTGTGTGTGTGTGTGAATTTTTTCCTGTTATATAATTGAAGAAGGCTAAACCTTTTTGGAAAAGCCTCTACTTCTGTTTTGACTATGGCATAAAATGTGCCCCTATAAAATTATTAGTTTCCATAAATGAGGACAGTAAATTCGTTTCTCAGTATTCACAATTAAAATGCCTACCTTTATTTTATTTTTTTTTACTCAGAAGTTGATTACTAGGAAGAAGTTTCAGGTCAGCATCAAATATATGTTTTTGTTTTCCATTTTATGTTTTGTGTCTAGCACATAATTTAGCATATGTTCGATGCTAAATATTAGTTTGAATAAATGGGTGAATTAATTAACTAAGTTAAAGATAAATTATTGAATAGATACAAAAAAACTGAATTACCTGGTCAAGTATGTTAGATATTATAGTTTTAAAAACACGCAAGTAGCCTGGCCAGGCATGGCTCAGAGGTTGAGTGTCGACCTAGGATCCAGGCAATCGGGGTTTGATTCCTGGTCAGGGCACATGCCTGGTTGCAGGCTTGATCAATGACTCTCTCATCATTGATGTTTCTCTCTCTCTCTCTCCCCCTCTCCTTTCCTCTCTCTGAAAGCAATAAAGATATATTTAAAAAAAAAAACACACAAACACCCAAGTAGTTTAGTTTACATTTTACAGTGTAATAAAATAAAATTGATTTACATCTCTATACACAGCCTGAGTATACTTGAAATTGTATTTAATATAAATACTTGGTTTGAAGGCAAAATAAATTCTTTTGTTTATTTATTTTCCTAATAAACACTGACTCCATTATAAGTCATAGTCATTCCCATTTCTTCAGTACCTTTATTTTCAAATTGATATGCCAATCTAGTCCTGATTTTTGAGTTCCTAAACTTTATATTAGAAATCTTTGAAAATTTCTAGGGAGACCAAATTTAAAAGTTTCAGAAGAGAACAGATCTTTTTTTTAATAATGCTGTTTTATTTCTCAATATTTTCTGTCTTGATGCCCAACATTGTCTCTTATATAATTGCCCAAATCATAAAACTCAGATCTAAGTTTATCATCATTGCCCACATTTAATCAGTCCTACTAACTGATGCCTATCAAATTCATTCTCTAATATCTATCCCCATGGTCATTGTCTTGGTTAGAAATTTTATTATCTCTATAGCTTAAAAACAAAGTGAAACAAACAAACAACCCCTCTAACACTTAACTCATCTTTCTTTATGTAGTCAGTCCTTCCATCACAGTTCTTGCAGACTGATATTTCTAAATCTAAATCTGATTATATCCCTTCCCTTGAAAACATATTTAATTATCATAACCCTTCTAGAAATAAGTCCACAATTATTTATTGTTATACAGGCACTTTTTAATTGGAAATAAGCTTTTACTTGCAGACTCCGTCAAATACATTTTTCCTCTAGGAAAAGAGCATATATATATATAATAGCTAATATATATATAACAGCAATGTAAGGTAGTTCTCCTTATGCCTCATGTATTGGCAATTTTGTTGCCTCTGTCAGAAATGCTCTACTCGACTCTACGTGACCACCACTCATTCTGCTAATGTTCCCCTCACCTGCACTGCTCCGCGTCCCGCTTAGATCCACCATTCTTTATACTGCATGAAATTGTCCACACATGCTTCGTACTCATCTCATTGCTCTGTGATTATTTGTGCACATATTGTTCCCATGATTTCTTACTGACATTATAAAGTCCATTGATTGCTGTATCAGAGTTTTACTGGACAAACACAACCAGTAGGAAATTATATATATGTGTGTGTGTGTGTGTGTGTGTGTGTGTATGTATATTAGCTAACACAGCTGTGAAAACTGGATAAGCAAGTCCAAAATTTGCTGTCTCTTAAGAAGGGTAGGCTGGAATTCTCAGACAGGGTTAAAGCTGCTGGAATCTCTTCAGCCTGGAAGCCTGAACTCTGCTCTTACTGATTGACTGATTGAATAAACACACCCAGATTATCTAGGATAATCTCATTTACAATTACGATTATAATTTGATTTTCAGCTGTTTAGGGACTTTAATCACATCTACAAAATACCTTCACCGCAACACCTAGAACAGAGTTTACCTGAGCAACTGCAGACTGTAGCCTAGTCACCTTGACATGCTAAAAGAGCACCACAATTACTAATATAACTTTAAACAATCTGCAGTGTTTTAGAATGAGAGAACTGAAACCAGGGAGAAGGGCTAACTTTTAGATTTAGAATTGATTAGACCTTAATTTAAAAATGAGTAATGATTATTTAATTGATTATTTTAATATTTTAAAGCTTTTCAATTTAGAAGGGCACTGAATCATATTCAATAAGAGTAAAGTAAATAATATATCACCAAACATTGAGTTCGTAAAAATTGTTTAAACTAGGGGAATATATAGAGCAGTGATTTTCAAACTTTTTCATCTCATGGCATACACAAATTAATTACTAATATTCTGCAGCACACTAAAAAATATATTTTGCTTATCTGACAAAGAAATAGGTATAATATTGATTCATTCACATCCAACAACTATTTTTGTGTTGGACTTTGTCATGTTTTATTTGACAATCTAAGGGAAAGAGGTCAATGCCTCTGACTAGTCAAGTATTGCATGTTTTTAAAATTCTTGCAGCACATCAGTTGAAAATTACTAGTATATAGGTAATGCATCCAAGAAAATATAGAATATTGTCTTATTTTATATGCTAGAGAATTAAACATAGAATTTAAATGCAAGGTATAGTAAATGAACATATAGAATCTTGTCAATTTTTCAACACATTTTTCTTTGGAAAAAGCTTTCACTAAAAACATTGTGTGAATTCATTGCAAAATATTGTCAAGATAATGACCAGAGACATTGATGCTCCTAAATAAGCCTTTATTATTATGTCATTATGTATAGTTCTTTCAGTAGTCATGCATAAAATAAAGGAATAAATATTGATATTCCACCTTAAAATAATGCACATTTAATATGCAAACTTCCTTCACAATATAAAATTAGTTTTTCAAAGCTAAGAATGAATCCTGAATTATAACTGTAGGCATCAGGATAATTAAGTAGAAACATATCAGGTCTGATCTAATTTGAAAATTCAAATAATTAATGTTCTTAATTGATACTCTTATTTTTTTTTAATTAAAATCATAAAAAATAAAAAAAATATTGACACATTTTATTGCTTACAAAAATTTACACTTTTATACTGCATTCACATATTATTATAATATATGAATACATAATGTATACTAATGGTAAAATATATCATTATACATGGCTTAATAATACTTATCACTGAAATAATTGATTTCATAGAAGGTGTGTTGACCTAATAGCGAAAAGTTGGAAAATAATTTAATAAATCAGTCCCCCCAAAGAAGTTTACAACCTATGTGTTTAAAAGTTAACGCACATGCACATTTTCAGGGCATTCACAGGTAGAGGAAGGCAACAGATATAGTCCCCTAGTCTAGCACATCCATACTCTTAACATCTATTTGCTTTGCTTTGTCAAAACATATGAAAAATCATTAAAGTGTTTTAATAAATGTCTGGTTTTCCTGCTCATTCATCTTATAAATATTAATTAGCCATGGATCAGGCAATTAAAGTTTAATCAATTTGCACTAATTAGCACCACATACTTGCATAAAAAGATAAAACCAACTCCTGCATCTGGCTGTTATTTGCAGTTTTTGTCAAGTGCTGATGAGTTTAATCTTGAAGAGAAGATTAAGAAGAAAAGAAAAAATAAATCAAGAAAGTAGTGTTAATTTTATTAAATTTTTACTCAAAGCACTGGTCATGAGTATCATGGGGATAATGTCAGCAATATTACACTTTTTTTTTTTTTTTTTACCAAAACCTAATCCACCCCCTTCTTCCTTATAACCCTATCAAAAGGGAGGGGTTCTATCTTGTACTTGTGACACTGCTATATGCATTTTTATTGAACTTTCACCATGAATTAAAATCTTACCCATTTCTATTCTTTGTGACTTAAAAACTTTTAAAATGAGTGGTCCCTGTAGCCGTAGACATTAAGGATCCATGCTCTTCATTCCAAATGAATGTGAATGGTCTGTGTTGAAGGAGAAATTATAAAGTTGTAGCCTTACAAATGAAATTGAAGTGTTCATCACTAGAAATGGTGTGCAACTGTTATGATAAGAAAGATCTCTGAAAGGCTTAAAAATTGCATTCTGATCTTTTGTGGGTATTTCGTAGCTGAATACATTTTCGTCCCACGTAGACTTTAAGAGACTAACTCCTGCTTCTTTGTCTTTGACGTCTGAATTTGATTAAATAAATTACACTGCCAATCTAGTAAGGAGACATTGTACAGTGCATTTGCATTACTATTTTGTGTTTTAATAACCAGAGAAAATAAAGTGTTCCATTACTGCCTATTCATATAATTGACAAGGATTATAGGGAATGGAACTAGTCTTTAATCACTGATAGAAATTTATCTTAGGCTTGGCAGGTAAAACTACGCATTTTAAGATGATTTAGCATTGTAGTAAAAAATAGAGCGTGATTCATAAAAAAAAGCTATGCGCCATTTACATTGGGATTTTTATTCAGTTTATGCAAGAATAGACCAGTGAATGGTTATTGATATTTTTCAAATAAAGTATGTATGATTCATTAAACTCCCTATTCCCCTGTGAACAAGCCACTGCTCTGTTAAGCACTCTTTGCGTACATATCCCATAAAGAAAGCAAAGGCAGAAAAAGGGGGTGTCATGCTTCAATGCCTTCTCTTTTAAAAGTGCCCCAAAATGAGACTGCATACAGTATCAGATAATTTTTTAAACTACCATCTGGATTTCAATACATATGATTATTCACACTGTTGAAAAACGTGAATATGTTCTTTGTTAATACAGCATATGCATGTTTGTATAGAGATATATACCTGTGTATACTATCAAAATAAGACTGTGAATCAAATTCTGATGCTCTGGAATCTTTCTACAATGAACGAAATAGTGTATAAAAAACTACTTTTTAAAATCTAAATTACAATAAAATAACATAACTTCATGGGGCAAGTAAAGAAGGTATCACTGCTATGCTTCCACATACTCCTCCTGAACACCTTCCTTATCTTCTTAGATGAACAACATTTAAAGTGCAGACTTAAGTTTATAGGTAGAGGGAAGCCAACCTACTAGGGTGGCAAGATCTGAGTATACATCTGTGTTCTGCTTCTATAAAGCTACAGGCTTTAGACAGTGCTTTTCATCTTTCTAGTTCCCTGTCTTCCTCCATAAAAATAGGGGTTCATTCTCTGTTTTGTTTCACAGGTATTTATGAACTGCATTTTTGTTCATGAATGGTATAGGTAACCAAAATATGTATTATTTGAGAAATGGTAAAAAGAATTGTGTATGTTACACCTGGAGAGTGAAAAGCGTCTCCTAATTGTCTTCAATATTTAAATATATACATTATGGAAGAAGACTCAAGACTTATTCTGCTTGATTTCATGAAGTAGAAGAAATGTATAGAAATCACAGGAAGATAAACATTTACTGCATTTATGTCATTAGAAAATGACTCTCAAGTCTAAATGTATGCTTTTAACTGGTTTGTCATGAAAGAAATAATTCCTGTTGATCCTTTGCAAAGATAGGTTGTGAGGGATGTTGCTATTGAATAAACCAATTATATTATTATAGGAGGAAATAAAAAATATGATATAAAGATGTAAAAGATAGCATATCTGAATGATATTCTCCCTTCACAAAACATATTTATAAATTGCTAAATTTTTTCACAGAGTGCAAGTTTAATTTCTTTACCCATTTAAGATTAACACAAATAAACTCCCATTGTCATTATTAAATTGGGTCCCCAAAATAGTACACTCCCCTTTATAAACTGGGAACTAGGTATTAACAAGATTTCTCCTTCGTAAGCTATCTTTGTATAGCTGGGATAAGTCAGTATTTTAAAAAAAAAGAGAGCCCAGCCGGGCGTGGCTCAGCGGTTAAGCGTCGACCTAGGATCCAGGTGATCAGGGTTTGATTCCTGGTCAGGGCACATGCCCGGGGTTGTGGGCTGCAGCTGATCAATGGCTCTCTCATCATTGATGTTTCTATCTCTCTCTCTCCCTCTCCTTTTGTCTCTCTGAAATCAATAAAGATATAGTAAAAAAAAAAAAAATTAAAAATAAATAAATAAATAAAAGAGAGAGAGAGAGAAACACAGTTTACTGATTTTTTTTTTATAGCTTAAAGATATTCTTAGATTCTAAATTTTTCTAGAAAAGTAAGTCCATGTCAAAATGATGTTGGCTTTATTTTTTTCCTCAGGCCTTCACATTCCATTGTACATTTTTGAGAAAATATAATTGAGAAATAATTGGATCTTCAGATCTATATTAGCCTACCTGATAGAATTTCCTGTCTGTTTATACACTATTCAAGAGAGGAATGAAGACTATTAAGAGTATTTGAATGCATTTCTTCTCCAGACAATAAGAAATATCATTGTTCACTATCTTAAAAATGGAGTTATCAGGCATAAATTATACAATTAGATGTATTAAAAGAAAGCAAATGAAGGGTTAGGTATGCAAAGTGAAGAAAGTGGTATAGTTGTGTGATTTTTTGATATTTGTCCTGTTTTCCAATAATGTAATTTATTAATTAATCATAATTAATTAATGAAAGTATAAAATAACTTGTGAAATAAATGATATCAATAGCTTCAATGGAGAAATATTTTTGTTATAGCTTCGTATAAAATTGAATGTTATAATAATTATATTTTATCTTAGTCAAATTTAGATGCACATAAAAATGAAACAGTTGTGTTAACCAGTTTATTTTATTAAAGCACTAATAACTATCTAAAGTTCTATTTATTTAGTTATCTTAGATAATTAAATCTTACCTGTAAGATGTAAGGAGGAATAACAATTCAGTAAAAAAAAAAAACAGAATTTTTAAGGAAAAGCTTTAAATGCAGTGCATGTCTTCTCCATCTGGTAAGGCAGTGAGACTAGGATAAACTATGTTGTAATTAACTCAAATAGGAGGGGTATTGAGAAAGGAAGTAGAAAGTAGGAGCAGAAATGTGAATTCATTTTCCTCCAGGTGATTTTTAACTTCACTTAACTTCATGTTAATAAGATATGATTTTATTTTTTAAATTATGTAGTAACTAATTTGTTTTTAATAAAAATACATATTTTGACAATTTTTATACATGACACTTTATTTGAGTAATTGCAGGAAATGGGAAAGATTTGGCTGGAAGAAAGCATATTTTAAGCAAAAAAACCCACAAACAAACAAAAAACAAACATACCCTGCAAACCATTTATCCAGAGGAGCAAACTTTTATCTAAAATTTGAGGAAGGGTGCTGAATAGCCAAGGATATTTTACAGAATTTAATCATTTTCTATCTCTGGAAAAGCATGTGAATTCATTCCTTTGTGACACAATTTATAATTTTTTTCTATCATTCCCTTATTATTATTAGAAAACAAATTAGTAAGAAATCTTTTGGATCCCTTGTAACCTTTTCTTTCATTTATGTATTGTACCTTTTATGTGTACTCTTCATGTACTTTGTATTTTGCATTTTTTAACATGTTTCACATGAGAAAACATGACTAGTCAAGGATGTTACACTCACCTCCTCACATGACCAAACAGAAATTACAGCTAAAATATAGAGCAAGCAACCTGCATGTCCAACTGAAAACCAGCAGAAGGAAAGTCTTGTAACCAAGGAATTACAGAAGAAGCCACATGGAGACTGATAAGAAGGGCGGAGACCAGAAAAGAGCTGTCCCTGCTCTCACAGGTGGCAGCCTGTGGCTGAGAATCCAGAGGGATATCACAGCTTCAGGGTTCTCCCAGAGAAGCATGAGGTATCAACAGGAAGTCAGGCTCCCCAGCCCAGAGCACCAGAGCCGGGAAGAAGTGCCCGCATAACATCTAGCTGTGAAAATCAGAGGGGATTCTGCCAGGGAGTCTGCTAGAGACAAAGGCACCCTCTTAAAGGGCCAACACACAAAATTTCAGTCACAAACACTCATCCTGGGCTCCTGAAAAGGGAGAGTAGTGCAGACTAGAGCCCTGTGGGATTTGTGGTTGTGGTGAAAGAGCTGAGAGACAGCTACCAGGATCCCTGTGCTGAGTCACTTTACCATACCACAAATGACATCTCTCTTGGCTGGAACTCTCCCCTCCATACCACTTCAGTCTGGTGGAAAGCAATAGCTCTACCCTCTGGACTTTTTCTTCCCCACCCTAAGAAGGAAATTCATAGCATTACAGGTGTACCTCAAGAAACAATAAAAACCTTAAATAAAAATATTGAACTTTACACTTAAAGGAACTAGAAAAAGAACAACAAACAAAGTCCAAGTGAGTGAGTAGATGAAGGAAATAAAGATCAGAGCACAAATAAACAAAATAGAATCTAAAAGCAATACAAAATTCCTTGAAATAACTGGTTCTTCAAAAAGATAAACAAGGTTGACAAACCTTTAACCAGACCAATCAAGAAAAAAAGAGAGAGGATCCAAATAAATAAAATCAGAAAAGAAAGAGGAGAATAACAACTGACACCAAAGAAATACAAAGGATTGTAAGAAAATATGAACAACTACATATATGCCAACAAATTGGACCATCTGGGTGAAATGAATAAATTCCTAGAAACACAATCTTCCAAACTGAACCAAGAAGACACAGAAATCTGAATAAACAGATTAAAACTATAAAAAGAAAAATGAAGCAGCAATGTTTCTGGTATGAGACCAGCAGTACAAAAGAAGTAGTGTGTGATTACATAGACCAGCGATTTTCAACTGATGAGCAGCAAGAATTTTCAAATATGCAATACCTGACTATTTAGTCAGGGCCACTAATCTCTTTTCTTATAGATTGTGCAAAAAAAAAAATACAACAGCCACCACAATAGCTGTTCGGTGTGAATAAATTAAAGTTATACCTTTTTTTTGTCAGATCAGCAAAAAAATATTTTTGTATGTGCCACAGAATTTTATTCATTTGTTTATATGTGCTATGAGATAAAAAAGGTTGGAAATTGCTGACCTAGATATTATGTCCATTTTACAATAGTATAACTTTTTAAATTTTTTTTTAAATTACAGTTTACATTCAGTATTATTTTGTATTAGTTTCAGGTGTATGCATAGTGGTTAGCTTTTAAGTGCATAATGTTGACTGCCATAGTCCATGCAGTGTTACAACTCGGTACTTCAACAACAACATGCTGACAGCTCCTGAAGAACAATACTATAAAAAAAAAAAAGAGAATAACCTAGATGTTCCCTCATTTGACCAACTCAATCTAAGTTTAGATGTGCAGAGGGCTTAAAAATATCCGAAGGAAGTTCAACAATGAAACATGGTACTTGATCTCCTTTCTTTCCTTCCTTCCTTTCTTTCTTTTCCTTCCTTCCTTCCTTCCTTCCTTCCTTCCTTCCTTCCTTCCTTCCTTCCTTTCTTTCTTTCTTTCTTTCTTTCTTTCTTTCTTTCTTTCTTTCTTTCTTTCTTTCTTTCTGTTTCTTCTTTCTTTCTCCTCATCTGAGTATATGTTTATTCATTTTAGAGAGGAAGGGGGAGAGAGAGAGAGAGAAAGATTGATTGGTTGCCTTCTGTGCCCACCCTTACTGGGAATTGAACCTACAACCTGTTTGGTGTACAGGATGATGTTCTAACCAACTGAGCCATCCCACAGGGGCTTGATCAATTTTCTAAAATAAGGATTCAGGAGAATGACAATAAGATAAGTGAAGAAAACATGGAGGAATGAAGTACTAATTACTATACATGCACATATTTTTAACAGCAGAGGGACACCTTTTACAGGTAAGTTACAAAGAAAAGGCAAATAAATACTTGTATACAAGAATTTTAACACATTCTGTCTAATGTCTTCACTTTGCTTTCATCAACTTGTACAAACTCTTCATCATTTACTTGACCATCACCATCAATACCTGCTCCTCTAATCAGAATGAAAGACTAACCTTTTACTACCACTCATATCCACCATCATGCACAGTAACTAGAGCTTTAACATACAGATAGCTCCCTGTTCTTACAACTCTCCATTTCCCTCAAGTTACAATAAGTTAAAACTTGATTCCTAAGTCCAATCATCTTGTTGCCCCAGAGATGACAAAAACCTTGGTTCTTGTCTTCTGTCTTGAAGGAAAGATTTTAGTCAAAAGACAAAGTGTAGCAAAGTAAGTAAGAATTTATTGGCAGCATCAAAAATATACTTAGGGCAGTGAAACAAGGAAGGGCATAGAAGAAGCAACAGGAGAGCCCAGGCTGGGCTGCTTTGGCTCACTGAAAAGTCAGAGAAAAGTGGGCCTTGGAGACAGGTTCAGGGAGTTAGCCCAGGATAAGCTGCCACTGCCCATTGCTCCCCTGGTTGCAAGTCTCATGGAGTCCCTTAGAGGGAGGAAGGGACAGGGAAGGGCATAGGTGTGCTCCCCTAGGGAGAGTGCAAACTGGGTCCTTCATCCTGAGTGTATTTATCTCTTTCTTGCAGGTGGAAATCTTTGAGGAGGTGTCAGGGGAGGGTCTAATAGAATATTCATGAGTTCTCCAGGTGTGCTCCAGGGTCCTGGTCTCCACTGACTGGTTGGTGCCAGGGCAGGTGGTCATTAGTCAATGTAGCTGGTCCTGAGGCAGCCAGGATATCAATTGTCTGATTTTGCTGATTTTCTGGGCCTGGAGCTGACATAGAACTGAGGCCTAGATGTTATCTTTAGGGAGGAAAAGGTCAGGGGGTCCAAACCTCATGACCAGTGATATGCTACGGGAGGATGAGTTACCTTGGGAGTGAGGTCTCATTTTCACAGTTTTTCCCCTTGCTAAACATCCAAGGCTTTTTTCCCTGGTGAGTTTTTGTACCTGCTCTGCTCATGTCTGCATAAGTACCTATATAACAATCTTTCTAATAAGAAGACAATGATTTACTAAGGAGATAGCAAACAAGTGAGAAGAGAGAGCAATGGCATAACTTTTTGACATAGTCACTATGCTTCTCATTCAAAATGCATTGGGTTTATTTCCAAGAAAGCTGGAGAGTTATTTAAAAACATCTAGAATTAATGTAAATTTATTTTAAAAGATCTAGAATTAATGTTTAATATCATTACATTTTAATTTTACCAAAAAATGAAAATATACTAAAACTGAGATATCTAATTCTAAATATGTAACTAGTGTCCTATTTTAGCAATGTTAAGAAATAAAGATATTGCAAAACAAATTTACTTAACTAAAGTATAATTGTTATTTTTAACATTGATGCTCTAGATAAAAAGTTCTGTGATAAGTTCTCAATTATTCTAGTTTGGCAGATGCCTTTAAATTGTAATATTTTCTATGTTTGATTAACCAACTCTAAAGATTTTGAATAATTAAAACCTTTTCCTAACACATTTTTCTTCAAGCGGCATTCTATTTGCTTACAGAGCTTCATCTCAGTTTGTGACTCGCCTGCAATGTTTTCCATTACTGTGCACTGTTTGAAAACGCCTTGATGGTGATAATCATTGGGTTCCTGGAGTGTGATCAGTGTGGTGAGCATCCCTGACTTGCCTTTTAAATTTTCTTCATTCTCCCACAATTAAACAGATTTTAATCTTGTTTACAATTAGCCTCTCACTTTTAATTTTTTGTCAACTATGATTTTTTTCTAACCCTCAACAGACTACTGAAACTAATTAATCTTAAAATTTAGGGATACATTTCATGAATCTTACCCATGCAGATTTTCTTATGACCATACATATATGACCTGGAATAGTAATGTCAGTATGTTCTATGTGAAATAACATTTTACATTTATTCCTTTTTTTCTGGTCCTATCCTGTGATTCTTTTAAATAATATCTATAAGTTTCTGGGTGAGAAAGCTATTAAGTCCTTCCTAAAGCAGGATAGCACATGAAATTCATAAAGCAGATTCAATCATGCTGAAGCCTTCACTGCTACCTTCTGTAACATCTTCAAGCTAATCTTTCCTAAATCTTTTACTGTTCCAAGATTTCTCCCAAAGCACTGAGATCCTCCCTTATAGGTTACCTCTACGCAAAATAAGTTAATAGTTGTTTAAATAACATAGCTGATAAGTATAATTTCAATAGTTTCCTGTTTAATGTTGAATTACCTACATACTAAAATACTGAACTTTTATTAGGTAACTGACCAACTAGAAATAACTTTTTAAAATTATATTCCAAATAGCTTGTTTTTATTAATTAACCTCATAGTTTATTTGTCTAAAAACTGAAAGAACTTATTAAAGCATTAATATACCCCTCCCAACACAAAATGTAATCCATTACTTTTAATACTAAATAGGTCATTGACCCAAATAGTCATCATCCCATACACCAAAAGGCTGTGGGTTCAACTCCCAGTCAGGGCACATAGCTAGATACCTAGGTTGTGGGTTCCATCTCCGGTCTCAGTACATAAGGGAAGCAACTAATCCATGTTTCTCTCTCATTCAATGTTTCTGTCTCTCTCTCTTCCTTTCTCTCTAAAATCAATAAAAAACATAGCCTCTGGTGAGGATTAAAAAAAATGCCCTTGATCTCAGGAAATATATATGGGAGAATTTAGAGCTATAGTATACCATGTGTCCAACTTAGTCAAATAGTGTTAAAAATTAAAGTACATATAGTACAAATATACAAAGCAAGAGTAATAAAACAATCAGGGTAAAATGTGAATAATTAGTTGAATCTGGATAAAGAGGGCATAAGCTCTTTGTAATATTCTTGAAATTTTCTCTTAATTTAAAACTGCATCAAAATTTTAAAATTACCAAAACCAGAGATGATTGGGGAATGTACATTATGTACTCTTATAAGGTAAGTGAATATATTTAAAATTAGAGTGTGTTTTGAATATTTGACAAACCCACCTCATTTGATAAGAAAAAAATGTAGTAAGAAAAATCTGTTCCAATGACTAATTTAAGAGTAAGTAGTATTATTTTATTTGCTTTTAAACAGCAGGTGATAATTTTGGGGAAAGCATTGTTGTTTGTGATTATTTTAGTTGTTTTCCTTATTTCAAAGATCAAGGAAATAGCTCTCTTTTACAACAGTTATGAGTCAAGGTGAATTCAAACCAGATGTTTTGAGGATTTAATTCCACTCTAAAGTTTCTGATACATGCCATAGAAAATGTCTAAGATGTAATGACCAGCCACGATTTTCCATGTAAAAGTGGGCATTCCTGGGTCAGCCTCCAAGTTAAATGTTTATTTTTCGAGCAGTTTTATAGTGAAGTTTGGTTGAAAGACTTGGCACAGTACTCTTCAGTTTAATTTTAAGCCTGACAGAAATGCTGGCCTCAGTGTGTATATGTATGTAATTTAGTTGCTGTGCTACTGGAAGTCTATGGAAGATTAATGAATGGTGAGGCTCGGTGGCAGTTGTGAGGGGATGCAGGATAGAGAAAACCAGCCACCATCTGTTCAAAATGTCTTTTGTAGCTCTTTTAAGGAAAACAGCTATCAGCAGGAGACAAAGACAAAACAATGGCTTTAAATATTGATGTTTTGTTGCAAATAAATATTGCAATTGTACTTCTATTATTTCAACAAATGAATATGCATGTATTATGTTGTGATCATACTGTATAGTCAAATCAATTCTTTAAAAAGCAGGAAAATTACTAACAATATAATATCCTTACCCATATTTACTCTCAGTTAGGGCCTTTGGAGATATGATATATTTTAAGCCCAAAGAAAAGTTCTGTAAATCATCGTCCTTAGCATCAATCTTTTTCCTTAGAATCACAAGGAAAACTCTAGACCAGTACTTTTTAAACTTTATTTGAAGACAAATCACCGGGGGGGGGGGATCTTTTTATTTATTTTCATTTTTAATTTTTATTGATTTCAGAGAGGGGAAGGGAAAGAGAGAGAGATAGAAACATCAATGATGAGGGAGAGCCATTGATCAGCTGCCTTCTGCACACCCCTTGCTGGGGACTGAGTCTGCAACCGGGACATGTGCCCTGACCAAGAATCGAACTGAGATCTCCTGGATCACAGGTCGACGCCCAACCCCTGAGCCATGCCAGCCAGGCCTGAGGGCGTCTTTTTAAAAGTGCAGATTTCATTCAATAAATCTGGGCTCCAACCTGATTGCAAGGTGAGGCCAATGCTGTTGCTCTGTGGTTACACTCTGATTATAAGAATAGAAATTGCTTCATGAATCTTTGCAGTAAAGAATGGTTAAAGTCAGTCATAAAATGCTCAAAGTATGCACACACCCCTGAATGTTTCTATCTATTTGACTCAGGCTTTGCAGAAGTTTCCATTCACACAGCCAACAAATAATAATAATAGTAATGATAATACTACTAATAAAAACCCTTTAATGGCTTATCAAATGTCATTAGAATCTGTATCGAACCAGTATTAGATCGTTCATAATCACCTTGTGTAAGAAAATAATAAAATAGGTACATAGCAATTCATATATTTTTATATGAATTAACAAATATAAGTGTTAATCCTTTTGTCTCTTTTGATGCAGGGCCAAGGTATTTTATTTTTGTATAAGCCTACTGATTGGATTCCCTTGTCATCTTTCATGCATAAAAGTACCCATAATTCATCACTTTAGATTTCCAGTTTCCGTTTCTTTTAAATGAAGTAATAGCTTAAGTCCACCTGCACAGCAATATAATTAGATTTACAGTAACTTCCAATTTTTTACAATTAGCTTGTCTACACCTAATTCAAGTGCAATTGTTTTAAGGTGTTAAACTTTACTGGGATTAATCCAGAACACACAAAATACTTTCCATGAAAACAAACAAACAAAAATGTTCTTATTCTTTCTCTTATTTGTTGTTATTTCTGTTTACATAATGATTAATTAAGTTATAGCTTTAAGGACAAATGCAGCCAAAATATTGAGCTCATTACTCACCATTGTTGGTAGCACTATGTGTGTAAACGAGGAAGTGATTGTCCAGCAAGAAAGGTCCACTGTGTCATTAGTTTCCATCAGTTTGTTTCACAGAGGATATTGAGGATGACAACAAATCAGGGAAGTGGAGGGTGGTCAAGAAAGCTACTAATCTTAAAGAAAAACCAACACATACCTGCAACACTTAAAAAAATGTTTTTTAAGGGATTTAACTCACAACCTCCATAAATATATCCAATAATCTATTCTAACACTTTCTAATTCTTTTGTATATTGAGCTGATCTTTCCTACTTATATTGAGCCATATTTTCTTCTCGATCACTCTCACCACTTCCAGGTCTTTGTATGTATGTGTTGACCTAGGCATTTAAAATCCTCCCCTTTTCTTACCTTAACTTTCAAGTGTACCTCTAATTCTCCTACTCCTGAATCATAAAATGTCTGGGGGAAAAGGAAAACAGGAATTGGGGCAATATAAAATTATTTTCTTGGTAATAAATTGTTTGTCTTGCAAATGTTTGCTGAAATTGTTATTTACTGGATCCATTAACCTGTGAACCAAGATAGTAGAGTGCATTAATTCATTAAGGTACTTGTGTCTCAATAGAATGAATTAAAGTAACTGTTGCTTGCTGCTAGAGAATGCCATATATGATAAGGATCAGTCAAATGAAACAAAGAAAAAGTGTCACAATTAAATGCAGCACAAATAAATACACATGAGCTCATTACCTAGGACCAAAAACCCGGCAAAGGATTGTTTTTCTCTTAATAGTAATGTAATGACCTAGTGCCACCAATTGACCATAAGAACATGAAATATGAGCAAAACATAACTAGATATTTTACTATTTTATTTTAAAACTGTATGATTTTACAATTCTTTATTTTTCATCAGAGAAACATGAGTGCAAAACATTTGTAATTAAAATATTTGATAGTCAAAATTGTAATGAAGACATGCTAGCAAAAATTTGTCAGAAATATTTTAATATTTAGAGAGAAAATATATTTTCTAAAGTAGCTCAATTACTAGGTACACAAGAGGTTTGATTATAGCTTCTGTACTCAGTTTTTACTTCATAATTTTAAGGTTTAGTGGAGAAAAGATTGGGTTGGAATCTGAAAACTTCAATACTCATATATATTCAGTTGTTTATTGACTATATAGCATAAAATAAATCATTTAATATTTCAAAATTTTATTTTTAATAAGTTTCTTCTATGATTCTAATATGATTTTATTTTGAAATAATTAGTTTCAGAATAAAATCTCTTGTAAAATACTTAAAACAAAGTGTATAAGCAACACATAAAAATTAATGGATTATTTGTATATTATTATATTTAGGCAAAATTTTAGATTCGAATTAGAAAATGGAAAGCCAATTGTCCTAATCATTTCTCTTTTCTTGATGAACAGCAAGTTATTTTTATAACATTGGATGTTTTATTCTCTTTATCTTTGTTAATGATTTGAAGCAATTAAGAGGAAGTCTCTGAGTCCAGAAATTAGACATTTATAGCATTTAGCAGCATATAATTGTGTTTCTATGACTTCTGCTACACACACACACATGCACGCACACTCCCGATAAAAACACAGATAGAGCCACCAATTTAAGTGCCTATAAGTGGATAATATTTTACCTCATTTTTGGTTTCATCTCTTTAAACAAATCATGCATTATTTACAGGGCACCTGTATTAGCAAAACTGATTCAATGTGATATTCAGGTTAATTACTTTATTCTTCTGGGGTTTTTGACCTGATTTCTATTTCAGTAGGCAAAACACAGTAAAAATTGGGATTAGTAAAGCTCTTCTTGCCTGTAAATTAATTTCCAATGTAAATAACTAAAGCAAATTGTAAAAAACCAAAACAAAGACTGACTACCCTAAGAGAGTGACTATTCTCTAAAAGACACAACATTAAATTAAAAAAAACTAACTAAGACATCTCCCAGATTTAATATACTTCTTGCAGGATTTTTGTCTACTACCTTTGTTATGTAAATTGCACTGAACTAGATATGAAATTTTAATTGATATCTAAGCATAAGAGGTTAGAATGAGTGGCTTTAGTTATTCTTACCTTTCCAACAATAAAATTTATTGCACAACATTTGAATAAGACAAATCAAAAAAATTCTAAAATTATGAGCAAGTAGCTAGTGTCAACAAACAACTTAGCTAGTTCCTGCTGCTTAATTAATCCCATACTACAATAGGAGCATAAGGCAAAACTGACCTGTTACTGTCCTGTCACTCTTAAAGGCTGGGCATCCTCAGAAGGTTACACACTGGACCAAAGTCACTCAATGTCAGTGGTACTTGCTTAAAAGTCTAAAACTGCCTATAATTTTGCCAATTTACCCAATAATGTTCTTTAGAGCAATAAAGATGCAAGTGGTAGGCAGAAATCTCTCCTATCCCCTACACACACACACACACACACACACACACTATTTTATCTTAGTGGCTGTAACCTATGAATATGTTTCTTTCGATGGAAAAATGTGATTAAGGTTAGGATGATTAACCTTGAGATGAGAAGAGTAACTAAATTATCCAGGCGAGCCCAATCTAATCACAGCAATTCTTAAAGGTGGAGAAGCTCCTCCAGGTGTGGTCAGAGAGCAAGACACAGCAGCAGCAGGGTTCCACCTGGACCATGCACAGCTGCCGGTTCTGACGGTAGGGGCCCTGGGCGAGGGTCTGAATTCTGCCAGCAGCCTGAGCGAGCGAGGACATGCACCCTCCTCTTGAGTTTTCAGAAATGGGTGTGGCGGTGCCGATACCTTGAGGTAGCTCAGGTACGTCTGTGTTGGAATTTTGACCCAGGCAGAGGATAATAACTTGTTCTAAGTGGCTAAGTTTGTGGTCATTTATTATGGCAGCAAAAGAAACTTAATACAATCCAAAATTATGTGCCTCTTTTAGGCTACTTCATTTTGTAGCTTGCTCAGTCTTCAACTGACTGTTGTGACCTTAAAATGTCCTCCAGCCGGGCCGGGCGTGGCTCAGCGGTTTAGCGTCCACCTAGGATCCAGGCGATCAGGGTTCGATTCCCGGTCAGGGCACATGCCCGGGTTGCGGGCTCGATCCCCAGTGGGGGGCTTGCAGGAGGCAGCTGATCAATGACTCTCATCATTGATGTTTCCGTCTCTCTCTCTCCCTCTCCCTTCCTCTCTCTGAAATCAATAAACATATATTTAAAAAAAAAAAAAACACGTGTTCTCCACTATGGCTTTGTCTGAGGTGTCCACATGATTAGATTTGGGTTATCTGCATTTGGCAAAACACTAGGGAAGTGATACTATAGTTCTTCTTAATACATTTTATCAGATGGAGAATGATTTTGATTTTTTCCCATCATGATGATATTCACTCAGACCAATTGAATATTTTGCTGTCTCCAAGTCTTTTGAACTGTGAATTTGTTTATTTTTTGGTAATTCATAACAGTTTTGTAGGGAGTACTTTGAACTTTGTAATTATCACATTTGTCAGCAAATTTTCAATTTATTCATTATTTATTGATTGATTGATTGATTGATTTTGAGTGTGGACTATTTTTTTTTTTTTTAATTCTCACCCTAGGATATTTTTTCCATTGCTTTTCAGAGAGAATGAGAGGGAAGAGAGAGAAACATCGATTTGAGAAAGACACATCAATGGGTTACCTCCAGCATGCACCCCAACCAGGGCTGAGGATTGAGCCTGCACCTGAGGTACGTGCCCTTGGCTGGAATTGAACCCAGGACCCTTCAGGCTGCGGGCCGATGCTCTAACCACTAAGCCAACTAGGCTAGGGCTGCGCTCTTTTTTTAATTCGAAGGTTACAATCGTTACTATTATTTACTTAAATGTAATCATCCCTCTTCAATGGATATTCTCATTACTTTTCTTGAATTCTGACTTGGATCATCTGGTTGTGAGAACACTCTAGTCACCTCACTTGGGAACCAACACCCCAGACCATGCCCCTTTCACGCTTCTTGGGATCTGATGTTTCTCACCAGGCTGACCCTTTACATGGATACTCACCTCACTCTGCTGTACTCTGATGTCATATTTTAAGGTTTAAATCTAGGTTAAAACTTTGTTCTTCATGAAACCCAATAATTTTGATATAAAAAGTCATCAGTTGTTAGAACATGGTTTCATGATAGCATATTATCAATTATGAAGTGTCATGAATAAAAACTATATTATTAATTACTCAGTTTTGTATGGAGAGTTATTCTTACTTTTGTTCATTTATTCTATAGGGCTAGAATGGAAAATTTCAAATTTTAAAATGTAATAAAAGCATTAAATACTAGGAAAGTTTATAATTTTACATTCAAAAAAATTCAGTAAGAAAATGTACTGTAAATTTTAATTCACTTCATTCATTTATTTAAAATGCTAACATGCAGCACAAAAAATTAGTAGAGCCAATGAGTTAAAATGAAAAGTGTTTTAAATGCTAAGTCAGAAAGCCTGGTTTCAAATATTTACTTTCTAATTTGTTTTGGACAAACTAATTACTCTAAATCTGTTTCATCATTTCTAAAGAGAGAAAAAAAAAAAAATCACTGCCATGCTCACTTCACAATCAGTAGGCAGAAAATGATCCTTTGGAGTCAGAAAATTTTGGATTTGAATCTCTGTTTGGAATATCAATAATTATGTGACTTTCATAAAATTGTTCAATTTATCTGATCTTCCCTGTGGTAATCTGTGACTTGGAGATTGCAATGGCTACTTGGGAGATCTGAAGTATGAATAAAATGAGGCAATGCATATTAACACTTAGACCAGTGGCTATTAGGTGCTTACAGAGTGACACTTAAGTAGTATCAACAATTAGGTGAAAAAGAGGAATTTTACATATAAAGCTATGTGAATTACAAAGTGCTACATATATGCAATTTAATTGCTCCTCTTTTATAATGATGTCCTAGCACCTGGTATATCTCCTTTTTGGTATTACCACAAGTAATTTTCCAGCTATTTTTAAATATTTATCTTATAAGAACTTTAAAGTAGTTTAAATATGATAAGGTCTTAATTTTTCATTAAATAAAACCGAATTTACTTTCACTAACCAGAAAAGAAAAAAATTCAGAAAATTTGAAATTAATGTTGTTCTTTACTTTAACAACTATAATGTATTAAGATTCTTTAGTGTATGTTTGGGAACTGATTGAGGAACTGTGTCAAATTGAAAACTATGAGAAAAAAGAAGCTTAAAAAAGTTTGTGATTTTCATTGATAACTTTTATTAATTTCTTCAATATAGTTAAAAATTTCAAATAATAATTAATGTATTACTGTTAGAAGTGTTTCTATTTTCTCTTGTTTTTAAATATTCCCCCACCAAGTTGTAAATATCTTCAGATTTTTCATTGGATTTTTTATCTGAAAAAGTCATATATGCCAGATTCTTGAACAGGGTCATTCAATGAAGCTAAATAACCTGACAGCCAATGGGCAGTGTTGAGGAGAGCACTGTGTAGGAAAACTAAGTCAATACTATAAATGCCAGCAATATAGCCAGACTGAGAACATAGACTAACAAACGAGTAAAGGAGGTAAACCTCTGTACCATACATCACACAAAAAGCAGCACTAAAATGGTCTTACAGCCATTTACAGGCTTTATTTGGCCAGTGGAGCCTCTTTAAATTGACTCGGAGTCTACCTAATAATCATAATAGTTACCAAAGCTTGAAATTTAAATACTAATCCCAAGCAACAGGTGCAAGAGGGAAGATGGCAAAAGATCTCCAACTGTCTAACGCTACAGGATGGCATATGGCTTTTTAGGGACACTGGGCTGAACAACTAGAATGGCCTAGGAATGGTTCAAGGCTGTCATCCCACTCTACCTCTTCATCTTCCTACCGAGACTGGAGAGTGAAGTATTTTACTGGTAATCTAAACTACTCACTGGTGGTGTGTTTGGATGTTAATTAGCTGAAAATTATCAACCTTCCCCAAAGACTAGTATTAGAAATATCACTATTGGTATTAGCTTGGATTATTATTACATGGGATATATTATGGGAAGCATAATAATAATAATTTTAAGCTATTGTTGGGCAATTTAACTTTAAAAGAAATATTTTAAAAATACTTTCAGACTGAAAATGTTAACATTGGAGAAAATGAGAGTGTTATTAGGTTTTTCAGCAATCTTTTTACCTGAAGTTTTAAATTTCTTTCAAAAAATTTTTCAAGTTCTTAAAGTAGGTAAACCTGTTAATGAAAGGCTAAAGTCTGTGGTACATGGGCAGGTTAAATAGCCATCTCGGATGGTAAATAAAGAAAAATTAAATTTATTTAAGGAAAAGGAGATGGGGGGATGAGTATATCCAAAGGGAAGGGCTATGCAGCCCTGAGTCAAAGAGTACTGGGTCCATGATGGCAGCAAAAATATACTTAGGATGGTGAAACAGGGAAGGTGCATAGAAGAAGCAACAGGAGAGCCCAGGCTGGGCTGCTTTGGCTCACTAAGAAGTCAGAGAGAGAAGGGGGCCTTGGAGACAGGTTCAGGGGGTTAGCCTGGGATAAACTGCTGCTGCCCATTGCCCTCCTGGTTGCAAGCCTCATGGGGTGCCTTAGAGGGAAGAAGGGATCGGGAATGGCATGGGTGTGCTTCCCTGGGGGGGAATGTGTACTGAGTCTTTTTTCCTGAGCATATATATCTCTCTCTTGCAGGGGGAAATCTTAGAGGAGTTCTCAGAGGAGTGTCTCAATAGAATATTTATCAGCTTTCCAGGTGTGTTCTTTCAGAGTCCTGGTCTCCACTGATTGATGGGTGCCAGGGCAGGGGGTCATTAGTCAATGTATCTGGTCCTGAAGCAGCCAGGGTGTCACTTGTCTGATTTTGCTGCTTTTCTGGGCCTGGAGCTGAACACAACTGGGGCCTAGATGTTATCTTTAGGGAGTAAGGCTTAAGGAGTTTAAACTGCATGACCAGCGATGTGCTAGGGGAGGAAAGGTCACCCTGGGGACAAGGCTCTTGTTTTCCTAGTTTTGCGTCTTTCTAGGTATCCAGGGCTTTCTGCCCTGGTGTTTCTGTACCTGAGTTCTCTGTACCTGCCTCTGCTTGTGTCTGCTAACAGTTAATATTGCTTGCCTGCTTAATACCCCTCTATGACTTTTCATTAAACAAGATAAACCACACATTCTTCATAATATAGTCATCTGGATTCTGCCCACACTTGTTTCCATTTAGCCATTTCTCATATGCCCTATGGAAGCCAGTTTTGGTGAACTGCTTACTGCTCTCTCTATGCATTTTATGTGATGGTGGTTGTTTTTTCTGCTGGAAATGACCCATTTATTTACCCAGTAAGCAAATACCCATTGAAAAATCCTCAACTCATATGCCAACCTCTCTGTGAATCCTTGCCAACTCAGGCAGAGTAAGTGATTTATTCTTTGTGGATCTCATGTCTCTAATGATGTTGCCATGGTTATGTTTATATGTTCATTTCTTCTATTAGTCTTTCAATTCCTCATAAGGAGAGATCATGTTCTACACCTCCATGATTCTCTAGTGCCTGGATATAATGGGTATTTTATAAATCATTGATGAAGAATGAATGAGTGAAAAGCAGGAAGAAATATTACTAAGATGTCAAACAGGTTCAAAACAGAGATGTATGAAGATGTTCTAAGAACGAAAATTTATTTACTTGACAATATATTTAGGGACAACTAATTTACCTTTCCTTACACAACCTCCTTCTCTATGCCATGTATGAAGAATAGAATTAAAATGTTGCCATTACATTCAGTACACTCCAGCAGTTACAGTAAATTGCCATCGCTTATACATGTGATGTGTTTGAAGAAATTAATCCTCTCTTTAATACTTTTTAAAAATATGTTATTATTGATTTCAGAGAGAGGAATGGAGAGGGAGAGAGAAATAGAAACACCAATGATGAGAGAGAATCATTAACTGACTCCTCTCTTTAATACTTTGCCACACCTTTATTTATACAGCTCAGTCCACCCCTTAACAATTGAGTAACACTTGAGCGATTTTGTTTTCATATCTATTTTTTAAATCTACCATTCATAATTTATCATTTTCTTCCCTGCACATATATAATGCCATCCAGAATGCTTTTGATCAACGTCTTTTGTAGCTAGCGCTAAAATTATGTTGGCATTATGGTAAATAATTAATATAATTTTGCCCAAGCACTATGAAAACATTGAGTTCATGTATACACAATTTGTTATCTTCTGCAGAATTTGACAGAAAAATTTTATTTTTATTTTAACACAGTAGACAGGTACTTGAACAAAATGTGACCTTTTCATATCATAAGGTCTTCAAATCCTCTACTGTGATTCAGTTTGCATACTACACCTGCTGAGTTTCTAATGCAAACTATCACAGTGTGTGGTCCCTGCTACTGTAAACACAAGTTCTTTCTCTTTGTGATTTCATATCTTCAGCACTGATTATAATGATTCTTTGTCAGCTCAAAGCTGTCAACATTGTTCTCCAAGGACTGCAGTCACAGCTAAAAAAATAGAGATAGCTAGTCATATGGAATCAAAGGTGAACTAGTGCTCTCAAATATAAAAGGAAAACAAATGTTCCTCTTCTCACAAGAAAAAAATATACTGTATAGGTTTGGGTTAGTCATATCTTTTACACCTTACTCATGAAATTCAATATGTTTTAATGAAGTGCTTGGCATCACTTTTTTTTTTAAATTTTACTACAGCAATATTCTAAATATAAGCCACTGATAGTTATTCTTCTGTTTAATCCCCCTTAACACATTTCCCTTTTCATAAAAAGTGATAAACTACACAAACACTCAGCTGCCTGATTACCCAAATACCTCTACTAATTTGCCAAGGTTAGCAGAAATGGAGCGTAGAGTATATTGTTGGCTATGCATGGATGAAGGGTGCAGAAACAGCACAAGGCTATATATTTCACACTCCATAAACAAAATGGTGAAACACACACTAGAAAGGTACAATACTTATCTAATCTAAATTCAGGCAACATCAGTAGCTTTGATCTCTATCAGGTTAAATCACTGTCTTTTCAAGGAATGGCCAAATCATTAACCCAACAAACCAGTTGATGAAAACACATATATATAAATACCGAGTAAGCAACATTTCTGATGCCCCCCAAAATAACTCCGCATAGTTGAGCAGAACAATAATGACTGGAGTAGCTGTAAAGCTTTATCTCATCCTTCATCTATGTGTCCATTCATACAAAAAATATCTCGAGTGTCTATGAACTGAACAAAGTGTTAGGTATTGAAATAGCAAAGATAAATAGCAATTTCTGATACACTGAAGCTCATGGTTTAGTGGGAAGAGCCAGCTATACACACAAATTAATAAAACAGAACATTATTAGCACTTGTATCAGTAAGGATAATCTGAATTATAACAAATGCCCCTCAACTCACAGTGGTTTGCAATAACTAAGGTTGTCATCATAGTTCGGTTCGGTTCTCCTCTATGTCATTTCCATTATGGAGCTCAAGTAAAAGGAAAAAACCTATCTGTGGAGTATTTCTGACTTTAAATTTTCTGCCTGGAAGGGACACATGTCAATTCCACTCATGTTTTACTGGCTACACCAAATACATAGCCGAGACTGACAACATCCTGGTGTAAAAGTGTAATTCTCCCTTTGCCAGGAGCAAGAAAAAAATTGGGAATAATTATGCAGCTCTTACAGACTATAAAGGAGGAGTGGACTAAGTGATTTTGGAAAATAGTGTGCAAATCATTGCTAAGTCTGGAGGAATCTGGTGTGGGTAGGGCTTCACAGAAGAGGCGACAATTGAAGCAGTTCTTGAACAATAAATACACTCTTTCGAATATTACCTTCACTCACATCGTTAAAGGGGGCAAATGTTAATTCTCTACAGAGATTCAGAGGAAGGCTTGGAATATAAAAGAGAATGACATGCTTACGTAAGAGTGAGAAGTTTAAGACCAGAAATATAATATTTTATAGAAGGGGAAAGGTAGTTACTTTTACTTGAATATATATTATTGTTGGCTTTGAGGAGTCAAAGGTGATATTTAAACAAGAGAGGAATGTGGACTTTAAGCAGATTCCTGTGGTCTCCTGGGAACATGTTAACTAATTGGCACTTAGAAAATATCCTCAAGAAGAAGATGTAGGCCTGAAATACGGGAGAAACAGTAAGAATGGAAAACAAATTATTTCTTCTTGAATAGTTTTAATTTGTTCAAACACGGTTAACATATGGGACCTTAGGTGCCCAGTCACTGAAATTGAGGTAAAATGATTAAATACAGAAAAGAAAAGACATTATGGGCTTCACCCAACTTTAAGCATTATGATATTAAAACATCGTTATTTTTAATTATAAAGTATTTATTTTAAGAATCGTGACAACATACACAACATAAAATTTACCATTGTAACCATTTTTCAGTGTCTAGTTCAATGGCACTTTACTATATTCTCATTGTTGTGCAACTATCATCATCTCCATTCATATTATCACCTTTTTTCATTTTGCAAAACTGAAACTCTGGCCCGGCCGGGCGTGGCTCAGCGGTTGAGCATCGACCTAGGATCCTGGGGATCGGGGTTCGATTCTCAGTCAGGGCACATGCCCAGGTTGTGGGCTAGGCAGCTGATCAATGACTCTTTTATCATTAATGTTTCTATCTCTCTCTCTCCCTCTCCTTTCCTCTCTCTGAAATCAATAAAGATATATTTAAAACAAAACACACACATACAAAAAACCTGAAACTCTGTTCCCATTATACAACTTCCCATGACACCCCCCACCCCTGGGCCCTCCAGTGCCTGGCAAGCACCATTCTACTTTCTCTATCTGTGAATTTGATTACTCTAGGTAGCTTATATGAATGCAAATATATGTTTAGTATATTTCTCTGATTATAATAAACCAATTCATATAATTATTATGGATTTGCTGTCTCAGTGGTCCCATGGCCACACTAGCTTGGCGATTCACTGGAAGAACTCATGCCACTCAACATAAAGTTATACTCTATTTATTATAGACCCATAGTTATTATAGAAAAGATGCAGTATAGGAATGTTCAGCAAAAGATACACAGGCAAAGGTTGGAAAAGTCGAACACAGGGTTTCTTGTTCTTCCTCCACAGATGCATCTGTTTCTCCACCAACAAACTGCAGGGACTCGTGCAGGCTGTCCTTGCCCAAGGAAGACACCTTGGTCTTTGAGTTCAAATTTCTTAAAGGGAGCTCTTCACATACCTGCCCTGTGACCAGCCATGGCCCTAACCCCAGTGCAGTCATCAGATGCACAACCCTGAACCTTCATGTGTACTCTAAACATGCTAACAGCCTGCTCTACCTAGATGGGCCACTTTGATGTGTAGAACAGCATTATCCCCCAGTGACAACAGGAAAATTCCAGTCATTCAATTCTCAGAGTTTATCTAAGTGTAATGAATCACCGTGGCTACAAGGATAAGTAAGAACACAGGAAAAAAAGCCTGTTGCCTTAATTTTCTCCTCACCATGTATATATTTTATTTTTAAATATTTGCAAACACTCAGCATCTGTCTAACAACTCCTTAATTTTCAATTTCAGTATGGTCATCTGTTTAAAAAATATTCAACAAAAACCTTACCAATAGTTTTTTATGTATATTGAATATTTAGAAAAATCTTTTGAGTTCCTAGTATTACCTGCACTGTGCATGTAAGTCAATAGGACTTCCCCCACTAGTTACAGAGACAAGCTTGTCTATTTATAGTTATTCTAATAAAAATCTTACTGTGTAAGTCAATGTTCTCTGCAGAATTCAGAGAACTGCAAAGGGGCAAGGAGTACCCAAAGGACCATTCTGGGTACAGAAGGTTAAGTAAGGAGTGTTGGCACAATATACCTTGGAGCCTCAAATTTCAAAACTATGCTGCTAAATCTTGCCACATTACTATACATATATTACTATACATAAAAATTGCTTTCCCCACCCAACCTGCCTTTTGAACTTCTCTCTACAATACCTCATTAAGTTGCCATAAAAATCCAATAGAAGCAAACTGACTTGTAATTTACTCACAAATACAGTTTTTTTTTTGGAGGAAATAGAATCATAGACTTTTACTTTATTCCTTCTTTTGTAGAAGATTTCTAACTTAATTCTTGTTGATGAGAAAATATATTTTGTATGATTTCAATCTTTAAAAATGTATGCAGATTTGTTTTATGGCCAACCACGTAGTCCATCCAGGAGAACATTTCATACACAATGAAAAGAATTTGTACTCAGCAGTCTTTGGGTGAATTATTTTTAAAAATATCAACTTTTACAATTTACCAGTTTGGTTAAAAATATTGTTCAAGTCTCTTATATCCTTGCTGATTTTTGTCCCCTGTTTTTACTAACTATTTAAAGCGTGGAATTTAACTCATTAAGGATTCTTGATGAATATATTTTTTCTATTTGCAATTCTGTCAGTTTTTGCTTTAAATATTTTGGGCTCAGTTGTTAAGTGCATAAACATTTGTGTCTTCCTCATGGGTTTATCCCTTTATCTTTATGAGATATCACTCTTTGTCTATGGTAATATTTTTGTCTTAACATTTATTTTATCTCATTAATATAGTCTCTCTAGCTCTTCTATAGATGTTCTTTGCCATATATATATATTATATGTGTGTGTGTATTTACATATATACACACTCTTTTCAGTTTTAACTTATTTGTACTTCTGAATCTATACTGTGTATATTGCAAACATCAAATAGTTGAGTCTTGGTTCTCTTGATCTTTTTAACTATATAATTTTGACTTAGTTTCTTAGTGGTTGCTCTGGAGATTACAACAAGCATCCTATGTTGTCACAATCTATTTTAGAATAATATTAAATTATTTCTGAAACAAACATAAAACCATGGCTTCAATATAACTTCATTTCCCTCCTCCTCCTTTGTGCTATAATTAAAATCTCAGGTCATTTTAGTTTAGAATAAATGTCATCAAAAGCCACTGAAATGTTTTCAGCAAGAGAGAGAACTTAATCAAGAGAGGTTCAGATATACATATCCTAACCATATCCACAGGAACCTATATTAATGAAAACTCTGCCCACCTAAAAAGATCAAGAATCTGTGAATGAAGGGGGATAGTTTCACTCCAGCTCTGAAACTGCTTAAAACACAGAGTATTGTAGGAGTCATCCCTTCTGTGATAAGGATCTTATTTCCATAGCTGGGTTTTTTTTGGTTCTTCTAGCTTAGTCAGTGATACTATGAATCAGCTTATGCTACATCTTGGGCTGAGTCTTCATCCTTCTGCTCATCAAAGAAGTTGGCACCCATATCTTAGTGTGCCCAAGCAAATCCTGACTACTGTGTCTTGTCAGCCTGTGCCTGGCTCTTGCCCCTGAACTCTCTTCTGCCAGTATTTATGCACAGTGTAAGACCTAACTGAACTATATGTTACCCTTGCTACAAAATCTTTTGAGCTTTAAAGGTAATCCATCTTTAAGACAAATTTCTTCTCCACAAAATATATATCTCATATAAATAATTATAATAACCTTTCAAGAAAGACACAATTTTTTGAATGGCAATGTGTTACCACAAAAATGTTCATGGGTAGACATATGACTTCAAAATAATGGCTCCCTCTTTTTTATTTTCAACAAAATCAGACTATGTATAATAGATGCTGCATTGTTCTTTTCATAAAAGAACTTAGCAGAAACTGAGTCATGGGCTCAGTTTACACCTGTAATCTCAGAATTACACCTGAGATCCAAGGACCAGCAAAGCATTGTAGAGTATGCATTAGGGTCAGGTAACTCAAGTGATGAGCTGTGTTTAGGAGGACAATAATAGGTCTAAGATTAAGAAGCAAAGTGCTATTAGTACAAAGGGTTTATCAGAAATATCATCTAGAAGACAGAGACCATAGACAAAGGGGCATATACTCAGGATCCAGAAGTGTTTTCTTTATGTTACTTCTGTAATGTTATGTTATGTAATGTTATTTCTGCTGACTTTCCTGGCCCTCGGTATGTTCAGACATATCATCCTATAGACATAATTCAGGAATCTGAAATGCTGCATAATTTAATATATTTAGTTTCATTTATTAAATAGAGTAAATTTTGATTGACTTATCCTGCAAACTTTATATATAAAAATTCAGGAATTTTAGCAATTAAAGGCAGAATTTTGTTACTTAGAGAAGTAAACCATGGTTTTGAATCATATAATCTGCTGAGATGGCTGGGAACTCTATATGACCATTTTTAGTTTTTATTTTGGACATTACATAAGTTTTAGAGAAGGTTAAAAAGAAAACAAATGGAATACATAAAAAAGGAAAAAAGCATATGTACTGGGATGTAGAATATTGAAATTGCTTCAATAGCAAGATTATGGAAAATGATACCATCTCTGACCTCTCCTCTTTACCTACCTCCTTCAAGGTGGAAAATATACTAAGAAAGACCTTTGAATCCTAGCCTGTAAGGAATAGGAGTGAAGCAGGGGAAGATATTAAAACATTTGGCTGTCTTTGAGGAGATGGAGTGTTCAGTTTTCGTACAAATTCTTCCTAAGTCAGTAGACTTCAAACATCCTTTCCTGTGGATGGTGTGATTTTCTAGATGTGTCAATATGAGGATGATTACTTTACGGGCACAATGGATAAGTACATAAGGTAGTTAAAGTTTTTAATTTGAAAAATAAATTAACATTATATCACATAATTTATGGGAAATGTGCAATATATTTTATTGACTGCATGTATAACTTGGAAATATGATTTATATGAGTTTGCTATTTCAGCATGATGAATTGATTGTCACACTGAGGATTATGGAATTAGCTGGAAGAACAGATGATTAACCACCACAGCATTTTGGCTAGTGAAGTCTTACCTTCTGATTTTTGAACATTAATAAATCATACTTCAGCATATGGGACTGTTTTGGCAATAGAGCCACTATCAATTTAATCATCTCAAACCAGAAAGCAATGTGTGAACTGCAAATGCTGCAGACATGAGAACCAGTTACTAAGAACAATTGAGTATTATTCTTATAGTCACATTAATTACAGCTGAAACAAACCTTGAAGAGCTAAGAGAACATAGCACAACTTATCTACTATTTACTAGGAGGGAAAAAAATCAATATAGCCATTAATTGCACAAATAGCAATAAATACTTTGGCCGCTGTCCAGGAAGTGTACAACTGAGAGGATTTTTCGTACTGCTGGTTTCATTACACAGATCACAGTCACAACAAATCGGGCAGTGGACTGCTGTTCAATAAACTACATTTAATGTTACTCAATTATGATCATCACACTCAGATATAATACTAATAGGAATGTCAGCCACGATTACATTTTCAGATTTATGTAAAATAATTCAAATGCTATTTGCTATCCCTCAGATACACGCACGGTTCATCCGGTTGTTTATGCAGTGGGTTGATATTGATCGTGCGCAGCAAGTAGCAGAGTAGAGGCCCAATGGCAAGTATATATAACATCCCTTGTGCCAGCCGCCAGGGTGCTGTGCCAAGCGCCAGGGGCAGCATGCCAAGTCATCAAGCAGATAGCACACCTCTGCAAAGCTGCCTTGTTGTTTTTTTACAATATTTTTTCGAATTGCTCACATGTGCCATGAATAATTATTGCCAACATTACCCAGCATGAAGCAGAAATGAAGGCAAGGAAATGTCTTTCTTAGAGAATTCTTTTTAGGGCTAAATGAAACTAGTGAAGATATCACTCTAGCATCATTATATGTTGTTATGTATGGCTGGGATGTGTCATTTAGCAAAGTATTACTCAGTGGGCTGAGCAGCTGGTATATATGATTTTGTATACCACCTGCAAAAAAGATGCCAAACCATATAATCAGCCACCTGGCCAAGAGAGTAGGGTCGCTAAACACTGCTTTGTTGTTGTTCCCACATTTTCAGGAAGTTTGAGAACATAAGCAGACTTAGGCAGAATGAATATTGTACAAGATAAGGTTTGTTAAAGCTTTTCTGTTCAATAAAGCATATAGTGCCTGCTGTTCAGAGTACTGTTGAACAGATTTGCTTTATTTCTAATGAAGGTGTTTGGGCATTTTCTTGGCACAAATGGAGTAAAATTATGTACTTAAAACAACATTTTAGAATAAGAACACAAAAAATCACCACTTCAATTGCACAGCAACAGATTGGAAGAATGAAAATAGATATAAACGGAAACCTGATAATGAATTAGTGTCATTATTATGGATGAATCATTCATTTAAGAGGATCTTGCCTAGTTTTAAGCAACCTGTATGTGTAGCAACTTCCACTGAATTCCTTTCTGTCTTAAACATGTGTTTATTATAATAATCTCCACACCATTACTCAGGGGGAAAATACTTTACAGGTGTCCTCTTTACTTATTTGGCTTTAAGTGAATATGAGAATAATTTGATTGTAAGCTAATCTTTATATCACCAGATTTCCAGTGTCAGCAATGTCAATCTCATTATCCCACCTTTTCACTGGCTCAGCTTTCTGTGGCAACGCACATTTTAAAATTCTAGTCCCTCATTGTTTGACAGATTACTGGAAGAAGAACTAATAACTAGATGAGGGCATTCAGAGTGAAACAAAGGGAGTTGCAGCTTCCAGACCAAGGTCTCTTGCTCTCATTATCTCTGTGGCTATGCATTTAAGCTCATTAGACGCTCCCCTTTGTCTCTTTTTAATATAGAAAGACTGATTTGGGACTTGTCAGCTCAATCCCAACTCCTTAAGTAAAAAATGCTAGGATTTTGAACATTTATAGAAGTTCTGCTGTGTACTATTGGTTTTCTATTTAGCCATGTCTTTGTTCCAGGTGGCTTGGGTACTCACACCCATCCCCCCCCATCTTTCACTGGAAGAGAAGATTCTCACAAGGAAGCTTTTACCACAGTCAGTGCTTGATAATGCATGAAGGTATTTTGCCAATCACTTCAAATATGCATTTTCCCTTTGGTTTCCTCTAGGAAAAAGAATGTAAAGGAGAAGAAAAAAAATAAAATGTTTAAAACCTATTAGAAAATGTACTGTGTATATTAAATTAAAAAACTAGGATATGGGCAGCATAATTTTTTATTTATTCAAAATGAACTCTGGATGAGAACCTAAATATAAAATAAAGTTCCTTATTATAAACATTATATATATATATATATATATATATATATATATATAAAAGAATATATAAAATAATGTTCTTGGACTTTTTCCAACTCGGACGTTGTAATGTTTAATTTTATGTGTCAACTTGGCTGTGCTATTGGCTGCTCAGATATGTGGTTAAACATGATTTCTGGATCTTTTTGATGAGATTAACACTTATATCAGTCAAATGAGTTAAGCAGACTGTCCTCAGCGTGGGAGGACATTACCCAACCCTTTGAGGGTCTGAATAGAACAAAAAGTTGGAGGGAGGGAAAATTCCCCGCCTCTCTGCCTGTTTGAGCTGGGATTCTGGTGTTCTCTGCCCCAGGACTGGAACCACATCCCCAGCTCTCCGGGGTCTCAGGCCTTCAAACTCAGACTGAATCCACATTATCAGCTCTTCTGGGCCCCCAACTGCTCACTACAGATTGCGGTGCTTCCAGCATGTGAGCCAAATACTTAAAATAAATGAACAAATAAGTAATATTATCATATATAAATAGATATGTGTTTTATGACATGAATTATTTTTTTTTACAATACATAGCCTCCCTTCTTTCCTTATTTCTTTACCTCTTGGTTTTGTTACGTACAATATCATTTTATAATTTTGAACTTTTCTGTGCTTTAAAAGTGTACGAATATACTTTAAACATTTTATGTTCCTGAACATATGTTTGCATAAGTAATATTGAGTTCAGAACCAGCATTATGTTTGGACTTATTAAGAAAATAGTATAATCCCGATGTCACTAAAACTTTGGTAAAGTACAATTTTCTGAGTCTCTAGAACAATTGAAAATACATATATATTTTTTTCACATATTTGTCTTTACTCAGGGAACATTTTGTCTATTTTTTCTGTCATATAATCTTATTTCTCATATTTTTATTTCCTCGCTTCCTCTTTCTTTCTCTAGTGAAAGATAATCTTCCAGAATATTTAGTTTGATATATGTTAATGGCAGCAAGCATTCTCATTTTTTTATGACTGAAAATGTATTTGTTTTGTTTAATACTTCAATCATGTTTTATCTTAATTTAGAATTTTAAGTTCAAAATTCTTTTTTCTCACTCCCTCAAAACGTTCAGGACATGCCTTCCCTGGCTTTAGAACCAGTGTTGTGAGTACCCTTTTAGGTCAGTCTGATTTCCTCCTGTTATGGGTAGAATGTGTTTCTATTTATATCTTTTCTTTTACTTGCTCTGGATTGAGTAGTTTGTGAAGACTCAAGTGTTCCAAAAATACACTCAGGGATATTTTTCAATGAATTTATTTTCTGTTCTGTGGTGTTTCATTGTCTGCTTCCGAAATGCATATGGACAAATCTTTAAACCACTGAACGTTAATCTTGTTATTAACACTCTTTGGATATTTGCTCTTTTTTTCCCTGCAGCAATTTATGTTAGGATGTGTCTGCCAGTAGATTGCTTATATCAACAGCTGGCCTTTGATCTATGCTATTGTTCTATCTTTATCTTCTCTCTCTATATATAATGTTAATTTCCAGGGATACTTTTTTCTCTAGTTGTTCCTTTCTTTCCTTAATCCTTTCTGTCCTCCATCTGTTCTTTCCTCCAGACTCTCTCTCATACTCCCTTCTGTGTCTCTCCTTTTCTTCCTTTCCTCTTTCCTTTCAAATACTTAGTAGACCATTTTGGTTTTCTTAAGCTAGTAGCCTATTAAATTTTTCTGATGATGTTAATACGAATTTTGTTAAGTTTTTATTTGTTGCCTTCCTTCCTTCCTTCCTTCCTTCCTTCCTTCCTTCCTTCCTTCCTTCCTTCCTTCCTTCCTTCCTTCCTTCCTTCCTTCCTCCCTCCCTCCCTCCCTCCCTCCCTCCCTCCCTCCCTCCCTCCCTCCCTTCCATCCTTCCTTCCTTCTTCTTTCAGAAGTCAGTTTGCATAGTTTATTGTCGTTTCTTTGATTTTGTGTCTGGGATTTCCTCATCTATCTGGTAATCCTTAGTTCCAAGTTTGTCTTTGTAAATGAATGTCCAGGACGATTCATATTGATTAATGATATAAAACTCTTTTGTTTTCTTTGCAAGTGTATTTCTCCAAAAAGCTTCTTATTGGGATGGAAGAAATAAATGACTTTAGGCTCTGTGTAACTGCATGGGAAGTGCAAAGTGAGAAATAGGTCTATCTGAAGTTCAGTCAAGCTGAGTTGAATGTTAAGGCTGTCTTGGTCAATAGCTAGCAATGTTCCAGATTCTGGCTCCTTCATTGGCTTATATTCTGGAGCAAGGATGCCACATCCACAACCCCTAGCCAAACAACATGTCTATAACTCAGAAATAAACTTTTAACACAGTAAGCTACTGAAATTCTGATATACAGCTTATCTACAATCCATTTTTCAAATATTGGACAGAGTGATGTTTTTCAAATATAAACAATCATATTACTCTCCTGATTTAATTGTTCCAAGAAGTATGAACATGCCACATAAAAAATAGCAGGAGAATGGGAGAAGTGACAGCATTATTTAACATACACAACAGTGTATTTGGCAGTGATAGAAAGAAAATTTAGATGCCAATTACAGGATGATTTAGGTTATTCATGACGTTGTAGTTAGTGAGTAAATCTTAATTCCTAAAGAATATGAGCTATTGGATATAAATTTTGCCACCAGATATAAACAGGAAAATTCTGTATTCTAGACAAATGTGTAAGAACAACCCATTTTTTTTCCCCCTTTGACAGTTAGGTTCAATCACCTTAGCCAAAAAAGTACCCCTTTTTTTTAATTGTTTTCATTGGGTTTCCTGGTGGAAAAACACCTCTCTTGAACCAAAAAGTCAACCCTCTACTGGCAGAACTGAGTTAAAATGAATGGCAAACACTTTTTATGATGATCATTAAGAATTATATTGAGGAGAGTATCTTGGTTCCTAATGTATTCTGGCTAAGCAAGAAACAGCTCCAAATATTCATTACTGGTTCGGAGCATCTACCCTTTGCTATAGGGCAGCATTGTCTCTTCTGAAATCATTAGGTCCCATCTGAGACTGTGAGAATTTAATTGGCTGTTTAGCCATTGTATAGCCCTGTCTTCTAGTGATGGGGTGCCATGTAATAGTGAATTCCATAAGTATTGGCCCATATTTATTTACTCAAAATTAAAATTGTAGGTCAACATTTATGATGTATGAGGAAGCATGGTGGAAAATAAGTCATCCTCTAAGTCTATAATTGGTGTTTCTGGCTGATGCATGGTAGGTAGTCAGTGATGGCAATTTCATATATACAAGTTCTACTTGCTCTTTCAAATGAAAGCAAATTGCTTCTGCTGTTCTATGTTCATTGAAAGAGATAAAAATGTATTTTGTGTAGCAGTATAAGCATTTCAAATGCCAAGGCCTCTATTGCTTTTCTTCATACAGCATCTGAAATAGAAGCTGCATTTGAAGTTACCACCTATTTAAGATAACGATTGTCAGTCTCCAAGGCCCAACTGTCTACCACAAAGGTCAAGTGAATGAGTTATTTGGGAATGCAATATCAAATACTCCCTCTGAGCCTTTTGGATGTCCAATGGTGGCACTAATGGTAGGCTGTTCATTCAACGATACAGTATTATTTTTGTTTACTATTTTTGTGTGGAGGGAGATTTTCACAGGCATATACTTGTCTGTTATCATAAAATACTATTCTGGAAAGTCAATGGTAAAGTTCTCCCTGCTGTTGAGTGTATCTATTCCAACTGAACAACACAAGACCTGTACAAATAACCACAGAATTAATCCACAGAATAATGTACCATGAGACAGAGTAATATAAACTCCATTGATCATAGGATCTGACTCTGATATGGTCTAACTGGTGTTTTTGTTCCCAAGAAATTAATATTATCAAAGAGAAAAATTGTAATATGCCAGAGAAATATTACTGTTTCCCCTTCTTTGGGACATAATTATTCTCCTACATGCTGGCATGTTCCTCTGGAATATTCTAGAATGTATATTGATAATATGTAATTGTAATGTTATCATAGATTCATAGTCTTCCCTTTATTCAATGGGAGTTCTATTACATGATTCAGGTTGAAGAAGTGGGTGAAGGACTGTGATTCTGTATAAGAGGACTTTAAGTCAGACCTCTGTTCTGTAGACCTACAGTTATTTTGGACATTTTGGAGCAACCCATCTCTTTTAGTCCAAAAAGGCCCATAAGCAATTAGTTACTGCCAAAGATTAATGAATGTCAGTCAGTTCTAAATGCCATATATATCCAGTTGTCTATTATGATAAACTTGTCTACCTTACTTCTTTTAATTATGTGTTTCCTTGTCCTCCAGAACCTAATAGCCTATATCTCCATTCAAATCAAGGAGACCATTTTAATGACAGTATTTCTCACAATTATTGCTAGTCTATAAATTATAAACACACTCCCATAATCAATGTATTTTCCATTTTCATAGTAGAGGGAGTATCTCCTTGGCTTTCTCTTGGGACATTTAATAAATTTAATCTTGCACCCCCTTCTTTTTCCCTCTGGTAATCACGGTACTGTTGTTTGTCTATGAGGCTTTTTTTCTTTGCTTAATCCCTTCACCTTTTTCACTCAGCCCCCCAACCACCCTCCTCTCTGACAGCTGTCAGTCTGTACTTTGTATCTATGAGTCTGCTTCTATTTTTTTTTTTTTTATGTGAAAACTTTTCTTTTAATTGTTGATTGTTTTACAGATGTTCTCTATTTTCCCCCATTTCGTTGCCTCTACCCAACCTCTGTCCCACCCCAGGCCTTCCCCTTTTGTTTGTTAATTTTTCCCATTAGATCCCATCTATAAGTGAAATCATATGATACTAGTTATTCTCTGACTGGCTTATTTCACTTAGAATAATACTCTCCAGGTCCATCCATGCCCTCTTAAAAGGTAAAATTTCCTTCTTATTTTACAGCCTGGTAGTATTCCATTGGGTAAATGTACCACCAATTTCTTTATCCACTCTACTGATGGCCACTTGGGCTGCTTCCAAATCTTGGCTATTGTAAATAATGCTGCAGTGGACAAAGGGGTGCATATATTCTTTTGAATTAGTGTTTCAGGGGTTTTTTGGATATGTTCCCATAAGGGGGATGGCTGAGTGATAAGGCAATTTCATTTTTTATTTTTTGAGGTAACTCCATGCTGCTTTCCACAGTGGCTGCACCAATCTGCATTCCCACTAACAGTGTACAAGGGTTCCCTTTTCTCCACATCCTTGCCAACACTTGTTTCTTGATTTATTAATGATAGCCATTCTGACAGATGTGAAGTGATATCTCATTGTGGTTTTAATGAGATATCACTCTCTGATGATTAGTGGCATTGAGCATTTTCTCATATGTCTATTGGGCATCTGTATGTCCTCTTTGGAGAAGTGTCTGTTCAGGTCCTTTGCCCATTTTTCAATTGGATTGTTAGTTTTTTGGGTGCTGAGTTTTATAAATTATTTATAAATTTTGGACATTAACTCCTTACCAGATATATCATTGACGAATATGTTCTTTTCTTTCTTTTTTATTGTTCAAAATGTTACAAACGTCCCCTTTCTCCCCATTGACCCCTTCCACCCCACACCCATTCCTCGCTCCAGGCCTCCACTACACTATTGTCCGTGTCCATGAGTTATGCACATATACATATAAATTCTTTGGTTAATCTCTCCCCACCCACCTATCCACCCTCACCTTCCCTCTGAGAATCTTCAGTCTGTTCCATGCTTTTATGACGAATATGTTCTTCCATTTAGTGGGTTGTATTTTCATTTTGTTGATGGTTTCCTTTGCTGTGCAAAAACCGTTTGGTTTAATGTAGTCTCATTTGTTTTTTTTTTGTTTCCCTTGCCTGAGGAGATATATCAGAAACAAATATTACTTTGAGAAATATCTGAGGTTTTATTCACTAGGTTTTCTTCTAGGATTTTTATGGTTTTGAGTCTAACATTTAAGTATTTAATTCATTTTGAGTTTATTCTTGTGTTTGGTATAATATAATGTGGCCTAGTTTCATTTTTTTGTCCAATTTTCCCAAAAGTTTATTGAATAGACTGTCTTTATCCCATTGTATGTTCTTTCCTATTTTGTCAAATATATTGAGATTTTATATATATATATATATATATATATATATATATATATATATATATATATATAATCTTTATTGATTTCAGAGAGAGGAAGGGAGAGGGAGAGAAAGAGATAAAAAAATCAATGATGAGAGTCATTGATCGGCTGCCTCCTGCAGGCCCCCAACTAGGGGTTGAGCCCACAGCCGGGGCATGGGGCATGTGCCCTGACTGGGAATTGAACCACGATCTCCTGGATCCTAAATTGATGCTCAAACACTGAGCCATGCCTGGCTTGGCTGTCAAATATTAATTGACCATAAAGGTGTGGGTTTATTTCTGGGATCTCTATTCTGTTCCATTCATTTATATGCCGGTTTTATGCCAGTACCGTGCTGCTTTGATTACCATGGCTTTATTGTATAGTTTGATATCAAGAAGCATGATTCCTCTCACTTTGTTCTTACTTCTCAAGATTATTGTGGCTATTTAGAGTCTTTTGTGGTTCCATATAAATTTTTGGAATATTTGTTCTAGTTCTATGAAATTATTTTTATTTTTATACACCAATAATAAGCTATCAGAAAGAGAAACTAAGAAAACAATCTTATTTATAATTGCATTAAAAATTAAAATAAAATACATAGGAATAAATTTAATGAAGGATGAAAAAGACCTGTACTCAAAAAATTATGACACTGAAGAAACTGAACAGCATCCCCTTATCTTAAAGTGTTTGGATTCCTTTGTCTCTCTCAACTTAATTGCAATCCATCACCATTGAACCCAGATTTTAGTCAAATAAATGAAAAAACAAGTGAGCTTCTCTCATTTGCTAGTCAGCTTTAATCTAAAACTGTGCTTGCTGCACAGTATTATAGCTGTTGGCAACATGAATCTACTGAGCACTAGAAACGGTGCTAGTATGACAGAGAAACTGAATGTCTGATTTAATTTAAATTAAATTTTTAAAACACCCAGTAATGTATTTTCTCTGTAAAAACAATATTATTTGAGAATGTTACATTTTACTTTAACTGTTGAATTGTGTTAGATATGGTTGCATAGTAATATACATGGTTGGTATTTAGTTTCTAGTATTATACAGAAACCCATCAATAAATCTAATTTAGTGTAAACTAATTTAGTTGAATGATTTTTTCTTTTCCCATTGATGTAACATTGTATATGTTTATTTGAATATTTTATGAAGACAAGTAATAGCCATGCAATTCATAGTTGTTAAATGAATTAGTCATTTCTATTATTTAAAATAAATATAAGTGTATTATTATTTTAATTATTATATAATTAAATATTTTTTCTAAATAATTTCTATGGACAAATTTATAAATTTAAAATACAGACATATTATTGGTGCAGAATTGAGTGGAAATGCAGAAACTAGTACCACAAACAGAACAGTAAAGGAAAAAATATACTGGGGGGAAAAATGTTGCAAATTTCACCACAAATGTTGATTACAATTCGATGTGGTAGACCAAAGTGAGAGAGCTATTTGTCTTGTAAAAATATAAAATAAAACATTAACTAACATAAGCAATACTGAGATATATTTTAAAAATGCATAGTTCATTTGATAAAAAGTTTTTTTTCTCTGCCCAGCTGGGCGTGGCTCAGCGGTTGAGCATCGACCTATGATCCAGGAGATCGAGGTTCAATTCCTGGTCAGGGCACATGCCTGGGTTGCGGGCTCAATCCCTAGTTGGGGGCGTGCAGGAGGCAGCCGATCAATGACTCTCTCATCATTGATTTTTTTTATCTCTTTCTCTCCCTCTCCCTTCCTCTCTATGAAATCAATAAAGATATATTTTTAAAAAAGTATTTTTCTCAATGCTCAAAAATAATCAATTAAGTGTTTACCTGAAATCAAAATTAAATGTCCAACAAAAATGTTTAAAAAGCTTTTAAGAGAATATGAACGTGAAAATTTGCTTAGCTATAAAATGGTTCATATAGTTTTTTTTTTAATTCTAGATAAAGATGATAAGACATTTTTGTATAGGTTTTAATAATTTTGGCTATATTAGAAGCTTAGGAAAAAAGAATATCCATACTATCAAATATTTCTAAAAATAAAAAATCAATTTAATCAAAATTAAAAATTGTATGCTTTTATTTAATTAAGAAGGGTCATGAGGTATAAAAGATATGGATTCATTAATATTTTGGATATGTTTTGTCTCAAAGTTCTAAATTTATAAAAAACATCAAGTTGTGGCATAAAAAAGTAAAACTTATGATTATATATACACAGATTCATATATACATGTATTTGAATATTTTTAAATTTCAAAGAAGAATTTTAGCTCTCTGTATATGAAAAAATAGTTTCACAGCAGAGAATACTCCACTTGTGTTTGATCAAAACCTAGATTTATGGTAATTTTGTAACAACTGGCTGATCTTTTATATGTATATACATATACATATAAATATACATATACATATACATATAAATGCACTGAATTGTCATTAGTTTATGAAATGAAGAAAGAAATAGAAGACAACTAATTTAACAATCTGTTTATTTCACCAATGCTAGTTTGATGAGTCATGGAAGATTTATTAACAAAGATTTATTGTGTTGTCATTCCAGTACACGGTTTCTTGGAACAAAAGGAATACTTGCAAAATATTTAATAATCAAAGATAAAATGGCACTGTTATTGGTATTTTTCACTGATGCCATTCTGCTCATGAACAAGGTAAATTTAAAGCTCCAAGGAAATGAAGAGCTTATTTGTGTCTCAGCTAGACAGGTATGCAAATTTATGTTGAAATTGAAAGTTTTCATTTTACAAATTGACAATTATGCTATTTTGACACAAGAATTATTAAATTTATTTAACTTGGATAGGTGTAATTTTGAAATTATATGCTTTTGCTTCAAAGTGAAAACATTTCTTGTAATAATGATGAACCAGTTTTGTTAAAGCTGATGTAAACAGGAATAGAAAATGATTTATGATTCTGTTATTCAAAATGTTTAATTATGTTTGGAAAATCTTGGGGATGTGAATCTACTTTCTCAACTATGTTTTATTATATTTAAACAAATCGGGTATTTTCTGATGAAAACTTAGCATCTGAATTAAATATTCTTTAAAGGTAAAATCAGGCTGGATTTTGAAGAGGTAAAAAAGACAAAGCAAAGTGTATGCTTAATATTTTATATTGACTTTATTTGGAAATAATAATATTTTAGATATATAGGATTAACAAAATACATTACTGAAACACATTTTACCCATTGTTTTTTACATCTTAATGTGGCTTCTAGAAATTAAAGTTAAATACATAATTAATATTACATTTCTATTGAACAGCATGAAGGTCTGAGATCTATATTCCTATCAACAGATTCAAACCAAAAACCATAGTCTATCATTATTGGTCTTACATTCCAGAAACTACACCCACACAGTATTTTGAGATTTTTTGTCACTGTACATTAGCATAATCCTGCATTTTTTTCTCATGGGGTGTGTCTGGTATGTGTATGACATGCTTGAATCTGACTCTTGAAAAGGGCATATAGGCACTGACAGGTAGTGGAGGTGAGCGTGAGGTAATGCCCCTCCTGGGTCTGTAAGAAAGGGCTGATTCTGCTGGCAAGTGAGGCTCAATGGGAGTTTGAGGGCAATCTGAATCAAATAAATCCTTTCAAATATTATTAAGCTCAATATCACTCCCATTTTTTTCTTCCCAGTGTGTACTCCAATTAATATATAAGATACAAAAGGATTCTGAATTAAATGTATGTTGTAATTTCTCAACTCAGAGCATCTGGCTCTGATTTCCTTTTAGGGCAGTCATAGAAACTTCCCTCTACCACGTCTTTATTCTAGAATTTAAGACTTCAAGCCTACCATGTTGTAGCAGCTTTAAACTGTGCAGTGCATGAAACAGACATTCACTCTGAAGGTCTTATACTCCTGACTCTCATAGTAGAGCGGTATGCCAGCATCCATTTGGGTTCCTGAAGGGGATCCAAGAGGCATAATTTAGGCAACTCATTTGCAATTTGCATGTGCAGATTACTGGTATTTTCTTATAAATAAGTTAATATACTATTTTCAAGACCAATGAGCATCAAGCCCAGATTCCCATCATTAGAGTTGTGTTATCATTCACTATAGTATGTGAGTTTCAGTGATAGATAGAATCTACTCTAGATAGTTTTATGAGATAAACTTATTAGAGGGAAGGAGATCTTTGAGACTTTTAGGTGATAAAGTAGAGAATCCAGAAATGACAGCCAGAACAATGTCTCTGAACTGAGCTCCCTGGGGAGCTACAAGCTCTAGCACTTGGGAATCTGTGAAACCGAGAAGCTCTGATGACAACTTCAGGCTTCTGTATTGCATTGTCTTTGTCATGACCTCAGCTAGAAAATAAACATGTGCCTGATGCTTTGTGAGCCATCTGCAGTATCCGTTTATACCACTTTACAACAACAGGACAGATAGAACCAGGTAAGTAAGTTTTTAAGCAGATGCTGCAGAAATTCAAGTGCAGTATTATCAAGAAAAAGAAGAAAAAAGAGTAAAATAAAGAATATTATTATAGATACAGAAAGTCACTAAATATAAAAAACATCTATTTAAACAGGAAGATATTAAAACTCCAAACTTTTATGTACCTAGTGGCATATTTTTACAATTCATACAATTCATAGCACAAAAAGAGATGTAATCATAAGAAAACATAGACAAATGTACCATTAGAACTGATAATTTTAGTATACTTCTCTTAGTAATTGATAGATCAAGCAGACAAAAAAATTCTATAAGACTGTAGATAACTTAAAGAGCATAATCACTATGTAACACAATTATATACATTTAATTCGAAAAAGAAATAAGAGGGATATACGTTATTATAAGATATATGTAATGGCGAGACATTATCTTCCAACACTGTTTGCTATACAAAAATGTTTTAAAAGGTAAATTGTCCCGGCCGGGCGTGGCTCAGCGATTGATCATCAACCTAGAATCCAGGAGATTGGGGTTTGATTCCCTGTCAGGGCACATGCCCGGGTTGTGGGCTTGATCCCCAGTAGGGGTCGTGCAAGAGGCAGCCGATCAAGGACTCATCATTGATGTTTCTCTCTCTCTCTCTCTCCCTGTCCTTCCCTCTCTCAGTAATTAATAAAGATATATTTAAAAAAAAAAAAAAAGATAAATTGGACAAAGGGCAGTTGGGTGCCCTGCTTGCATGATGTAAAGAAATGCAAAAGACCCATGCAGAATTGCCTCCCAACAATGACCCCAGGGAAAGAGGGTAGTTTCAGATTACTAATTGTTTTGAAGTCATATCATCAAATGTAACTTATGTTGCCACTGAAATCCTAAAAGGCTTACCACAAAAGTATTTTGAGTTTTCTCTGTCATATGAAGTATACAAGTGCACCAAGTAGTCTTTCACCCTTGAAGGTTTTAGGGGATTATATCATTTGTTTAAGACTCTTTGCCTTCACCTTTGCCAGGGTTCACAGCAGAAGCAGTATAATTCCCAGCCTTGTTGAATTCGGGCTGGACCATATAATTTGCTTTGTCCAATGGGCGGTGAGCTGGATTTAAATGTGCTTGGAAGGACTTGCCTGGTTTGGCTTACACTCTAGCTATCCTGCTTCCCACCATGAAAATTTAAAACATCCTAAATAAAAACTGCTTTATAAACTCTGGTACTGAAATGAAAGATATGCAGAGCTAATCTCAGCCTTATCTGTAGCCTGACAGAGAGATAATACGCCCACTTCATAGATCTATGTGCAAGAAACAAATATTTGTGTTGTAAGCCACTGAACTTTTAGAACTGTTTTTATGCCGAATTATTACAACACAAGTTGACTAATACAGAGGGAATATTTTGTTATGCCCCAGACTAGTAGACACTCAGAAAATTTATTTAGGCATGGATGCCTGAGTTTTCATGAAAATTAGCTCCCACTTTGTTCCAAATAAGACATTTTCAGAAAGTGGTCTCCCTACCTGAGTATGACTTTCACTGCAAAATCTAGTTCCTTCCTTGGAATACTATGTTATAATTTCTCTCTACCTCAACCATACACATTATATGAGGACTGAAACCTCTGTGTCTAACACGTGGCTCACTAAGAAGGAAAATTAAATTCCAATCTCAAGACCTCCTAGTTAAAAGGGGAATTCACTGACAATACTCATTAAAGCGCTAACCCAGAGCCTGGGTGATTACTTCAAGTTGTACAATGGAAATCTAATCCTCAAATTTACAGTAGAAACTTTTTGTTTTCAAAGGTTTTTCATATGACCCTTTATCTTTAAAACTTCATTACAAAAATATTATAACATTATCAGGAACAAATTAATATCTTCATTGTACATATAAACAACAATGAGGAATCAAACTAAACTGATTTTTAAAGAGTAACATCTTAAGACTTTTTCCAATGTGAGTGTGGGAAATGTTCCTTAGGTAATGAGAAAATAATTTTTTAAAAATCACTCTGTCCCTGAACAAAACTCCAATTTTCAAATGACAATTTAAGAAATTACCTCTGAATGAAACAGATCTACATATTTGTGGTTATATAAAAGACTTCAGTTTTATGAAGTAGTCTCATTGTAAAGTATCTTTTGCCATAGGCTGAAGTCTACAAGTATTTTTAATATATATTTTTTTCTTTAGAATTTTCAAAAAGTTTAATAAATATTCATTATCTATGACCAAAAGAACTCAGATGAAATAAGAATAAGTGACTGGTACGTTACTAAGGTCAGTGAGGACCTGCCTGCTATTACTTAATCATACCCTTATTCTACAGCAAAACAGCCGTGTAAGGGTCATTACTGAGAAGAATGTCAAATTGGCCGATTTAATGTTACTTAGGGCTCACTTTATCTGTATAGCTGTCTGAGATAAGAATTGCAAGCTAATAATAATTACATTAGTGTCAGAAATGTAGGGGACACCTATGGTTTATTTAGTAGGGAAGGATAGTTTTAATGTTCTAAATTGAATTTTACTGTCTACTTTAAGATTGTTAAAATCGCATATGTAAAATATTCAACCACCCATTAATGGTTGATATCTGAGAAATACAATATTGTTTGAAAGATTTTAATGTCTACTCCTAACTCAGTCCAACTGCTTGTCAAAGAGCAAGTAGTAGCTTAAGTATACTGTTGATACATCTAAATAAAGTTACTGAATTTTCATGATGTAAATTTAAATGTATAGTTGTTAAAAGTACAGATCGTCTATGCTCCTGTAGATTTAAAAAGTTTACTCCTTTTGGTATCATGTTGCATTCTCCAAATTTATATGTTTAAGGGAAAAAATACTGTAAACAAGTACATTTGTAAATAATCATCTTTGAAATAGTGTTCTGTAAGTGATCATTTTCTCACATAATACACACACAATCACAAACACAAACACAATCTCTATTTGACACTGAGCCATTGGAATCAATTATATGACAATAACATATATATGTACACAGAAAATTCAGTACAACCTCAAAGCTATTTTTATAAGTGCAGCCTCACTTATCTATATATTTATATGTTCCTAATTTTCAGACAGTTAAGATTTTCCAGCATATATGCATTACTCATGAATTAAGCAATAAGCACCATGAAATGTTAGCCATCACCACAAAGTAACATTGTTTTTGTTTTAAAATATATTTTCAAAGTGTTCAAAAACAATGTTTTACCACATCTTCATTCATAGTAGAAACTATGACCATAGACAGAATAGCATCAAAATGTAGGTTGACAATATGCAAAAGGAGCAATTGGCTGAGCGTGTGACCATTTTATTGTGACCACGAGTCTGTTAGCTGGGCTAGTACTAGTACGGCAAGGGCAGGTGTAGCCACAGGGCAATAGGAGAGCCCCTTTGGAGAATGTTTCTCTCCATAGGAATGTTTTCATTCCTATTTGGAATGAAAAGCTTTGGAACTGATGCCAGAGGGAGACTTGGCCCCCATTGCTACATCAGCCAATACGACAGCAGTTAGACTAAATACAAAAATGTCTAAATGGGCAATTTTAGCTTTATATCTTTTGTTTGAAGCTCAGCTTCTCAAATCTGTCAGAACAACAGGTCAAACTGTCACCTGGCCAGGAACCACAAAGTCACAGAACAACACATGCGCACCACGCTTATAGTTTACAAAGCACCTTACCTCATGTTCTTTCGTTTGTTTCTCACAAGAACCCAGAGATACGGGTGGGTCAAATATATTCTGCAAGTTCGAAAGTAAAAGCTGATGGAGAGAATTTAAGGGATTCATACATGGGCGCACAGTTTATGGTAGCAGATCCAGGGCATTTTCTGATTCTAATGACAGGTTTCTTTTTATTACATCTGCTCTTGAGTTTGAAATCATATATTTCATCAAGATTTAATGCATGTCATAATTTTATTAAGTGTCAAATATGTAAAAATTCTGGAAGAATTCAGACTGGGTGTGGACTTCTTTTGTTGTTAGATCAGTCAACATCATGAGAAACCTCTCCTGCAGGGCACTATGGCATCCACATGAGTATACCATGGGCTTCCTTCTTGGATGGTAATAGTAGTATGACAAACCATGTACATGGTGTAAGATAACTTGCAGCATTTTAAGCAATATTCTCAGGGAAATAGTTCTAAAGGCACGAATGAACAGAGTGGGAGATAAAGACCTAGGTGTTTTTCTGTGAGTGTGGGCATGTGTACATTTTTTCTTCCACATATATGGCCCTGATATGCCAAGCTCCAAGTGAATCCTTGATGCAATGAAACAGTTAACATTACAGGAAACTCGACTCCTACATTCAAGAAGCCTATAGTTTAGTAAGGGAGACCAATATTAATAAAATGATCTTCTCCATTACTATATTCATTCATTTTGCTATTATTTATGGGACACTTATGAATGAGAAATTAGTCTACATATTGTGTATTGCAGATATGGCTGTGTAAATATAGCACAGATCTGAAGTGAGAACTGGGACCACAATACGTTCTGCAGCTGGAACACACAACTTGGTGTGCTTGAAAGCAGTATCTTATGTGCAGTTCTTCCAACACCTAAAAATGTCAACTGAGGCTGAAAATTCATTTGAAGTCTCTTAATTAGCTCAAAATACAGATAAATTAGCATTATGTACTAATATATAAATATATATTTTATACCATATAATAATAATATTTATATGTTATAAAATGAAGACATATAGTGGTCACCCCCTAATTTTTAAGTAAAACCAATTCTTGGAGCAGATGTCCTACTGAAACATGTTCGAGGAATGGAGAGCAGTTATTTCAGCCTTAGAACTATTTTTAAATATGTTTCAAAAAGGACTGGAACTAAGAATGGAAATGTAGAATAAAAAATTGTTCTGTAGGCCCATGGATGCAAAGGCAAAGTAATGTTGTACTCAGAAAGGACTTATTGCATTTTTTTTCCATCAGAGCTATTAATACCTACTTTGCAGAAAAGTAATGAGACAATCTATGTAAAGGCACCTCTCAGAGGATAATACATAGAATAGGAAATCAATAGATATTTAAAAATATATTTGTGGCTGCTTTTGGAATAGCCCAGTTTAGAAGTGACGAGGAACTCAAAAGGACAAGAATATCAGATGCCGGATATGAAACAAATGTATTATCTACAGAATTCTGTTTAAGTAGTCAACAAATATAATGAGAACCTAATATGTGTCAAGCATGGTGTTGAATGCTTTGAAATACATCCGAGTCTTAATTCATAGACAAGGAAAAGATAATCCCACAGATTGGAAAAGGGTGGATGTGAGAAGGAGGATGAAATAGAGTGAGGAAAGCCAGAAAGTTGGGTCTGGCTTGCTAGTACAGGGAAAGAAGTTACTTTTTGTTTTGTTTTGTTTTGTTTTGTTTTGTTTTTTTAATCCCTAATATGAAACTTGCTTTTGTTCCTAAATAACAAAATAAAACCTTGAAGTTTCTGTTATTATTTTTAGCAACTATTTGTAAAAATGTTTGGAAAAAAATATTTTCATCACCACCACCCCCAGGTGCAATATGATAGCTTTCATGAGTACTTGGTCCGGAATAAATGATCATCTTTCATGTCGCTGGGCATTTTCCATAACCAGAAATACTGCAGAAATTTTAAAATGGGAGGTATGAAAGAAAACATGGTAGATAGTAAGTAGGATAAGTATTAATTACATACTTCACTCTACAAAACTATGATACAAATACAAAATAAAAAAGTCTTTCATAGTTATTTTTAAAAATTAAAATTAATACTCTTTACGAGGTGAGAATATAGTTGGACTTTTGAAGTTAGTGCAGCAGTCATTTGCACAACTAGCTCAGTCAGTAGAGCATCAGGATTTGAACTCCTACGTATCATATAGCTCTATGTCATAGAAAGCTGGATTGAGCTTTGTATTTTATTTTTATAGTGTTTTATATTTTATATCTAGTTTGCTGTTTACACTTGCCTCAAACATAATTTATTTCTTCAATATTTCTCCATTTCTCTATCTATTATTACTGATCCCTTCTAACATGTTTACAACATTGGTACTTTTCTCTCATGATTGGATTTTCTATTACTATATGGCTCTAGATTTAATATCTAATCCAAATTTATCCTTTTTGAGGAGGGATCTAAGAATTTAAATGTCTTCCCTTTTTGCTAATTTAGATTCCTTAATAACAATAATAGTTTCCAAGTATTCAAGTACTGAAACTTCTCAGAATCCATTAATTTTTCAAAGAAAATTTCTTTTCTACAGGAAAACACTTATTATATAGAATAAAATGTTATACTCAATGTTTTGGAGACCAACATAGAGATAGATGAAGGGTAGAGAAAGTCTTCTAAAATAAGGCTTCTATGGGGTGTGTGTGTTTGTGTGTGTGTGTGTGTGTGTGGTGCACACGCATATGTGCTTTTCTGTACCTATTGGTGCTGGTAAAGATTTTCTTCCCCATTTACAAATAAAAATGTCTTATTCTAAAGAAGACACATAAACTATCAAATGCAATGTGATGTTTTTGTTAAATAATAAGCAACAGAAGCATACAGAAATAAATATTTCTCAGGGAGGTAAAATATATACAACTATGAAATCATAAATATACTGGAGAATTATAATATGAATTTGTAAATTGTATGCAAATAGCTTGAAACTAGATCTATAAAGACATAAATAAAGCAACAAGACTGAAAGGTTTATACGTTGGCTTGTTTATAGAGTAGCACAAACATTTTTCTTTTTTAATTGGCAATTAATTTTCGGCAGCCATCTAGGTACTTTCATGTCAAATTACTTTTCCTACACTAAACAAGATTAGGCATCCAAGCAGCAAAGCACTTACGTGAAAAGTGAGAAACTGACTGTCAAGTACATATTTTCCACCTATAACCAATTAAAACAGTTCTTTTTTGATGAATGGGTATTGTAATTTCACATTTTGTATTTTTACCTAAGTACATTCCTGTATAACATCCCAGTACACAGAGATTAAAAAAATGTAAACTGAGATTTCTGAGATTTCTTTCATGCAATTTACCTTCAGAATGAAACAAATGAGCATTTTTTGTAGGCAAGAGGGGTCTATATTAAAAGACACTGCTTTCTTATGTTACTGCACACAAAATACATCAACAAGACATGTATATAGATATGTGTATACAGATAAGTGTGTATATATATGTGTGTGTGTATGTAAGTACATATACATATATTAAACAATAAACTTCAAAAAAGTTTTCATCAAATGACTTTTAGCCTCTCAATTCCTTGTAGATTATCATTTTACATTAAAATGTAAAGATGCCTGTATTTAAAAATTGGACCATTGGCACATAAGGTAAAAAAGTAATGTATTATTGATAATCTTCAAGTGAATGACATAAAAAGGAAAATATCGATTTTTTGGAAGATGTCTCATTTTTCTTACTTCACAGAAGACTGATGCGAGTTCATGAGCCTATCAATATCATTTGAATTAATGCATATTCCTTACTATTGATTGCTTTAACAATGATTGTCATAACTGATTTATGGGCACTTATGCCTGTTAAATATTTTAAGAGGTAAATATCAGATTTGTATATATAAGTAGATTGACTTGAATAAACAGCAGGGTTGGATGTTAACATTATGCCTTTTGATTTAATCCATATTATAATACATTATGAAAGATGTATTTTTAAAATAGCAGCAAAATCCAACTAAAAGTTGATTTTAGATCAAATTGCTTACTAGAATTAAGTGCAGAATTCCAAATATAACAAAGTATTTTAAATTTTAAGGTAGCTATTCTAATTTTATTTGGAAATGTATCTAACATCCATGAGAAAAACTAAGGTCTATTAAACCAACATAAAATCTGAGTATCCTTTTAATATACTTAAATGGATTTGTTCCTATTGTTTAGAATAAATCAGAATACAGGGCTATAATTCTTAATTTTAGTTTTCTGTGGTGCCTGATACCCAGTGCTTCCCAAATAAATGAGAAAAATATTTAACATGAGTATCTTTTACTTAAGATGAGAGATGTTTAGTATAATTGCTTATCAAGGAACATACTTTTTAAAAATCACATTTATTGAGGTAGCATATATGTATCATAAATTCAGTTAGCCTCAGAGTACAATTCAATGATTTTTATTAACAGACTTGTGCAAATCACCACAATCTAATTTTAGAAAATGTCCTTTACCCTAGAAATATACCCCGTGCCCACTGCAGTCACTCTCCTGCTCGAGTTCCAGACAACCACTAACCTACTTACTGTCTCTAATGTTTTTCATTTTTGGAAATTTCACATAAATAAGATCATATAAAATATAGTCTTTTGCATCTAGTTTCTTTCATTTAGCATAATATTTTAGAGTTTCATTCATGTTGTAGCACAAATTAACACATTTGTTTTTATTTTTATTTTTAACGGTATCTTTTTAATTTAATTTAATTTAATTTTTGTTCAAAATATTACAGAGGTCCCTTTTTCTCCCCAGTGACCCATTCTACGCCACCCCACCCGCCCTGCCCAGCCCCTCTCCCCACCATTGTCCATGTCCTTGGGTTGTGCATATATGCATATAAATTCTTTGGTTAATCTCTCCCCCTCCACCCACCCGCCCTCCTCTATCCCTCTGAGATTTGTCAGTCTGATCCATGCTTCCATGTCATTGAATCATTTCTGTTCATCAGTTAAGTTCTTTAGATTCCACATATAAGTGAGATCATGTGGTGTTTGTCTTTATTGATTTCAGAGAGAAGAAGGGAGAGGGAGAGAGATAGAAACATCAATGATGAGAGTCCTCATTGATCGTCTGCTTCCTGCATGACCCTGACTGGGAATCAAACCAGGATCTCTTGGATCCTAGGTTGATGCTCAACCTCTGAGCCATGCCCTGTCGGGCTTCATTTGTTTTTATTGTCAAGTACTATTCCATTGTGTGGGTAACCACAGTTTTTTATACATTCACCAGTTGATGGATGTATGCACTGTTTCTACTTTTTGACTATTAAATATTGTTACTTTGATAGTGTGGAAATCTTCATGAGGATATATGTTTTTATTTCTCTTGCATAGTTTAGGAGTAGAATTACTGGATCTTTTGGCAAACTCATGCTTCATGTTTCAAGAAACTGCTCAACTGTTTTCCAAAATGATTGCCTCATTTTATATTCCCACAGACATAGCATGAGGCTTCCAATTTTGCTACATCCTTGACAATATGTTTTATCTGTCCTTTTGAGTATAGCTGTCCTAGCAAATGTGGAGTGGTAAATCATTGTGGTTTTAATTTGCATTTTCTTAATAGCTAATGATGTTGCACATTTTTTCATGAAGTTATTAAGCATCCCATATTCCTTTGAGAAATGACTACTTAAATCCTTTGCTCATTTTTAAATCGGAATATCTGCCTTTTTGTGTTTTGTGTTTAAATCTAAAAAAGTATCATCTAATCCAAGGCCATAAGGAGTCAGTCCTATATATTTCTCTGTATGGGTTTTATAGTGTTCGTTTTTATATTTAAATCTATGACCTATTTTGAGAAAATATTTTATGGTGTGAGGTAGGAGTCCAAACTCATTATTTTGCATGTAGATATTGTCTCAACACCATTTGTTGAAAAGACAATCCAATTCCCCATTGCATTGCCTTCCCCACCATATGTACATGTCACACTTTACTTGGGGGTTTTTTGCATGTCTCAATTTTTTTCTTGAAAATTGCACATTTTAGCTAATATGTTGTAGCAACTAAGGGTCTCAGCTCTCCCTGCCCCCTCAGGGTTAATGCTGTTGTTAGTTAGTTATTATTATATATTTGTTAATGAATTCGCTGAACTAATTCTGTAAAGTCTTTCCATTGCAACGTGCAGTCTCTGATGACCTGGCTTAGACTGTTTTTCTTATTTTTATCTTTTTACCTGACAACTAGGAATTGTCCTGAGTCGGTATATGCCACTTATTGGTCAGACGTTGTGCTTAAATCCCTTTGGCCTTTTAAACATTTACTCTTTGCAATTCAATGCATGCATGGTTGGAAGTTGGAGTTTACACTTTTGCTCCACCGCCACCCCCACACCATTCAACCCAGAACTAGTGACATGAATTTTCCCTGTATGATCACTTTTTTAGAGGGTGCATCTTTGCTCATGCACACAGTCTTCTAGACTATCTAGGATGAGTGTGATTTTATTTTATTATTTCATTTTTTAAATTCTCATGAGGAAATTTTTCCAAATGCTTTTCAGAGAGAGTGGAAGGGAGGGAGAGAAGGAGAGAGAGAGAAATAGAGAGAGAAACATAGATGTTAGAGAGATATATGGACTGGCCGCCTCCCGCATATGCACCCCAACCTGGGGAGGGAAGCAAACCTGCAACCCAAGCAAGTTCTCTTGACCAGGAATTGAACCCTCAACCCTTTCAGTTTGTAGACCAATGTTTTAACTACTGAGCAACACTAGCCAGGCAGGTGTGATTTTATTTTTAAATCTGATTTATTAGCTATTACTTCTGGGTCATAGTAGATCATTGTTCAGCCAACATTTTAACCAAACACTAAGGTTGTACTTAGCAAGACCCTAATTCCAGTGAGGCTTTTGCCCTTTGCTATGGATCTGCCTGTACTTGGGGAATGCTTACATTTTTGTTCCCTTGCCTGCTTCGATTGTTCCTCAGTCGGTTCAGCTTGTGCATAGACTTTCTTTGTCCCAGGGTGAAATGTGAGTCTAGCAGTTCTTATATATCTTTTTTCCTGACTTTCTGGTAAACTTGTGATTGCTTTGCCATCTCAAATGTTTGCTGTTGGTAGAGCGATTTATATACCTTTTTAGATGCTCTCTACCAAGATCACCATTGTTTATGACATCTCCCCTTTCTCCCAAAGGCATGGAATTTTTCCCACTGTTTTCCAAGAAAGCCAATTCGCTCAGGCAGAACTGTGAAACTTTTTATCTCCATGGTGTGTCTTTCCCATTGGGTATAACTTTTGCATAACTGCACAAGATCTGGGACCAGAAAGAGTGGCTCATTCCTCCTGGAATTACACCTGCTCTAAGACAAGAGTCTTTGCAGGGGATAGAGAGTGCCTTCTTGGCTTGTCCCTTCCTTGGAACTTCCACCCTATCAAGATGAGGTGGGGTGTGACTCAGTATTCTGGTCATGTGGAGTCTGGAACAGAGCTTTTGCACTATGAGTGGGGCCTAGGTGATAGAAGGGAGCCGTCTCTCTTGTCCATGCCTTCTCAAAATATAGCTTCAGCAACATGGAGTTGGGGGAAATGAGAAATACCAGTGGCCTGCCCATCTTGTGGTAATACAGTTGCTTAGATCGGAAACTAGGAGAGGGAGTCCCATAAGACAGTTTTCTGAGTGTGGAGAGGCAATGGGTTGTGTCTCAATGGCCACAGACTCTCACTATTCTTATTAAAATTTAGTAGATTGTATTGAATGAATGATTTTCCATTTGCTGTATGCCCTTAGAAAAACTTACAAAAACTTAAAATATGTACGTGTGTTTTATAATGTTCTGCATATAAATGTTTGTTTTGTTAAAGAGAGGGTGTATTTCATTCCTTCTTCCACTGTTCTGGAAAAAGTCAGCCTCTCAAAATGCTTACCTTTTTTTTAATCATCACCTAAGGATATGTTTTACTGATTTTAGAGAGAAGGGACAGAAAAGAGAGAGAGAGAGAGAGAGAGAGAGAGAGAGAGAGAGAGAGACATCAGTGTATGAGAGAAACACTCACTGGGAATGGAACCTGGGCATGTGCCCTGACTGGGAATCGAACCTACAGCTTTTCAATGCATGAGATGATGCTCAGCCAACTAACCCATACTGGCCAGTGCATCAAAATGCTTACTTTTTAAAGTAAATATTTTGTTTCTATTTTCAAAAAGCCAAAAAAATTCATTTAGGAGCATAAACACTTTAGGGTCTGAAATGTATTACAAGCCTTTGTCAATATTACTAAATAAATCCAAATGTTTCTGTTAAAATTAATCTCTTGGTGATTAAAAATGCAAAATGATATTCCCTTATCAACCAAAAGAAACACATATAATGCCATTATAGCAACTTTTTTCTTCTAAAGTCTTCATTTAATTGTTCTTGATAAAATACCATTTATATCACCACATCAATATCAATGCTAGCATAGATTTTAATTGATATAGTCTAGTTGCTAATCCCATTCTGCACTAATTTGTAATTCTACCTATGTCAAAAATATGAATAGTTTCCAATCATATACTATCAAACATTTGTTCAAGGACTTCCTTTAATTACTTCCATTATTCCTGGTCCAGTGGTGTAGGTGGGAGAAATTTGGGTAACCCTTTGGATGCTACCACTGTTTTATTTGTCAAAATTAGATTAGACACTATGCATAATGCAAATAACCATGTAATTATTTTGAATTTACAATGTATTTACTATGTAATTGCATAGTAAGTACCATATAATTACAAGATGATTACATGATTATTTCTGCCTTTTTACACAGCTTTAAAAGCAAAAGATTTTGTTGTAATTATTATTGGCACGTATTGGTAAGTGTTACATAGTAGGGAACAAAATATTTATCATGTAATCAACCAACCAACCAAGTATTATTGGCTCTTTTCAGTTGCAAAATTATATTTACAAGTTGTTGTAGTAAACCTAAAGCTCTTCAAAAATTAAAGTTTATTAACTAAAATAAGTTATTGCACTTGAGAGGTTAGACACGAGTGCTATGCACAATTTGCTGTCTCTAAGACAACTGATTATTCTGTACATCATTCTATTGAACTATTATGATTGTGCATTTTCAATTGAAGCTTTTACTTTAGGTTGAATTTTTTTTAATATTCCAAGAAAATTTAAGTTGGCCAATATGAGGAGAAACTCAAGAATTAAAAGTGAAAATAATACCTAAGAATATCCATACATATGTTAATAGAATATATGATTTTAAAAATTCTTTGCTTATACTCTTTTTTAACTTTATAAAAAATAAGTATTAAATCAGTATAAGAATTACAGAAAAATTGTTAAAATAGTACTGAGGGTTTCCACATACCTTACACATCCAGTTTACACTATTATTAATATCTTGCATTTTATGGTGCGTTTGTTACAATTAATGGAATAATATTGATACATTATTAACTAAAGTCCACTACATATTCTGATTCATTGGTTTTTACCTAATGTCATTTTTCTGTTGCAGGATCTCACTTCATGATACAACATTACATCTAGCAGTTGTGTCTCCTTATGTTCCCTTTGCTGCAATATTTTCTCAGACTTTTCTTGTTTTTGATGACCTTGACAGTTTTCAGGAATATTGGTGTTTGTAGAATATCCCTCAATTGTTATTTATTTAATATTTGTTCATAATTAGACTATAATCATGTGTTTTGAGGAGGTAACCATAGGGGTAAGGTGCTAATAAGATCACATCATATCAATAATAAACAATAAGTCTGAGTGATCACTGCTGATGTTCAGCTTGATCACCTGGCTGAGGCAGTGTTTGTTAGAGTTCTCAGTTGTAGGTTACTCACCACCACCCACTTTAATGCTGTACACTTGGAAGAAAGTCATTATGTACATCCCACAGTAAAGTATAGGAAAGTTATGCTCAACCTCCTTGAGGGCAGAATATATACATAAATTATTTGGAATTCTGCACTGTAGACATACCTATCATCGCTTACTTACTTATGCAATTATTTATTTATATCCATATGAGCCCATGCACATTTGTTTTATACTTTAGGTTGTGTTGTAATACTGCTATGTTTTGTTGCTCAAATTGTTCTAGGTTGGGCCATCAGCAGTTCTTTAAGTTGGTTCCTGTGTTATTTAGATACATCGGATATTGTGAATGTTTTGAGCAATTATGTATAAAGCTGCCATATGAATTTGTATGCAGATTTTTGTGAGGATATAAGTTATCAAATCTGTCAGTTAAACATCTAGAAGTGTGACTGTTTCAGTGTATGGTAACACTATAATGAGTTTTATGAGAAAGTGACAACCTGTCTTCCAAAGTGGCTGTACTAGTTTATATTGACACCACTAATGAATGAGAGTTCCTCTTGCTCCATATGATTGTCAGCCATTGAAGATGCAGGGTTTTGGTTCTTTTTAAATTCATTTTAGTCATTATAATATGTATACAGTGGTATCTCATTGTTGTCTAAATCTGTAATTATTAATGACAAATTACATTGAACATCTTTACCTATACTTACTTGCAATCTCTATGTCCTCTTTGGTGAGATATTTTTTAGATCAGTTGCCCATCTTTAAATTGGGTTGTTTGTTTTCTTATTTTTCAGTTTTAATAATTGTTTATATAATTTATATACAGCCCTTTATCAAATATGTAAATTTGAAATATATCTTGATGGTGGTGGTATTTTGTTTTTCTTAACAGTGCCGTTTGCTTAGAAGTATTTTAAAATTTAAATAAAACATAAATGATCAATTTTCCTTTTCATGAGTTGTGCTTTTGGTCTTGTGTTTGTACTAGTTATTAAATTAACTAATTATATTTTCCACAACTCTATTTCCAAATAAGGTCATATTCTGGGATACTGGGAATTAGAACTTCAACATGCAAATTTGGAGGACCCAATTTAACCCATAAGAGTCTCTAAAACTTATCATCAAACTTATGGGCACATAGATGTTCTCCTATACTTTCTTCCAGATGTTTATTAGTTTTGCATTTTACATTTAGGTCTATGATCCATTTTGAATATTTTTCAAAAGTTACGGAATTAATGTCTAGATTGATTTTTTTTTTTTTTTTGGCATATAAACTTCCAGTTACTACAATACTACTTTTAAGAACATTATATTTTATTTATTGCATTGCCTTTCCTCCTTTGTCAAACACTAGTTGGCTATATTTTTGTGGAATTTTTTTTTTGTGGGTCCTGTATTCTGTTCCATTGATCTATATACCTATTCTTTTGTCAGTACTATGTTGTTTTGATTTTTATACTTTTAAAGTAATTATTGAAATTGACTTGTGTGAGTCCTTCAACTTTTTTGTTCTTCAGTACTGTGTTGGCTATCCTAGGTCTTTTGCAATTAAATATGATCTTTAGAATCGGGTAAATTTTCACAAGTACATGATAGGATTTGTTGAAAATTTCAGCAATCAGAACTAAAAGGACAAGTTATTTACTCTGGCCTCTATCTGTGGCTAATGTAATTTCTTGTCTGAGAGACTCAGCTATATGACATAGAAACTTTTGCCTTCTAAGGAATTAAGGCAGGAGTGGCTTCCCTATCCCATGGTTGTATCTTAAATATAAAGAAAAAGAAAGGACAATGGCAGATGTCTTTTTAGTGAAGAGCCTCTGGGTCTGCAGACAGAGGCTACATTGTTAACCCAAGTATCATCACCCTTTCTGTAGCTGATGTGTGCTACCTGCTCACACCTGGAGAAGCATGAAAACTTAGGCAGTGTGTTTCAATACTAATATACATATAAATCACCAAAAGTCACTGAGGAAATATATATTCTGATTCAATATGTCTGGGGTGGGCCATTTCTCTAATGAGCTTCTGAGTGAGCTACTGCTATTCTAAGACCCACACTTTGAGCAACAGAGAGCTAAAGAGGTTTTTATCAAACTTCAGAATGTCCCAAAGAGTTTAGATGCTTGTTAATAATAGATTGTTTGGCTCATCCTTGGAATTTCTGATTCATTAGGTCTGGGCTGGGTTCTTTGAATTTGAATTTCTAACAATTTCCCAGGTTATGTTGAGGTCGATGATATAGGAACCACAATTTAAAAAACATTGACTCAGAATTCTAATCTATAAATATTCCAAAATGGAGAAGTACTAGGATTCTAGCCTATTTGATAGGTTGGAGGAAAAAACAAAACATAATGTTCTCCCCACCCCTCATTACTTATTGACTCACCTATTGGGCAGGTAATCCAAAGCCTGACCTACATGTATTTTGAGGAAAATCATACCTATTGACAGTGCTGGTGCTTATAATGAAAATGTTTCATCCACTAACAAAAATATTTTTATGTTAGCTTATTCTATACATACACAATAATATCATTACTATAACTAATACATAAGTACTAATTTCAAATATAATTGAAAGGTGGGGCCATATTGTCATTCATACATTAGATCATAACTATGTATTTATAAGAATACACAAAAATGTAGACAAAGATAAGTAAGGAGAAGAGAGTGGCTGTTTCAGGCATCTCAGTATTACAAAGGAGAAAAAACACGCCAAAGAATCAGATAGGTAATTCTTATGATGTTAATGTATTGATAGAGAGACAGAGCTAACCATTTTTTTAGATACAAGTTCTTGTGATGATTGAAAACATGTACGGTGAGATCTGAAAATGAGGTAAGATTTTTGGAAATAATAAAAACAAACCAACAAAATGATTTAAGAAATGTAAAGAAATCAAGAGAAAAATCTAATTAAGTACACTCCGTCTTAGAGAAAATGACTGTAACCTTCCCCAACTGCCAATGGCTACTGATACTTTTCAGTTGCTGAATCTCAGTCATCAAACATTTCTCCATGTCTTTCACATTTTCTAGTTACTCAGCAAATCCACTTGGCACTGCCTTCTAAATAGATAAAGGATTTAACCATTCCCTAACATCTCTACTGCTAATACCTTGGGGCTGACGTTTTCTTTAATCTGGTATTATGATACCTGATATGCTTCTTTACTTTCCCCTATGCTCCCTGCAATCTGTACTCAACATTACCTCAGTCATCACTGCTATAGTCAACAGTTTTAAGTGATTTTTACTACATGCAATAAACTTGATTCTTAGTAAGCCCCACAAGACTCCCCACACCCTGAACCCCTGTTTCTTATCTAACCACCACCCTTCTGCTCTTCCCCCTTGCCACTCTGGTCCTCAAACCTGCCAGCCATGCTCCTGACTCAAGGTCTCTGGTGTTTCCTTTGCTTTCTCCTCCAGAAATTCCCTTGAGTTGTTACTTCCTAATTCAGGCCTTTGAGCAAATGTCACATGGACCATCAGACCTTTCTTGACTGTCCTGACATAGTAACAGCACCTCTCCCTATACTTCTTTTCCCCCCTTCTTTTACTTTATATTTCTCCATAGCACTTATTATCTGACATAAAATATATTTTTCTTGTTTTTGTCTATAGTGTCCTAGTGTAATATAAGCTATAAGAAAAAATATTCCTTTTTTGTGGTGGGGACAGTTTTGTCCATTGCTGTACATCGAAAACCTAGGACAGTGTTTGACAATTCAACACAAAAATACATAGGATTAAGAACTATCCATGAAAATAAAAATATATCAAAGAAAAATTTGGAGAATCTTACAATCAAATAATACAAATTTAACGAGAAAGAAAAGAAGACAGGTGAAGAATTAAATAATCAAAATAATAGCTGCTTTTCTAAAGTTATTTTCAGATCAAAGGCGCACAGAAAGTGTCTGTGTACAATAAATAAGTGCATAGACTGTGGCAATAAGGAGGAGATTCTAGAAACAGATTGTTAGACAAAATAGATTACCTGCCAAGAATAAAAACCAGAATGCCATTTTTAAAAAACTGAAATTTAAAATACCTGTAACAATGTTTATAGACAGAGACTGTGCATGTATTTGTGAGGGAAACAAAAAAGCAACTGAGCAGACCCCACTTCAGATGCAGACTGCTAACTTTTTCCATAGTACTAAGCTCGTTCCTGGGCCCATGGCTGCTCAGTGGTAACATACTTCCCCACCACCTGAGTTAGCTGGAGCCGTGTGACTAAGTTCTTGACAATGAGAGAGGAACAGATATGACATACACTGAGTCTGTGGCCTGAGACATTTGAGTATGCTTTACTCCCTACACTTTTATTCTTTC